>NC_137814.1:75034323-75426487 GCF_963921795.1 Nannobrachium achirus
TCAAAGGGGTCCTTGGCTGGTTCCCAAAGTGTGGTTCGGGGACCTCTCTGGGTCCCTGAGGGGTTTCTGGGGCCTTGGCCTCGGACTGCAGAGTCCGGGGACTACCGATCAGGGACCACCTCCAGGGACCCCTGGCGATATGACTGTGGACCTCAGATATGGCTTTGGAGAACCAGACGGGCCGCTGCTCCGCTCCTGTCCGACTTTGGGGCCTCGGCCTGGGACTGCAGAGTAGCCAGGGACCCTCCGGAGCTCTGGGGACCCCCGGGGACCACCGCCAAAAAGCTAAAAAATTACCAAATGATCCCCCCAAAGGGGCTGCTCACAGGGAATTCCTGGGGACCACGACTCCTGGTGCTCCGGAACGACGCACCAGGTCGCGCCCCTAGTGGAGGACCCCCCGCCACTGCAGTGCAAATAAAATGCTGTAACTCGATCTAGGAGCGACCGGGAGAGCTGGGGCCGGTACCCACGCGTCCGCCTCGGCGGCCCGGAGACGGCCGTTCACAGAGCGCCACCTAGTGGCAGACCCCTGCAACTGCAGTCCGCTAAAAAGGCTTTAACTCGGCCCCGGAGCGACCGGGAGAGACGGGGACGGCACCCAGGGGGTCCCCGGCGGCAGGGCCACCGCCTGGGCCCCGAGGGACCCCTGGAGCTCCAGGGACCCCCAGGGACCCCAGCGCCACCGGGAAAATAAATATGGAAAATACTCAAGTAGCCGATCTACAAGCTATTGCTCCACTCCAAGGACCAAGGACCGAGGCCCGGACGGGGAGGGGGTCCGCAGACCCCCGCTTCTCAGGAGGGTCTCCCGGGGGTAAAACGTATATATTACACTATAAGTGTAATAGTGTAATAGCACAATATGTGTAAATAGTGTAATAATGTAACAGGTTTAATAGTGTAATAGGTGTAATAGTGTAATAGTGTAATAGTGTAATAAGTCTAATAGTGTAATAGTGCATTACATGTAATAGTGTAATAGTGTAATAGGTTTAATAGTGTAACAGCACAGGCCACCAGAGTCCAATACAGCCCAATAGAGTCCAGCACACTTAAGTCCAGCCCAGTCCTGCACAGTGGGAGTATAGACAAGGGAAGGGGGTGCATTTATGTATGCACCAGGCCATTACAGGCCGGATCTAGCTGGAATAGGCCAGACCAGGGTGCACATGACTGCATATAAGTCAGTACTCTATTCAAGCCTTGACATGTTCATGTAAAACTATTGGCCATGTACACAAACTCATGTTAAACTATTGCCCGTGTACACAGGGGTTAATTGCATGTGTAGGGAGCTGCAGGGCTGGCTGTAGCCTGGAGCATCCTGATGGAGACTGTTGGAGTCTGGTGCAGTCCTGTCCACCCTGGTCTGGCCTATTCAAGCTGGATCCGGCCTGTAATGGCATGGTGCAGCCATCAAAATACCCCCCTTCCCAGGTCTATACTCACACTGGGAAGGACTGGGCTGGACTTAGGTGTGCTGGGCTCTATTGGGCTCTGGTGGGCTGTATTGGGCTCTGGTGCGCGATGCTTTCCTGTGCTGGGCTCTGTTGGGCTATACGAGGCAGTACTGTATTAAAGCCTTGACATGTTCATGTAAAACTATTGGCCGTGTACACTAAGGCATGTAGAAACTATTGCCCGTGTACACAGTGGATAATCCCATCAACGAGGAGCTACAGGACTGGCGGGAGCCTTGAGCAGCCCGGTGGAGACTGCTGGAGTCTGGTGCAGTCCTGTGCACCCTGGTCTGGCCTATTCCAGCCGGATCCAGCCTACTGTAGCCTAATGAAGCCATCTAACCTCTCCACTTCCCTAATCTATTCTACCACTGTGCTGGACTTGGATGTGCTGGGCTGTGCTGGACTCTATCAGGCTGTGGTGGGCTGTTTTGGGCTCTGGTGGGCTATGCCGGGCTCTGGTAGGCTATACAGGGCAGTACTGTACTATAGCCTAGACATGTTCATGTAAAACTATTGGCCGTGTACACTAAGGCATGTAGAAACTATTGCCCGTGTACACAGTGGATAATCCCATCAACGAGGAGCTACAGGACTGGCGGGAGCCTTGAGCAGCCCGGTGGAGACTGCTGGAGTCTGGTGCAGTCCTGTGCACCCTGGTCTGGCCTATTCCAGCCGGATCCAGCCTACTGTAGCCTAATGAAGCCATCTAACCTCTCCACTTCCCTAATCTATTCTACCAGTGTGCTGGACTTGGATGTGCTGGGCTGTGCTGGACTCTATCAGGCTGTGGTGGGCTGTTTTGGGCTCTGGTGGGCTATGCTGGGCTCTGGTAGGCTATACAGGGCAGTACTGTACTATAGCCTAGACATGTTCATGTAAAACTATTGGCCGTGTACACTAAGGCTTGTAGAAACTATTGCCCGTGTACACAGTGGATAATCCCATCAACGAGGAGCTACAGGACTGGCGGGAGCCTTGAGCAGCCCGGTGGAGACTGCTGGAGTCTGGTGCAGTCCTGTGCACCCTGGTCTGGCCTATTCCAGCCGGATCCAGCCTACTGTAGCCTAGTGAAGCCATCTAACTTCTCCACTTCCCTAATCTATTCTCCCACTGTGCTGGACTTGGATGTGCTGGGCTGTGCTGGACTCTATCAGGCTCTGGTGGGCTGTTTTGGGCTCTGGTGGGCTATGCTGGGCTCTGGTAGGCTATACAGGGCAGTACTGTACTATAGCCTAGACATGTTCATGTAAAACTATTGGCCGTGTACACTAAGGCATGTAGAAACTATTGCCCGTGTACACAGTGGATAATCCCATCAACGAGGAGCTACAGGACTGGCGGGAGCCTGGAGCAGCCCGGTGGAGACTGCTTGAGTCTGGTGCAGTCCTGTGCACCCTGGTCTGGCCTATTCCAGCCGGATCCAGCCTAGTGTAGCCTAGTGAAGCCATCTAACCTCTCCACTTCCCTAATATATTCTCCCACTGTGCTGGATTTGGATGTGCTGGGCTGTGCTGGACTCTTTCGGGCTCTGGTGGGCTGTTTTGGGCTCTGGTGGGCTGTGCTGGGCTCTGGTAGGCTGTACGGGGCAGCAATGTACTAAAGCTTAGACATGTTCATGTAAAACTATTGGCCGTGTACACAAAGGCATGTAGAAACTATTGCCCGTGTACACAGTGGATAATCCCATCAACGAGGAGCTACAGGACTGGCGGGAGCCTGGAGCAGCCTGGTGGAGACTGCTGGAGTCTGGTGCAGTCCTGTGCACCCTGGTCTGGCCTATTCCAGCCGGATCCAGCCTAGTGTAGCCTAGTGAAGCCATCTAACCTCCCCACTTCCCTAATATATTCTCCCACTGTGCTGGACTTGGATGTGCTGGGCTGTGCTGGACTCTATCGGGCTCTGGTGGGCTGTTTTGGGATCTGGTGGGCTGTGCTGCGCTCTGGTGGGCTGTGCTGGGCTCTGGTAGGCTGTTCGGGGCAGTACTGTACTGAAGCTTAGACATGTTCATGTAAAACTATTGGCCGTGTACACAAAGACATGTAGAAACTATTGCCTGTGTACAGAGTGGATAATCCCATCAACGAGGAGCTACAGGACTGGGGGGAGCCTGGAGCAGGTGGAGTCTGGTGCACCCTTGTCTGGCCTGTAATGGCTTGTGCAGCCATCTAACTACCCCCAGTCCCTGGTTTTAACTCCCACTAGGCTGGACTTAGTGTGTTGGACTCTATTGGGCTCTGCTGGGCTGTATTTGTTTCTGGTGGGCTGTACTGGGCTCTGGTGGGCTGTGCTGTGCTGTTCTAGGCTCTGTTGGGCTATACAAGGCAGTACAGTACTAAAGTTTAGACATGTTCATGTAAAACTATTGGCCGTGTACACAAACTCATGTAAAACTATTGCCTGTGTACACAGTGTATAATCGCATGTGCAAGGATCTACAGGGCAAGCTGGAGCCTGGAGCAGCCTGGTGGAGTCTGGTGTAGTGCTGTGCACCCTGGTCTGGCCTATTCAAGCCAGGTCCAGCCTGTAATGGCCTGGTGGAGACATCTAACTACCCCCCTTCCCTGGTCTATACTCCTACTTGGCAGGACTGGGCTGAACTTAGGTGTGCTGGACTCTATTGGGCTCCTGTGGGCTGTATTTGTCTCTGGTGGGCTGTGCTGTGCTTTGCTGGGCTCTGTTAGGCTGTATGGGGCAGTACTGTACTATAGCCTAGAAATATTCATGTAAAACTATTGGCTGTGCGTGCACACAAACTCATGTGGTAACTCAATATGGTTATTGTGAGGCTAAAGATGCTTTCCATCATAGTGACATGCAGAAAAAACTGTCCATATAGTATGGTTTACATAGAAGTCAGGCAGTTGTCCTTCACGTATTCATATATATTTAATGTATTTATTCCATAAATATTTTTTGGGTGAGGGGGGCTCAACCCAATACAGCAGATCTACAAGCACCTCGCAGATCTACAAGCACCTGCCAGGGACACAGTTTGGTTGGCCTGCATAAGCCTTGCTGTCAACACACTACTACACCAACCATCACCTGCCTACCAATCAGGTCACCAAGCCAGGAGTGTTCAATTAGTGCCTGTCTTTTGATCAGTGCCTCCTGCCAAGTGGCCTCAGTCTTTCTTTGGAGTTCACTAGGAGAGAAGCATGTTTGAGCTCAGTGCAAAGTGTGTTTGTTTTCCATTTGGACTTACTGTGTTTTGTTGGTGTGTTTGCAAACAAGACCAAAGGAATAACATTATGCACATCGCCTAACTTGTGAGAAAGTCCTGCTGGGCAAAACCTTCTCACTTAATATTTGACAGTTTGTCCTGTTTGGTAGCACAAAAAGAGTTGAGGCGTTTGTAAAACACGGTCTTGTGAAAATAGCAGATATACATGCTCACAATGCCTCACAACGCAAGGCGGCGTGAGCTTGTAGATCTGCTATTTTCAACATTTTAATATTTAATTTGTTATTTTAAAGGTATTAAAAAGGTCCTTAAATTGTATCTTAAAAAATGTGCAGATAGCCTCTGTACACTGTTGAGTGGGAAAAAAAAACAATGTTCACATTAAGCTAATCATTTGGGACCACCCAAGATCATTTGGAGACCCCTCTGGGGCACTGTGCCAGGATCTCACCAGCACTGTAGCTCCCCACACTTGAGATTAACAACTCTGTACACGGGGAATAGATATACATGAGTTTGTGTACACGGCCAATAGTTTATTTACATTAACATGTCTAAGCTTTAGTACAGTACTGCCTCGTGTAGCCCAACAGAGTTCAACTCAGCACCGCACAGCCCACCAGAGACCAATACAGCCCACCAGAGCCCAATAGAGTCCAGCACACCTAAGTCTAGGCCAGTCCTGCCCAGTGGTATTGTAGACCAGGGAAGGGGGGTATTCTTATGGCTGCACCAGGCCATTACAGGCCGGATCCAGCTTGAATAGGCCAGACCAGGACAGGTCAGGACTGCACCAGGACAGGACAGGACTGCACCAGACTCCACCAGGCTGCTCCATACTCCAGCCAGCTCTGTAGATCCTGTGTACACGGCACTCCTAACTCGAACGGTCAAGGGAAAGGGTCGTTTTAGGCGTCAAAACGGGCCCTTTGTCCTTAAAATGAATAAAAAAATCAAAAAAATATGTTTTGTTTTAGGCCGGACAAACTTTTCATATTTGAAGCATGCCCGATCCGATGGAATGGGTTTCGTGTCTCTCCGACATTTTGAACCCTTTACGATTGCGAAAAAGACACCGAAACCCGAATTTTTGTCCTTAAAATCAATAAAAAAAACAAAAAAAATCTGTTTGTTTCACGCAGGAAATACTTTTCATATTTGAAGGATGCCTGATCCAATGGAATGGGTTTCGTGTCTCTCCGACAATTTGAACGCTTTACGATTGCGAAAAATACACGAAATTTGCACGCCACCAACACGATTACACATTCTTTCGGATAAAAGACACTTATTCTGACTTACTTTTTGACGCTGAATCCAACAAACCCGGTCTCGTGTCTCTACGACACTCCTAACTCGAAAGGTCAAGGAAAAAGCCACTGTGTACACGGGCCATAGTTTTACATGACTTTGTGTACACGGCCAATAGTTTTACATGAACATATCTGGGCTTTAGTACTGTTCTGCCTCGTATAGCCCAACAGAGCCCAGCACAGCACAGCACAGCACAGCCCACCAGAGCCCAATACAGCCCACCAGAGCCCAAAACAGCCCACCAGAGCCTGATAGAGTCCAGCACAGCCCAGCACATCCAAGTCCAGCACAGTGGGAGAATAGATTAGGGAAGTGGAGAGGTTAGATGGCTTCACTAGCCTACAGTAGGCTGGATCCGGCTGTTATAGGCCAGACCAGGGTGCACAGGACTGCACCAGACTCCACCAGGCTGCTCCATACTCCAGCCAGCTCTGTAGATCCTGTGTACACGGCACTCCTAACTCCAACGGTCAAGGGAAAGGGTCGTTTTAGGCGTCAAACCGGGCCCTTTGTCCTTAAAATGAATAAAAAAATCAAAAAAATATGTTTTGTTTTAGGCCGGATAAACTTTTCATATTTGAAGCATGCCCGATCCGATGGAATGGGTTTCGTGTCTCTCCGACACTTTGAACCCTTTACGATTGCGAAAAAGACACCGAAACCCGAATTTTTGTCCTTAAAATCAATAAAAAAATCTAAAAAAATCTGTTCGTTTCACGCAGGAAATACTTTTCATATTTGAAGGATGCCTGATCCAATGGAATGGGTTTCGTGTCTCTTCGACAATTTGAACCCTTTACGATTGCGAAAAAGACACGAAATTTGCACGCCACCAACACGATTACACATTCTTTCGGATAAAAGACACTTATTCTGACTTACTTTTTGACGCTGAATCCAACAAACCCGGTCTCGTGTCTCTACGACACTCCTAACTCGAAAGGTCAAGGAAAAAGCCACTGTGTACACAGGCCATAGTTTTACATGACTTTGTGTACACGGCCAATAGTTTTACATGAACATATCTGGGCTTTAGTACTGTTCTGCCTCGTATAGCCCAACAGAGCCCAGCACAGCACAGCACAGCCCACCAGAGCCCAATACAGCCCACCAGAGCCCAATAGAGTCCAGCAAACCTAAGTCAAGCCCAGTCCTGCCCAGTAGGAGTATAGGCGAGGGAAGGGGGGTAGTTAGATGGCTACACCAGGCCATTACAGGCCAGATCCGGCTTGAATAGGCCAGACCAGGGTGCACAGGACTGCACCAGACTCCACCAGGCTGCTCCATACTCCAGCCAGCTCTGTAGATCCTGTGTACACGGCACTCCTAACTCGAACGGTCAAGGAAAAAGCCCCTGTGTACACGGGCCATAGTTTCTACATGCCTTTGTGTACACGGCCAGTTTTACATGAACATGTCTGGGCTTTAGTACTGTTCTGCCTCGTATAGCCCAACAGAGCCCAGCACAGCCCACCAGAGCCCAATACAGCCCACTAGAGCCCAATAGAGTCCAGCACACCTAAGTCCAGTCCAGTCCTGCCCAGTGGGAGTATAGAGCCAGAGCCCAATACAGCCCACTAGAGCCCAATAGAGTCCAGCACACCTAAGACCAGCCCAGTCCTGCCCAGTGGGAGTATAGACCAGGGAAGGGGGGTAGTTAGATGGCTGCACCAGGCCATTACAGGCCATATCCGGCTGGTTAGATGGCTGCACCAGGCCATTACAGGCCATATCCGGCTGGAATAGGCCAGACTAGGGTGCACCAGTCTCCACTAGACTCCACCAGGCTGTTCCAGGCTCCAGCCAGCCTTTAGCTCCTTGCACATGTGATTAACCCCTGTGTACACAGGCAATAGTTTTACATGAGTTTGTGTACACGGCCAATAGTTTTACATGAACATGTCTAGGCTTTAGTACTGTACTGCCTCATATAGCCCAACAGAGCCCAGCACAACACAGCACAGCCCACCAGAGTCCAATAGAGTGCAGCACACCTAAGTCCAGCCTATTCCTGCCCAGCAGGAGAATAGCCTAGGGAAGTGGGGTAGTTATGTGACTTCACTACGCTACACTAGGCTGGAATAGGCCAGACCAGGGTGCACCAGACTGCACCAGACTCCACCAGTCTCCATCAGGCTGCTGCAGGCTCCCACCAGCACTGTAGCTCCTCGTTCATGGGATTAACCACTGTGTACAAAGGCAATAGTTTCTATATGACTTTGTGTACACGGCCAATAGTTTTACATGAACATGTTTAGACTTTAGTAGAGTACTGCCTTGTATATCAGAGCCCAGTAAAGCCCACCAGAGCCCAATAGTCCAGCACAGCCCAGCACATCCAAGTCCAGCACAGTGGGAGAATAGATTAGGGAAGTGGAGAGGTTAGATGGCTTCACTAGGCTACACTAGGCTGGATCCGGCTGGAATAGGCCAGACCAGGGTGCACCAGACTCCAGCAGTCTCCAGCAGTCTGCTCAAGGCTCCCGCCAGTCCTGTAGCTCCTTGTTGATGGGATTATCCACTGTGTACACGGGCAATAGTTTCTACATGCCTTAGTGTACACGGCCAATAGTTTTACATGAACATGCCTAGGCTATAGTACAGTACTGCCCTCTATAGCCTACCAGAGCCCAGCACAGCCCACCAGAGCCCAAAACAGCCCACCAGAGCCTGATAGAGTCCAGCACAGCCCAGCACATCCAAGTCCAGCACAGTGGGAGAATAGATTAGGGAAGTGGATAAGTTAGATGGCTTCACTAGGCTACAGTAGGCTGGATCCGGCTGGAATAGGCCAGACCAGGGTGCACAGGACTGCACCAGACTCCACCAGGCTGCTCCATACTCCAGCCAGCTCTGTAGATCCTGTGTACACGGCACTCCTAACTCCAACGGTCAAGGGAAAGGGTCGTTTTAGGCGTCAAACCGGGCCCTTTGTCCTTAAAATGAATAAAAAAATCAAAAAAATATGTTTTGTTTTAGGCCGGATAAACTTTTCATATTTGAAGCATGCCCGATCCGATGGAATGGGTTTCGTGTCTCTCCGACACTTTGAACCCTTTACGATTGCGAAAAAGACACCGAAACCCGAATTTTTGTCCTTAAAATCAATAAAAAAATCTAAAAAAATCTGTTCGTTTCACGCAGGAAATACTTTTCATATTTGAAGGATGCCTGATCCAATGGAATGGGTTTCGTGTCTCTTCGACAATTTGAACCCTTTACGATTGCGAAAAAGACACGAAATTTGCACGCCACCAACACGATTACACATTCTTTCGGATAAAAGACACTTATTCTGACTTACTTTTTGACGCTGAATCCAACAAACCCGGTCTCGTGTCTCTACGACACTCCTAACTCGAAAGGTCAAGGAAAAAGCCACTGTGTACACAGGCCATAGTTTTACATGACTTTGTGTACACGGCCAATAGTTTTACATGAACATATCTGGGCTTTAGTACTGTTCTGCCTCGTATAGCCCAACAGAGCCCAGCACAGCACAGCACAGCCCACCAGAGCCCAATACAGCCCACCAGAGCCCAATAGAGTCCAGCAAACCTAAGTCAAGCCCAGTCCTGCCCAGTAGGAGTATAGGCGAGGGAAGGGGGGTAGTTAGATGGCTACACCAGGCCATTACAGGCCAGATCCGGCTTGAATAGGCCAGACCAGGGTGCACAGGACTGCACCAGACTCCACCAGGCTGCTCCATACTCCAGCCAGCTCTGTAGATCCTGTGTACACGGCACTCCTAACTCGAACGGTCAAGGAAAAAGCCCCTGTGTACACGGGCCATAGTTTCTACATGCCTTTGTGTACACGGCCAGTTTTACATGAACATGTCTGGGCTTTAGTACTGTTCTGCCTCGTATAGCCCAACAGAGCCCAGCACAGCCCACCAGAGCCCAATACAGCCCACTAGAGCCCAATAGAGTCCAGCACACCTAAGTCCAGTCCAGTCCTGCCCAGTGGGAGTATAGAGCCAGAGCCCAATACAGCCCACTAGAGCCCAATAGAGTCCAGCACACCTAAGACCAGCCCAGTCCTGCCCAGTGGGAGTATAGACCAGGGAAGGGGGGTAGTTAGATGGCTGCACCAGGCCATTACAGGCCATATCCGGCTGGTTAGATGGCTGCACCAGGCCATTACAGGCCATATCCGGCTGGAATAGGCCAGACTAGGGTGCACCAGTCTCCACTAGACTCCACCAGGCTGTTCCAGGCTCCAGCCAGCCTTTAGCTCCTTGCACATGTGATTAACCCCTGTGTACACAGGCAATAGTTTTACATGAGTTTGTGTACACGGCCAATAGTTTTACATGAACATGTCTAGGCTTTAGTACTGTACTGCCTCATATAGCCCAACAGAGCCCAGCACAACACAGCACAGCCCACCAGAGTCCAATAGAGTGCAGCACACCTAAGTCCAGCCTATTCTTGCCCAGCAGGAGAATAGCCTAGGGAAGTGGGGTAGTTATGTGACTTCACTACGCTACACTAGGCTGGAATAGGCCAGACCAGGGTGCACCAGACTGCACCAGACTCCACCAGTCTCCATCAGGCTGCTGCAGGCTCCCACCAGCACTGTAGCTCCTCGTTCATGGGATTAACCACTGTGTACAAAGGCAATAGTTTCTATATGACTTTGTGTACACGGCCAATAGTTTTACATGAACATGTTTAGACTTTAGTAGAGTACTGCCTTGTATATCAGAGCCCAGTAAAGCCCACCAGAGCCCAATAGTCCAGCACAGCCCAGCACATCCAAGTCCAGCACAGTGGGAGAATAGATTAGGGAAGTGGAGAGGTTAGATGGCTTCACTAGGCTACACTAGGCTGGATCCGGCTGGAATAGGCCAGACCAGGGTGCACCAGACTCCAGCAGTCTCCAGCAGTCTGCTCAAGGCTCCCGCCAGTCCTGTAGCTCCTTGTTGATGGGATTATCCACTGTGTACACGGGCAATAGTTTCTACATGCCTTAGTGTACACGGCCAATAGTTTTACATGAACATGCCTAGGCTATAGTACAGTACTGCCCTCTATAGCCTACCAGAGCCCAGCACAGCCCACCAGAGCCCAAAACAGCCCACCAGAGCCTGATAGAGTCCAGCACAGCCCAGCACATCCAAGTCCAGCACAGTGGGAGAATAGATTAGGGAAGTGGATAAGTTAGATGGCTTCACTAGGCTACAGTAGGCTGGATCCGGCTGGAATAGGCCAGACCAGGGTGCACAGGACTGCACCAGACTCCAGCAGTGTCCACCGGGCTGCTCAAGGCTCCCGCCAGTCCCTTAGCTCCTCATTGATGGGATTATCCACTGTGTACACGGGCAATAGTTTCTACATGCCTTTGTGTACACGGCCAATAGTTTTACATGAACATGCCTAGGCTATAGTAGATTACTGCCCTGTATAGCCTACCAGAGCCCAGCACAGCCCACCAGAGCCTGATAGAGTCCAGCACAGCCCAGCACATCCAAGTCCAGCACAGTGGGAGAATAGATTAGGGAAGTGGAGAAGTTAGATGGCTTCACTAGGCTACAGTAGGCTGGATCCGGCTGGAATAGGCCAGACCAGGGTGCACAGGACTGCACCAGACTCCAGCAGTGTCCACCGGGCTGCTCAAGGCTCCCGCCAGTCCCTTAGCTCCTCGTTGATGGGATTATCCACTGTGTACACGGGCAATAGTTTCTACATGCCTTTGTGTACACGGCCAATGGTTTTACATGAACATGCCTAGGCTATAGTAGATTACTGCCCTGTATAGCCTACCAGAGCCCAGCACAGCCCACCAGAGCCTGATAGAGTCCAGCACAGCCCAGCACATCCAAGTCCAGCACAGTGGGAGAATAGATTAGGGAAGTGGAGAAGTTAGATGGCTTCACTAGGCTACAGTAGGCTGGATCCGGCTGGAATAGGCCAGACCAGGGTGCACAGGACTGCACCAGACTCCAGCAGTGTCCACCGGGCTGCTCAAGGCTCCCGCCAGTCCCTTAGCTCCTCGTTGATGGGATTATCCACTGTGTACACGGGCAATAGTTTCTACATGCCTTTGTGTACACGGCCAATAGTTTTACATGAACATGCCTGGGCTATAGTGGATTACTGCCCTGTATAGCCTACCAGAGCCCAGCACAGCCCACCAGAGCCCAAAACAGCCCACCAGAGCCTGATAGAGTCCAGCACAGCCCAGCACATCCAAGTCCAGCACAGTGGGAGAATAGATTAGGGAAGTGGAGAAGTTAGATGGCTTCACTAGGCTACAGTAGGCTGGATCCGGCTGGAATAGGCCAGACCAGGGTGCACAGGACTGCACCAGACTCCAGCAGTCTCCACCGGGCTGCTCAAGGCTCCCGCCAGTCCTGTAGCTCCTCGTTGATGGGATTATCCACTGTGTACACGGGCAATAGTTTCTACATGCCTTAGTGTACACGGCCAATAGTTTTACATGAACATGTCTAGGCTATAGTACAGTACTGCCCTGTATTGCCTACCAGAGCCCAGCACAGCCCACCAGAGCCCAAAACAGCTCACCAGAGCCTGATAGAGTCCAGCACAGCCCAGCACATCCAAGTCCAGCACAGTGGGAGAATAGATTAGGGAAGTGGAGAGGTTAGATGGCTTCACTAGGCTACACTAGGCTGGATCCGGCTGGAATAGGCCAGACCAGGGTGCACAGGACTGCACCAGACTCCAGCAGTCTGCTCAAGGCTCCCACCAGTCCTGTAGCTCCTCGTTGATGGGATTATCCACTGTGTACACAGGCAATAGTTTCTACATTCCTTAGTGTACACGGCCAATAGTTTTACATGAACATGTCTAGGCTAGTACAGTACTGCCCTGTATAGCCTACCAGAGCCCAGCACAGCCCACCAGAGCCCAAAACAGCCCACCAGAGCCTTTGTGACAGGTGATAGATTTAGAGCTACAAATTATGGTATGGAACTGCCGATGGAATTAGATCTACAAATCATGGGGATGCGACTAGTTTTAGAATTAGATCTACAAATCATGTGGATGTGACAGGTGATAGATTTAGAGCTACAAATTATGGTATGGATTAGATCTACAAATCATGGGGATTGGAATGGTTTTAGAATTAGATCTACAAATCATGTGGATGTGACTGGTTTTAGAATTAGATCTAGAATGTGGATGTGACAAGTGATGGATTTAGGGCTACAAATTATGGTATGGAACTGCCGTTGGATTTAGATCTACAAATCATGGGGATGGGACTGGTTTTAGAATTAGATCTACAAATAATGTGGATTTGACAGGTGATAGATTTAGAGCTACAAATTATGGTATGGAACTGCCGATGGAATTAGATCTACAAATCATGGGGATGCGACTAGTTTTAGAATTAGATCTACAAATCATGTGGATGTGACAGGTGATAGATTTAGAGCTATAAATTATGGTATGGATTAGATCTACAAATCATGTGGATGTGAATGGTTTTAGAATTAGATCTACAAATCATGTGGATGTGACTGGTTTTAGAATTAGATCTACAAATCATGTGGATGTGACAGGTGATGGATTTAGAGCTACAAATTATGGTATGGAACTGCCGATGGAATTAGATCTACAAATCATGGGGATGTGAATGGTTTTAGAATTAGATCTACAAATCATGTGGATGTGACTGGTTTTAGAATTAGATCTACAAATCATGTGGATGTGACAGGTGATGGATTTAGAGCTACAAATTATGGTATGGAACTGCCGATGGAATTAGATCTACAAATCATGGGGATGCGACTAGTTTTAGAATTAGATCTACAAATCATGTGGATGTGACAGGTGATAGATTTAGAGCTACAAATTATGGTATGGATTAGATCTACAAATCATGTGGATGTGAATGGTTTTAGAATTAGATCTACAAATCATGTGGATGTGACTGGTTTTAGAATTAGATCTACAAATCATGTGGATGTGACAGGTGATGGATTTAGAGCTACAAATCATGGTATGGAACTGCTGATGGAATTAGATCTACAAATCATGGGGATGGGACTGGTTTTGGAATTAGATATACAAATCATAGAAATGAACTGTCTGTAAAGTTAGATCTACAAATCACGGAGATGGGATAGTCTATCAAATTAGACAGTATTTTTTTCCATTCAGTAATGCTGGCTGTGTACACATGTCCACTTCCAATAGTTTTGGAAAATAGCCTGCCGCCCTGTGGAATTATGCTTGAACTGCAGAAAAGGACCCTAAATTAAAAAAAAAGAAACAAAAATCATCCGTGGGACTGATGGGCGAGCAAGTGGTGTCCACACGCAGAGGGGGCCCCGGAGGACATTTTGAGTCCACCCGGTGAATTTTCGCGCCCCCACAGTCCGCACAGTGGGGCCCGGAAATTTGGCTGTGTACACCGGCAATAGCTGATTGACTTCAGAGACACCAAAAACAATAGGGGTAATAATATAATAAATATAATAAAGACAACATGGTGATGTTTTTCATCACTAATTAACAAGTTATTTTTTCACTAATGTTTCACCAGGATGAGTGGCTGTAACCTGTCAGAGAGATGCTGTGAAGAGTTATCATCAGTTCTCTCCAACTCTTCTAGTTTGAAGGAAATTGATCTCAGTAACAATGATTTGGCCGATTCAGGAGTGAAAAAACTCTCTGCTGGACTGGGGAGTCCAGACTGTACACTGGAGACACTCAGGTCAGTATTCCTGAATACATACATGACATTTAATTAGAGGGAGACAGACAAAGCCAGACAATAGATATTGTAACTAGAAAATAAATATAGCTGCAGCTATATTTATTATTTTAATTTTTTGGTGTGTGCACTTCATAGGCATGTTAGATAAAGGTCCATGGGCGGCGCGTTAATAAGGCCAGGAGAGGCTGTGCCTTCCCAAATGCTACGCTGGGTATTTTGCAAATTATATAATATATGTGCGCAGCATTATAGGCTGCTATTGTGTGTTGTTGTTGCAGCAGCGCAGCCCCCTAGTGACCACCAGGTGATAATTCAGAAAGGCTTAGGTTAAAAAAATAAAAAACATCTCAACTCCGAGTAGCCAAGCACATCCTGATACCGGCGCAGCGCATCATAGTTTTTCTGTAAACATCTGTATTCTGAATTTCCACCTGCCAATCGCTTTGTAGCGAACACCAGGGCGCTATTTGGAGCTCATTTCAAACAGCAAAATGGATATAAGGTCTTTTTACAAAGCAAGAGATAAACAAAGTAATTCAGAAGCTGCCAGGAAGCTAACCTCACGTCACCATACTTTCCACCTCGGAGGAAAAGCCAGCTGCCTGCCTCACGCACAACACCAGCTCAAAGTAAAGGGGAACACACACTGGACGCGGAGGCGGCGCGGAGGCGGCGCGGAAGCGGCGCGTCAAAACATACAGCCCCATTATTTTCAATGAACTAACCCACACCGGCGCCGTCAGACGCGCGCAGTCGCGGGTCTGCCGCCTCGCCTGCCGCGCCGATACGCCACTGTTCTATTTTTCCAGCGTTGCCGCGCGGTGAACATGTTCTCCCATGGTTCTCCCCACCGGGGGAAATGGATGTGTTGTGTGGCAGCGCGCCGCATCCAGTTGGGGTTACCCCGGGGCACTTAACGTGCGTCGATACCGCGGCGCGACGCTGCGCAGCCGCCCGCGTCCAGTGTGTGCTCCCCTTAAAAGAGAGAGAGAGACAGACAGATGGACACGCGGACAGACAGACAGACAGACGGAGAGAGCGGCCGCATTTACGCACCGTCCGCTACTGATTTGCAAATTGAATTGCACAGCAATATTATTTCATAATGACCTAAACATGGTCTGGTCTTAATAGGCGAAATGTCCTCCCTTTTGATTTTGAAACTGAAACTTTGTTGTTGTTATTATGATATCTTTATGCTTTTTAATACTATTGCTTGTTATTATTAGATCATGTTTCATGATCAGACGTTTCAAATTGCATCCTGACGCTGTGTATAAATTGGTCAAATTATTATTATTACGTTTTTTTTTTTTTTTAGACTCCCCAAACGTTTGGCCTATGTAAAGGCCTATGTAAAGGTCCTTAGATTGTGTGTAGAATGTTTCATTCAAATTGCTAAAAAAATAAATAATCCTAGAATAAAAACGGGTTTAAGTGTTTCACAAACTGCTCAAAATGATATAGCACCCCCCTTTGGCCAATTGTGGTAAGATTGGTTTTAGTGATATTTGGACTAACACTCTACATCTTTGCCAAATTCCATGAACATGTTACTTTGCATGTATGATTTAGAGGCAGAAGAAGAATTTGCATAAAACTGCAATATTCATTGAATTATTAAAAAAAGCATGTTTCAATTAAAAGAAATCCGATCTGACAGATCTTTAGATATTGGTCCAAAGTTCATATAAAAAAAAACGTTTTCTGCACGTGACACAAACATTCCAGAATAAAAGCGGGTTTAAGCGTTTTACAAACTGCTCAAAATGGCGGAAAATCGAAGGGCGGAGCTTACTTAACAAAGACACAGATGTTTTCCGCTTGAGTCAAAGCACGCGTGTAAGCAAGTTGCATGTCTTCAAACTAAACGAGTCATGACTTATGCCTGTTTGAAGTTTGAATTTTCAAACGCTTCGTATAGCGCCCCCCTTTGGCCAATTGGAATAAGATTGTTTTCAGTGATATTTTGACTAACCCTCTACATCTTTGCCAAATGCCATGAACGTGTAACTTTGCATGTATGATTTAGAGGCAAAAGAATAATTTGCATAAAACTGCAATATTCAGTGAATTATTAAGAAATTATGTTTCACTTTAAAATAAATCCGACCAGATAGTTTGACCGTATTAGTCCAATGTTCATGTATAAAAAGTTTTGTGTGTTTAACGCAAAAATCCCAGGAGGAGATAGATTTTTACTGTTTTTCATATAATTCAAAATGGTGGGAGAACTTAACTGTTCTGCTGCTGTTGACGATCCTCACCGTCATTCAAATCAGTGACTACATGACGCCATTGACAGCACTCACCGTCAATCTTACTGTATTTACAGTAAATGTATTAATACTTACATTATGTCGCTCTGGTCGCGGCCGCATCGGTAATGTCCGCGATTTGTCTCCGCATAAAGAGACTTCATTTACTCCAAAAGAGAAATTTTGAGCCATTTTGAGCCAGATCTAATGTAAACAATACACACGGCAGGGTGCAGCCATGTTTCTCTTCTGGGCTCACACTGTCATGTGACTAGATGACGTAATCGTTGCCGTCAAGTGATAATCCAAAAAAACAAAAACAATCCCCTTCCGGCCCTTCAAAATAATAGCGGCGGCCGACGGAGGAAACGACGCGGCACCAAGGCACCAAGCAACCTTCAGATTAAGAGGCAGTAGTTGTGTTAAGGTCAGAGGTCAAAAGTCAAGGCATAAAAGTTGTTCGGCATGAGGAGACACATACGTGTATACAGCTTTCATGGCTGTACCTCAAACAGAGCATGAGCTATACCTGTTCAAAGTTTGCACTTTCGAAGGCTTCCTACAGCGCCACCATTTGGCCGATTGCTGTAAAAAGTAATAGCACACGTCGCACAGTAAGCTGAACACATTGATGTTTATATTTTCATTTTTTGTCTAAGTATGTAGGAGTAGAAAGGTGCCCAAGTTTTGAGGAGAACTTGATATGACTGCCTAGTAAAGAAATAATGACAATATCTAAAGTGTGCTCGCCTTTCAGGCGAGCCCACAATTATAACTAGAAAGGTGCAATTCTGGGGAATTGCGCGTGTGGTTGCACTGACGATGATCATTTATATTTTATTGTATTATTATATTGTGATGATAATGAAGCATGACCAATCCTGTCTGATTGGACATTATATTGTCCAAGATATCTGGATATTTCAACCCCCAACTTCAGTCAAAAAGGTAAAAAAAAAACAGGTTAACTTTAGCTGGTATAAAAGTTGTCAGACCTAGAACAATAGTGTGTTGCCTATAGCAACCACACTCATAGAGGACTCCACTCACCCTGCCATAAACTGTTGACCCGCTCCCATAGAGGACACTCATAGAGCACTCCACTCACCCTGCCATAAACTGTTAACCTGCTCCCATTGGGCAAGAGGCTGCGCTCCATCAAAGCCAAAACTGGTGTTAGAACGTTAAGCCACAATGAATGCACTTTCACAGTTCGAACCAAATTAATTTGGTTCAAGGTAATAACAACCCCTGTGTGTGTGTGTGTGTGTGTGTGTGTGTGTGTGTGTGTGTGTGTGTGTGTGTGTGTGTGTGTGTGTGTGTGTGTGTGTGTGTAGGTTGTCAGGCTGTATGGTCTCAGAGGAAGGCTGTTCTGCTCTGGTCTCAGCTCTGAGATCCAACCCCTCCCACCTGAAAGAGCTTGATTTGAGCTATAATCACTTGGGAGACTGTGTGGATTATCTCTCTGTTGGAGTGGAGGATCCAGGCTGGGGATTGAAGACTCTCAGGTAGGGAAAGACACGCTGCCACTCAGTGCCCATGGCTTCTAGTAGGTTTAGAGGAGGGGAATCTCCTTATGTATGTACCTTTCCTCAATTCTAAACATTAATATGAATTCTGGTGCTTAATTTGAGACTCCACTCCATCACAACATGGTTGATGCCATGTCTGTACTTACTGACTGACAGACAGTAAAGGGTCACATATATTTGTGAATATAACAAAGCCAAAACTATTTATACAGCAGTAATTGTGCTAAAGTAACAGGCATGCATTGGTAAATCACTTTAATTTCTGAATATGGAAAATAAAATGCATGAGTCAGGTAAACTAACTAACTTATTTTTCTTCCTCAGTCACAGACAATTCTACATAATTACATCGAATTCAAACATATATACATACAACCTTAAAACAAATCTAAATCAAATCAAAATTAATTGTGTCAAGGTTTAAAGAAACCAAAGTATCCTTTAAGGCTAGCTGAATAGCTCTGCTGTTTAATGTTTCTTGGTGTAAAATCAGTATCCTATTATTCTTTTTAAAAACACCATAAAATAAAAATAGCTGATCTATAAACTCACAACACATCACAATGTGTTCACAAAGATCGGCTATTTTCACTATTTTCGTTTCTACATTACAGTGACTATAGGGTTTATATGGAGATACAAGGTTTCTACACAACAGTGACTATAGGGTTTATATGGAGATACAAGGTTTCTACACAACAGTGACTATAGGGTTTTATATGGAGATACAAGGTTTCTACACAACAGTGACTATAGGGTTTATATGGAGATACAAGGTTTCTACATAACAGTGATTAAAGGCCAGGGTTTCTCAAAGTGGGTGCTGTGTCACCCTAAGGTGCCATGATGTCAGTCCAGGGTGCCTCAGAATACTTTGATAATATTTGTAATTAATCAATATCACTACAGTTTAACCACTTATATGTATAACTAGTCAGATGCCTCAGGGCGACAAGCGACCTCACCCTAAAGGGCGAGGTCACGCCATGTCTTGGCCATCTGGCCAGTGATGTATATCGGACCAGTCACCCATATATGGAGACCCCTGGTACCCATATATGGAGATCCATGTACTGTAAGAGAACCCAAACATGCTTACTCAGTTATTCATTATGTGAAAGTCCTATGACGTCTATGACATCTGAATCATACCTTTCTATGCCCATACATAGAGATCCCTGTCTGTAGAACCAGCCACACAGATATGGGCTGTCTTGGCCATATATGGATTCTGTTAGTGTCGTATGTGGCCGATATGGCCTCCATATATGGGCATTCCCACATGAAGTCCTGTTAGATATGGAGTTAATATTGATGACAGGAATCTCCAAATATGGGCATATTCTGTTAGTGTGGTTCCCCTGACATCACAGTAATGTCAGAGTGTGATGTCAGAGCAGCAAACCGTAGAAAAGCGTACGCGTCCAGACAGACAGACGGACGGAGACATGGTGTGCCGTTTCACATACTGAACTGCGACCTTTGGTCGCAATAAGACAGACCTGAGTTTCCTGCAGTAAACCAAGTCTCTTCACCTAAACAACGTGTCACGTTGTGACGCGTTGTGAGCTTGTAGATCTGCTATTTTTGGTGAATATTCCCCCCCAGAATAGGGATGCTGGGGTTTAAGTGGTTAAACATCAAGTATAAAGGTTATTTTCAATCTGTCCTAATGGAAACAGATATTCTGTCACGTTTACTTTATCTTAGGGTTTACATATTTGACATACATGTAAGGTAGTGTAAAGTAACAATGTCATTCAGGGGTGTCGTGGATGAATACGTTATTTACAGACATGTTTTAGAACCTCTGCTATAGACTATGAAGGCCTGACTTTGTCTCTCTTCCTCCCACAGTGTGGACCATAGAGGAGAGGAGATGCTGAAACCAGGTCTGAGGAAGTGGTGTAAGTGTTTATTCTGTTCTATTCATGAAATCAAAGCAGCACAAACATCACTCATCATTCACTCATTAACATCCTACTGTGAATGAAAATTATCATAAACATGAGAGTAATTATATGAACAAATACTACATTTGTTATTTCAAACATTAAACATTCTGTCAAAAACTTTTGAAAATAGCTGATCTACAAGATCGCATGTGAAACGTTGTGAGCTTGTAAACCGGCAATGTTTTAATAGATTAAGTGTGTAATAGGGCTGTAAGCTAAAAGTACAATATTTGCTTCTGAGATGTAGAGGAAAAGTCAGTTAAAGTTATACCATGTAACTTTTTTTATAAAACAAATCTTAAAATTGTCCTAACTGTTAAATCGCTAAAGTTTTAGAACACCCACTCTGTTATTTTCAGCTTCTCTTTATATGTTTTCTATGAGTTGTGAGGGGGTTAGAATTTCCCGGCAAAATGATGTCATCTCCCACATGATACACTACCGGCCAATCACAGCGCAGATCATACACCACCGGCCAATCACAGCGAGTCTTGCTGTCTCTAAAGGAAGTAGCTTCCCTCAGCAACTGTGTTTACATTGGTGAAGGAATCTTGCCTGCTACTCCCTCAATCCTGGTCTAAAAATGACGGGAGACGGCTCTACGGATGCGTATCGGCGAGGCGGAGGTGCTCGTGACGGCCGCGGTGGTCCGCGGACCCACGTTTTGGTGGTCCGCGGCGACTCCGGCCGAAAAAAGCAATACCGCAACTGACCACTAGTTGAGCAGCTTCCACAGTACAGCTTTAAAGTAAACGTACTTAACACACGGGTGACTAACCGGTCCCTTAGGCCGATTTTGAGATTTCAAAGTGCAATAACTCTCCCTGTGAAGGTCTCAGAAATGTCCCCTTCCATGACTTTTCCTAAATACTCAAGATATATGTTCTCGGTTTTTTTCCCCTTCTGAAACGTTTCCTAATTATGAAATAAAATACAATTATACCACTCTGACGGCACTTATCGGCAGAAAAGACCGTTCTCCCCCATTTTTCCCTTTCCAGAAGAAGCAGAAAGAGACTTCACAGAAGTTCACACCTCCAGCCCCCCTGGAGTGCGCCTGTGTTCCTTCTAATAGAACATTTACATGTCCCTGTCAGCAAAGATAACATGACTATCTCTAATGTTTTATTTTATAATTGAAAATAATAATGATAATATCAATGTATCAATTGTATTGTTATCGCACATTATCGCACCACGAAATAAAGAACCGTAACAGTTCTTCATTTCGTTGCGATAGAGAATGCAGGCATGCGGTGGTGTAAAGTAACGTTACGTAGGCCTACAGTTTTGAGGTATTTGTAGGACTTGAGTATAATATATACAGTATACCATATATAATGAGCCAAATGAAACCAAATGGAACCGTACGGGTCCATTTGGTTTCATTCTACAGACAAACGTATGGCGAGGCTGTTTTTTCTCTCTCTCTCTCTCTCTCTCTCTCTCTCTCTCTCTCTCTCTCTCATCATTTCTCTGCCTCGCTCTGTCTATCTCTGCTACACCTTTCCCTCTCTCTCTTTCTCCCGAGCCCAGTTTGCGCAAATGGATCTTATTTTATTGTATATATTTAACTATCGAGAGCGCTCTCTTTCTTTCTCTTTCCCTCCCTCCCTGCATGCATGCATGCATGCGTGCGTGATGTCGGGACATCACATTACCTAAACATGATTCATTGGCTGGTTTTGTAAGTTGTCTAATACGAATTAAAATCGGGACATATGAAGAGCAGCAGCTGTCAGCGACAAGCTTGATTTGCCTTTCACCGCATAATCAATAGCGCGGTGCGCCCCGCTGTGTTGGCCTTGAATCTCCCAAACCGTAAATAAAACAAAGCCATAAAAGATATGTTTCTGGATAAACAAACGTGTCTATAACCACTCAAACTGCATGGCGCACTGTGCGCAAAGACGCTGATCATTGATTTATTCCTGCATGCAAAACCGAACTGTTTTAAAGTGACTTTCAAAACTCAACAATCTGCTATAATACAAAGCGCCTCGGCGCTGCTGCTGGGCTGCGCTGCGCTGCGAAGCGATACGAAATTAAACCAGTGACATTAAAAGTAAGATCATGATACAAACTTTAAATGGTAGTAGGTTCTAATCATGATGTTTATGAAAATAATATTAATAACTAGTAACTAGCATGCGTTCGTTCCTATATATAGGCTACAGCGCAAGGCATATTAATGTCGGGCTTTGGTGAGCTTGTTGTCCCGTGTCTAATCCAGGGGATTCTCTTTTATAACTATTCAAATAACAGGAATAAAATCCTTAGCATTTATATAGTGTCATTTTCCCAAGCCTGTTTTTTTTTTCTGCTAAACCATGAAGTTAACATTGAAAGCGAGAGTATTTGAGAGGTCAATTGAAATGCTAATTCAAATTCGGAAGACAATAGAACCCCCCGCTGGCAGCAGGGGGAGGAGGTGTTGCGCTCCTGGGCCAAAAGGGAGAAAATTTAACGGTCAAAATGAACGATAATTGCAGGCGGAGTGGTAGTTTTTCATTTTCAGTCACCCAAGTGTTAAAGGTGCACTTGCAGTTTAAACACTACTCTTCAATAGTATACAGTGCACACCGTTGTTATTTCAATTCATTATTTATTTTTGTCCAAATGACGTCGGAAATACGCTAAGAAAGGGTTAAAATGTCTCACGCACGACCTACATGTATGCGCACCTATCAAAGTGCTATCAAACGTTATCAGCTCTGTGACGTCATCTCAGGAACCACCTCCACCTTTCATAGACAACAGGAAGGGGAGGATATAGTGGGGAGCCCGGTTTGTGGGTTTATCGTGGTGACCAATGTGGACACTCAGGCACAGGTGATGATATAACTTCCGGTTATGCATAGATTGTTCATTTTGCAAGAAAACAACTTACAAGTGGCTCTTTAAAACATTTACTTAAGTAGCCTAGACTACTTGAATAAATGTACTTAAAAGTAGTTACTTTCCACCAAAGGTTCATTGGCGATAAACTCATTCATAAATACACTATTGATACTGTAGACCAGGGGTCTTCAACAGGGGGTCCGGGACCCCTAGGGGGTCCTCAGAGTTACTACAGGGGGTCCTCCAAATCTTTGTGTGATAGAAACCTTTTTTCTCCTTTTTTATATTAACCACTTGAACCCTAGCGTCCATATTCGGAGAACTTTAGCCAAAAATAGCCGATCTACAAGCGCCTCGCGCTGCGAGGCGTTGTGAGCTTGTAGATTGGCTATTTTTAGCAAAGAGTTGTAGAGGGGAAAAAGAGCAGAATAAGTACAGTGAAAGTTCAAGTTTATTAACCCTTAAGTTCTGTTCAGATTCACTACACCTTCGTTCTGTTCGGGTCATTTTGACCCGGTGGATATTTGGTTTGAAAAAAACAACACTAATATAAATTTTAACTTAACAAATCATCATGATACATTGACTTTGACTCAATACCAAACAATTCATATGATATATTTGGTAAATGTTTGCATTTCTGCTTTGCTATATCACATTAAACACTGAAAGAGCTAGGCGTTTTTACTGATTTAGCTGAAATCCATGTAAAAAAAACTACTTCATTTAATACTGGGCAATATTGCTCATGCTTATAGGAAGGGGGGGAGGGTTCGGAATGGGGCTTCGGAAGGGGGGTGTTAGAAGTGGGGGTGACTGTGTGTCTGTGTTTTGGCATAATACTGTGTATTTCTGTGCTTCCGGGTCAAAATGACCCGAACAGCACTTAAGGTTCAAAAAATATGAGGGGGGTGTAGCATGGGTGTAGTGCAAAAATATTTTTTTTACATGTTCATCTCAGAAGAATCTTTAAGGCCAGTGAGTTTCAGGTGGAAACATTTTTAACTTCTACCTTTTTTTTCCAAATGAAAATGTAAAACGGGTCAAAATGACCCGAACAGCACTTAAGGGTTAAGCATTGATGGTTCAAGTGGTTAAATATCTGAAAACACAAATTGATATGAATCCAAAATTGTGCTGTCAAACAATGAAACGATATGGAATCTATGAACAGGTTGTGGGGGTCCCTGCTTCATCTCTCTCTCAACTAAGGGGTCCTTGGCCTGAAAACGTTGAAGACCCCTGCTGTAGACTGTAGTCTGCAGAGATGGGAAGTAACGAAGTACAAATACTTCGTTAGTGTAACGAAGTACATTTTTCAGTACTTTGTACTTTACTGAGTAATTATTTTTCTGAGTACTTTTTACTTTTATCCGTTACATTTTAACACAAGTATCTGTACTTTTACTCCGCTACATTTTCAAAACAGGCTCGCTACTTTGGTTTTATACCGGTATGTTAATGTTGTGCCGATGCGTGGCAGATCAAACAAAATGATTAGAGCGCTTGATCATCATGCATACAGGCTGCGATGACGCTCTGCTGCTGGCCAGAGTGAGAGATTCACACTGTGTCAAGTAGGCAAGGGAGGGCAAGCACCGGTCCGGTCTATTTACTTCCTGTAACTAAAAATAAAACTAATCATATAGGCTACATAATAGCCTCATACCTTGTGCTCTTATTTTGAAATCCGAGATTTCAGAGTCTGGTTTAATTCTACCATCATGACAATGCTGTGTAAACCATTCATCTCGTCGTGGCTTTCAAACATGTCAACACGATTCACGTGGATTCTATAACTCTGGATTATGAACACACGACTTTGGCCATGTAATGCACACGCGTTGGAAATGCGTTCTTTTTGAAGCTCCGAAGTTTAGGTGAGTCAGTGGCAGTGCTTTTTAACTCATGCTGGATAAAGTGTAGCCTTGAAACGGGCAAGCTAGATAAAGTAGTGCTTCTGTCAAGTGTGGAAAAAATGGTCTGCAGTCTGCACAACTGTAGCTTCGGTCATCTTTGCCTCGCAAAAGCCTTTAGCGTGTGTGTGTGTGTGTGTGTGTGTGCGCGCGGCACGCGCGCGCGTGCCCTCATGCGCTTGCATGCATGCGTGTGTTTGAATTGATTGATTGAATACTTGATTAGCAGTTCGCATAGCAAAAGCACGACTACAGTATGGCTTATTTACATTGGGGTCCAGTGACAGACATGCAAAACATCTTACAGTAACAGTCAGAAATCTGTCTGTCTGTGGATGTGAGATGTATTATAATTATAATTGAACAATGAAAAACAACATTCTTATAGGAAACCTTATCTGTATTTTAACATCAGTCATAATGGTGTAGGACTACTTGGTGGTCAACGTCAATTGACACTTAAAAAAAGGGTTACAAAATTGTGGGTTAAACATTTATTTTTTATAATAATAATGATTGTACTATATCATCTGACTATAACTGGTACTCAGTCTAAAAAAACACTGCTGCATTTAGATTTCAAGACGTGTGTTTGGTGGGGATCTTTTAATTTTAATATCCTTCAAATTCTAGAAATATACGGTAAAAATACTTTTACTTTAAAAGTACTTTTCAAAGCACATACTTTTTACTTTTTACTTGAGTAATTATTTGGAATGAGTACTTTTACTTTTACCAAAGTCGTTTTTTTCACAAGTACTTTTACTTTTACTTAAGTACAGAATGTGAGTACTTTTCCCATCTCTGGTAGTCTGTGATAAACTCATTCATAAATACACTATTGATAGACTGTAGTCTACATATTGATAGGTGATAGATTACTCATTCTTATACACTATCAAGGCCGTATCATACTGTATAGTCCAAGGTGATAGCTCATCACTCCACCCTGGTGTAGTTTTCTAGCTACAACCTAGATAACTCTTCACCTGTTTAGGTGATAGCTAGAGAACTACTCCAGGGTGGGGTGATGAGCTATCACCTTGGACTATGATAAGGCCTTTAGACTGTTAGACGGCTATAGCTCAGGAGGTTGCGCCTCCTGGAAAAAGATCTTCTCAGTCAGAAGTCTCAATCAGGGTCTGATTCGGGAGCCACCCCATTGGCCAGGGCTTTGGAATGATGCAAGGCGGTCCTGTCGCCCCATTGGCTGGCCCGCCTGTCAGTCAACCTCGCCCTCTATGGCTTTCATAACATTGAGAGCGAGCGACCATGTTGGATTTTCCACTGGAGTGCATACTAATTTAATTCCTATTAAATCACAGAGCGCCTCCAAAAATATAGCTGTTGAATGTTTTATCTGGTTATAAGATAATTTATATATTACATAAAGGTTTCCTGTGTAAATAAGCCGAAAAGCTTACTAGGATTTCCTTTTAGTTGACCTTGCATGTACCAGTGAATGGTTTTCACATGCACACTTCAGAAATGGCATTCTAAGTCTCTTATTTTTAAGTATTATGCCATCAGAAAGTATGGTCATGGCAACAGATGGCACCTCCATAATTTAACAGAGCCTATAGATATAGGCTATTGTCCTTTTCTTAGACTGTCTCTTTGCGTTTAATAAACTTCATGCTGTAAAAATTCACAGGTGACATCCAGTGCTTATTCGCGACCGTCAGATCGCATCAAAACCTCCACCGTCTGTCAGTCTGTCCGCCAAACGTCACGTCACACTTTTCCCCTACTCATATCTCCGCCACCATTGCCCCGATCCATGCCAAACTTTGCACACACACTCCTTGGCTACCAAACCACAACCTCATTTCACTAGAAAGAAACCACACCTTCTGCTCGAGTTAAACAGACTTTATTATATAAAGTGAGATGTATGTGTGTGCGTTGATGAGGAGCCCGAGGTAGGGCGAGACTCAGGGTGGGGGTGCAGTCTCGGGAGCTGACGACCACGGTTTGCTCAGCTCGGGAGCAGTCGGTCGCTTCTGCTCCAACGCTGCCCCACGAAGCTCGCCCTGGCCAACTCGGGAACAATGTAAATAGGGGATGAATGCCCCGCCCTGTAATGCAAACCCCATTATACCTGTTGTCATAGGATCTGTTTTGACCATCTGTTTGCGTGTGTCCATTTATGCCCATATATGGGGATATCTATCTGTCTACGTCCATTTTATGTCCATATATGGAGATCTCTGTAGGACCCGTTTTGACCATCTGTTTGCCTGTGTCCATTTATGCCCATATATGGAGTTATCTGTCTGTATGCATCCATTTTATGCCCATATATGGAGATCTCTGTAGGACCTGTATTGACCATCTGTTTGCCTGTGTCCATTTATGCTCATATATGGAAATATCTGTATCTGTCTGTCTGCATCCATTTCATGCCCATATATGGAGATCTCTGTATCTGTTTGTCTGTGTCCCTTTATGCCCATTATGGAGATCTCTGTATCTGTCTGTGCCTCCGACTGTGTTGCAGACACAGTGCTGGTTCCCCCTTTAATGCAAATTATACCTGTTGTCATAGGACCCGTTTTGACCATCTGTTTGCCTGTGTCCATTTATGCCCATATATGGAGATATCTGTATCTGTCTTTTTGCGTCCATTTTATGCCCATATATGGAGATCTTTGACCATCTGTTTGCCTGTGTCCATTTATGCTCATATATGGAGATATCCGTTTATGCCCATAAATGGAGATCTATGCAGACACAGTGCCGGTTCCGGAAAACTCTGATGTCAGACATCAGAATCCGAACCTTTCGTGCTGGTTCCAGAAAATCGCGTATCGGATCGGGTCGAGGCCGGGCACTGCACTACCTGCTGCGGCGGGGAACGCGCGTGCCGAATTTGAAATAGGGAATGAATGCCCCACCCTTTAATGCAAACCCCATTATACCTGTTGTCATAAGAGCCGTTTTGACCATAATTATGTTTGCCTGTGTCCTTTTATGCCCATATAGGAACATCAGAATACGTAACCATGGCATTTTTTGTTGACTCATGTGGCGTACGTGATCTCAGAGCCTTTTATGATGTGATGTCACAATGAGTCAGCGCTTGCGCCGATTTCCTCCGGAACAGCCTGATGTCAACAATCAGCCCCGCATAAGGAGATTCCGAACGTTTCGCGCCGGTTAGGGAAAACCGCGCGTCGGGTCGGGTCGAGGCCCGGCACTGCACTCCGTGCCGCGGCGGGGAGCGCGCGTGCCGAATCTGAAGCCGGTGGGACGAACGGTTCTCGAGATACGCGGATTACAGACAGACACACACGCAGACACGCAGAGACTTCTCGCATTTATAGATAGATTGAGGTATGAGGTGATTGGGGAGGGGGGAGGGATTTTGGCTTCCATGTAGAGGAAGCAAACAGGTGAGAGGATCGAAATGGGGGCGTATTTATACTGTGGTGATTACGTGTGGATTGGCTGAGAGCCATCAGGTGTGTATGATTAGGTAAGGAATGTGAGTGGCTAGGATGAGCGAAGGGTGGTCTCCACTACTGAACTTACGTTGCATGCAACTTACATTTAACTAGAAAGAAACCACACCTTCTGCTCGAGTTAAACAGACTTTATTATATAAAGTGAGATGTATGTATGTGCGTTGATGAGGAGCCCGAGGTAGGGAGAGACTCAGGGTGGGGGTGCAGTCTCGGGAGCTGACGACCACGGTTTGCTCAGCTCGGGAGCAGTCGGTCGCTTCTGCTCCAACGCTGCCCCCAAAATCCTCGATGGTTGCCTGAAGAGGAAGTGCTAGGCAATGTGTAGAGGGTCCGTCCTTGGACCCTCAGTCGGGTGAGGAAAAAACTCCCTCCGGGGAGGATAGAGGAGGAAGAAAACCTCGGGAGGACCACGAAGAAGGGGACCCCTTCCAGGGCGGACTGGCTAGGAGAGGCTTGAAGAGAAGCAGCAGCTACGGACGGCCTAGTTGAAGGTGGGTGTTGTGCACGTCACGGATATTCGTTCTTATGTAGTTGTGGTATGCCTGAGAGGACCACCGGCCGAGGATACGTATGAGGTGGTCCGAGAGACCTAGTCGCGAGGCATGGCGGCGCCAATACGGAAGGAGTGGCCGGAATATAGCTGAGGTGGAAGGCCGGAGAGGGAAAGGACCTGACGTAGGTGTCAGTGGAACCAGGAGCTCGTGGCAATTGAGGAGTGGCATTGAGAGAGCGCCTCGTGGTAATGTAGCGGAGAATGGGTTGTATGGACTGAGAGGTGAGTCGATCTTGAAGGGGTGGACGCTGGATGAACGGCCCAGCTGGTCTGCTTTACTGCGTTTTAGAGTGGAGGTGAGTGATTCGGAGGAGTGGAATGTGAAGTCAGACAGGCGTGGGTGAACGGACGGGTCGTATTGGGGGTTGGAAGATGTGAATTCTCAGCATCGTAGGAATCCGAAAAAAACAGCAGGAACATGCTCTCCAGGGTGGAGGCGATCAGTGGAGTGATGTAGCCGGCTCGGAGTGTTTGAAGCTAGAGCAGTAGTAGGTCGGAAGTGAGTGGGTGACATCTGGGAGGAACCTGGACCTCGCCGCGCTGTATACCTCGAAGTAGCATGGAGACGTGGGGGTGAGAGGTGGCCGGAATTGAAGATCCATCGATTAGTCTGAGAAAAGTTGATGCCGTAGGTGTGCAGCGTAGAGGAGCGGAGGTGGAGGTGAGAATGACTGTAGGTGAGGAAGGCAGCGATGATGGTGATGTCAGCAGAGGGGAAGAGGATGCCGGAATAGGTGTGGAACCTCTTGTAGGAGTTCCATGCTGTCGGGTAGCTTGAGAGTGTCCGGGGTAAAAACTGTTTATTATGTGGTGGCGAGATTGGATGAGGAGGTTATGGAGCTGGGGGTTCAGATGAATATGGTCCTGGAAAACGAAGGGATTGGAGTTGGATGGAGGTTCTGGAGCGAGCAATCGAAACCTCTGAAAGGATGGACGGGAGGGAGAATGAGATTATTGTGACTGGGTATGTGTGCTGCACGGATGATGAAATGAGTAACAGAGGTCCAAAGAGACGGCGGAAGATGGGCATGATGTTAGGCGAGTTTGAACAGCCTTTATATATTATGTCTACTGTGGCTTGATTTTCTGGGACCACTCGTGACCCCAAAGAAGCATGCCGATGACTATGGGAAAAATTATGATGATGGGTGTGCGGAAGGGGGGGTGAAAAGCAGGGAATTCAGGTGACCGAGCTGAAGCGAAACGCTGGCAGTAACCGCCAAACCCGATGGAGGGGCTGCGTCTGTGAATAATCTTCTGGCTTGGAGATGAGTGTGTCGTAGAACAGAGCGATGCCGTTCCAATTTGAGAGGAGGTGTAACCAGAGGCAGAGGTCAGTGTGGCAGGAGTGATCTATTGTGGCATTATCGAGAGGGACGGTGGAAGTGGGCAAGTTGCGGTGGCACCTACCGGCGAGCTTGTGAGGGAGTGTGTGCTACTTGCAGCATGAACTGGGAGTGACGGACCCGGGTGGCCGTGGGATGTTAACTGCTCAATGATGACTTGGAAAAGGCAGAATGCAGAGAGAAGAGCTGTACTGGATCGGTTTAGATGCTGGTGCGAACTGCACGGGGGGGGGTTGGGCGAGGGCACGACCTGGGTGGAATGCTTGAGGGGGGGCGGTTGCAGCCCAAGTGGAGGGCGTGGATGGAGGCTGGGGGGGGGCTGGATGGGTGCATTCGCGGGGGGGAGGAGACTGGGGGGAATGAGGCGCTGGACACGCTGATCCGATGGAGGAATCGCATGGCGCCGATCCTCAGGAAGAGGGGAGAGAGGCGCACGGCATCATGAGGACACGCTGTGTCCGTTCTTGAGAGGAAGAATGGAGAGAGACGCACAGCTTCAGGAGGAGGACAACGCTGTGTCCGTTGTGAGAGGAGGCCAGTTGGAGGAGAGCACAACGTGCCGGTCCGATGAAGTGGGAGGAGGTGTGCTGCATAGGGCGGAGGTAGGAGAGGAGGGTGACACACTCCATCCTATCTTCTTCTTTTGCTCTTTTTTTTCTGGGAAGAGGAGGGAGTGTTGAGGGGGAGGGAATGAAGGGGAAATCGGGGGCACGCAGTGCTGCTCAGAGGAGGTCTGAAGGCTCTGCATCATTCTGAGGGAGGAGGAGGCACGTCGTGCCGGTCTGAGGGAGGGGGAGGCACGCTTTGCCGGTCCGAGGTGGCACGCTTTGCCAGTCGTAGGGAGGAGGCGGCACGCTTGCCAGCCGCAGGGAGGAGGAGGCACGTTTTGCCAGTCGTAGGGAGGAGGAGGCACGTTTTGCCAGTCGTAGGAAAGAGGAGGCACGTTTGCCAGTCGTAGGGAGGAGGCGGCACGCTTTGCCAGTCATAGGGAGGAGGGGAGGGAAACTCAATGACTGGAGGAGGGCGCTTGGCGCCGATCCGAGGGAGGCTGGGAGGGAGGGGAAAACATGTTGTTGAACCGAGGTCGCCCGATAGTGATGGGACGAGGCGATCGTAGAGTGAAAACTGGTTGAGGGATAACCTGGAGGTGATGGATGGGCGTGCGGCGAGGGCTGCTTGGTGGAAGCCGGGAGGTAACGGGTACATGTGATCCTGGGACCAAGGCGCCCAAGTCGAGGGAGGGAGGCATGATGAGCCTGAAGGGAGGGGGAGGCATCCTGTGCCGGTCCGAGAGAGGACTGCAGGGTTAGGTAGAGCCTGCGTTGTCTGGGAGTACAAATTGAGAGGTCAGATTGCTGTAGCGGACTGCGACGAGGGGCCTGGGTTGCCTCCACAGGCTAGGCCACGACCTGAGTGAGCTTGTTGGGGGCGGGGGGGGGGGGGGGGGGTGGGGGGGGGGGGTAGATCCAGGGCGCAGGAGGAGTTGGGGGAACTGGCTTGGAGCGACGAAGTGTAGGACATTGTTGTGGTGGAGGAGATGATGGGGAGTTGGGTGGCACATACCGAACTGCTCCCTGGGTGCGTCGGGCAGGGGGAGGAGACTTGGGAGGATCGGGTCTGGTCTGCCTGGCCCCCGGTGAGTGGCTGGACTCGTGGTAGCAGCAGACATGATAGCAGCAGCCTGGGTAAAAGTTGCATTAGCTGATGGTAGCACTAGTTGTCATGTTTAGCATGTAGCCTGAGAAAAAGCATTATCAGTAATAATTAGCAGCCGTTTTAATAGCGGTAGCTGTAATTATCGGCAGTCATGTATAGCAGCTGTTGCATAAGTTCGTAGCAGCAGTTAAATTAAGTAGTGTAGTTGTAATGTTTACAATCAGTCATAATAATATGTGCAGACTGAGTAAAAGTTGCATTAGCTGAGGCTGTAGTAGCAATGCAGTTTAGCAACCTTTGCTGACTCATGGCTAACCTCAAAAGGTGGTACCACATTTACTCAGTGGCACTACAGTGGTGCCACTGAGGCAGCCAACTGGTGACACTGCCAATCTTAACTGCTAACCACTGTAGCAGGTTGACATTGTATAATTGTCATGTTTAGTAGTAGCTTAAATCGAAATAGTATTAGCCGTAGGCCTAATGATTAGCAGTTATGTTAGTAGCAGTTTGAGAATAAGTAACATGAGCTAAATATAGCAGTCGATAGTTAGCATTAGCTGTAGTAGCATTACATGTAGCTGTAGTAGCAGTAGCAAGAGCGGTCAGCATCTATAGCAGAATCACAAAATATTCATGATAAGAGCAGGTGTGCGTGTGTGTGTGTGTGTGTGTGTGTGTGTGTGTGTGTGTGTGTGTGTGTGTGTGGCGTGCGTGCGTGCGTGTGTGCGTGTGTGTGTGGCTATTCAACCCTCTAAGAAGAAACGGTTGAAGGCAGGATTGGAAATGAAGGCTGCCATTGCATCTGGAAGGAGTGTAGCCAGTCTGTTGGATTAGGCTGCAGAACCAGCCGGACGAATGAACTTGAAAGCAATGAATAGCAGGAATAGCCGATCTACAAACGCAGTACTCACGACCAAGCAGAACAAGCAACCTGGCTTCCATGTAGAGGAAGCAAACAGGTGAGAGGATCGAAATGGGGGCGTATTTATACTGTGGTGATTACGTGTGGATTGGCTGAGAGCCATCAGGTGTGTATGATTAGGTAAGGAACGTGAGTGGCTAGGATGAGCGAAGGGTGGTCTCCACTACTGAACTTACGTTGCATGCAACTTACATGTATCACATGGCCCTCTTCTAGTGCCACCATCAGGCCTGATTTTTGCAAAACACATTTTTGAACACTGCTCCTACAGATTTTGGCCTAAAATCACACAAATTGGATGGCAAATCACAACCTCCACCCCTGATTTCTCACATGAAAGATCACGCAAAGCGGTACACAGATTCTCTAATGTCATCAACATGGATTTCCCATATGCCCTAGCTCCTGATTGGCTACGATTGCCTTCTAAAGTTTGTGTATGCGACGTGACGGTCGCTTATCTCCCGATTAGGGAGTCTTACTGGTGATGAACAAAAATAAAGCTTGATTGAGATAATTAAAATGTAACCACAATCCCAATGCTATTCTTAAAGATCACAATGAGTTGTTCCAACACCCCTCAATATGTCTTATGAAACAAAAATATATTGTGCATGTTGTCAAAGGAATAGACCGATGTTAGTCTGGTGTCTCTTCTCAGACCTGCCTGCCCTGGTTGATCATAGACAGTATAGACCAGGGGTCTTCAACGTTTTCAGGCCAAGGACCCCCAAACTGATGGGGAGATGGAGCAGGGATCCCCTACCTCACAGGGTGGGGATGGGGCTACAACATATATTGTATATTTAATTATTTATGTATAACATTGTGTTTCAAGTGTATAAACATAGGATGTTATTGTGCATTCAATACTATGCCATTAAATTAACAATAGATTAATATATTCATGCTTTTATTTTAAACTCGCATGTACAAGTGGCCGTACCACTGCCATTTATAAACATGGGCCTACATTATTAACTGAGAACCAATGTCAATACTATCAATCTATCACTAACAATCTGTCAATTGCACAATACTCGTATACAAGCTATTCAAAATAGACAGAATCATGTTTTTAATATTTAAAAAACTATTTACATTTTGTCTTTCTTTTTTAAAATAAAAAATATATATTTATACTACAATTTCCTGCACACTGGGCAGAGGTTGAAAACCCAAAGAACGAGGGTCCTAATCAATAGCAAAAAAGTATTTTTGTGGGTGAACTACTCCTTTAAGTACAGTTCAGTTTAATTTTTTTCCACCTGAAATTGAATGGCCTTAAAGATTCTTCTGTGATGAAGATGCAGAAAAAAGTGCTCTACACCCATGCTGCACCCTCCTCTCCTCTCCTCTCCTCTCCTCTCGCCTCAGGTCTTAATGGGTCAATGTAATGACCCCCCCCCCGACACACACACACACACACACACACACACACACACACATGTGCGTGCGCGCACACACACACACACACACACACACACACACACACACACACACACACACACACACACACACACACACACACACACACACACACACACACACACATTCCTCCTCTCCTCTCCTCTCCTCTCCTCTCCTCTCCTCTCCTCCAGCCTCAGGTCTTAATGGGTTAATTAAGTGTGCCTGCCATGCAACGCAATGGCAAAACACTTATTGTAATCCGCCATACTTAATTAAGTGTGCCTGCCATGCAACGCAATGGCAAAACACTTATTGTAATCCGCCATACTTAATTAAGTCCATAGTTTCGCCACAAATTTCTGCACGTAATAACTGCCGCACAATTTACGCCACCCACGCAATATATACATCAAAACGTGCGGCTCGGCCGGGAATAGGTTGCTATTACTTTTCTTTCCGATCCGCGTTACCATTGCGACGTAATTCGCAAAAAACGACGCCCAAAAACCCCATTGACTTAGAATGGGGGAAATTTCGGCACTTAATAACTGCCGCACGATTTACGCCACCCCCGCAATATATACATCAAAATGTGCGGCTCGGCCGGGAATGGTGTGCTATTACTTTTCTTTCCGATCCGCGTTACCATGGCAACGTAATTCGTAAAAAACTACGCTCAAAAAACCCCATTGACTTTGAATGGGGGACTCCGAAAAAAAACCAGAAACTTTGGCGCCACATAACTCTGCCATACTTTTGCCTAGCAACGTCATTTAAAATGTAAAATGCTCACACGACTTTGGTCTTTTTCCGGCCAATAGGGATGAGCTGTAATTGATTAAGCCCCGCCCCCTCTGTATTCCTATTGGCTGGGCTTAAACAGCCAATACTCCAGTTCACAGCATGGTACTGTCTTGAAACTTGGTGTCTGGACTTAAACGGCCAATAGGGACGTATTACTTAAGCCCCGCCCCTATTAAGCCCCACCCCTATCTTCCTATTGGCTGAGCTTTAAACGGCTATATCTCCAGTTTGCAGCATGGTACCGTCTCGAAACTTGCTGTGTGTACTTAGATGGCCAATAGGGATGAGCTGTAATTGATTAAGCCCCGCCCCCTCTGTAACAGGAAGTGCCCTTCGCCAAACAGGAAGTGCCTCTACATCTCATGAACCGTTTGTCGTACAGACGCGCGGATTGCGTCATATGACTTGATTAAGAGTCCTTGACCTTAATTGGGGCCTGTTTCGCCAAACAGGAAGTGCCCCTCACCAAACAGGAAGTGACCCTTTACCTCGTGAACCGTTTGTCGTACAGACGCGTGGATGGCATCAAATGACTTGATTAAGAGTCCTTAACCTTAATTGGGGCCTATTTCGCCAAACAGGAAGTGCCCCTCACCAAACAGGAAGTGACCCTTTATCTCATGAACTGCTTGTCGTACAGATGCATGGGTGGTATCATATGACTTGTTTAAGAGTCCTTAACCTTAATTGGGGCCTATTTCGCCAAACAGAAAGTGCCCCTCACCAAACAGGAAGTGACCCTTGATCTCGTGAACCGTTTGTCGTACAGACGCGCGGGTTGCGTCAAATGACAAGATTAAGAGTCCTTAACCTTCATTGGGGCCTATTTCGCCAAACAGGAAGTGCCCCTCACCAAACAGGAAGTGACCCTTGATCTCGTGAACCGTTTGTCGTACAGACGCGCGGGTTGCTTCAAATGACAAGATTAAGAGTCCTTAACCTTAATTGGGGCCTATTTCGCCAAACAGGAAGTGCCCCTCACCAAACAGGAAGTGACCCTTGATCTCGTGAACCGTTTGTCGTACAGACGCGCGGGTTGCGTCAAATGACTTGATTAAGAGTCCTTAACCTTAATTGGGGCCTATTTCGCCAAACAGGAAGTGCCCCTCACCAAACAGGAAGTGACCCTTTATCTCGTGAACCGTTTGTCGTACAGACATTTGGGTGATGTCAAAAGACTTGATTAAGAGTCCTTAACCTTAATTGGGGCCTATTTAACCAAACAGGAAGTGACCCTTTATCTCATGAACCGTTTGTCGTATAGGCTTGTGGGTGGCGTCAAATAACTTGATTAAGAGTCCTTAACCTTAATTGGGGCCTATTTTGACAAACAGGAAGTGCCCCTCACCAAACAGGAGGTGACCCTTTATCTCATGAACTGCTTGTCGTACAGACGCGTGGGTGGTGTCATATGACTTGATTAAGAGTCCTTAACCTTATTTAGTGCTTCCTTCGCCAAACAGGAAGTGACCTTCGCCAAACAGGAAATATCCCTATATCTCATGAACCTTTTGTTGTACAGACATCTTGGTGGTGTCATATGACTGTATTAAGAGTTCTTAACCTTTGTTTAACTTAGCCCTGTCTCCTCTTCTGATTGACCGAAACTTTATTTTGCTATAACTCATCAACCGGTTGTCGTACAAACTTGTGGGTGGTGTCATTTGACTTCTTTCAGAGTTCCTCACCTCAATTGGTTTAACTTAGCCTCTTCCCCTCCTCTGATTGGCCGAAACTTTATTTGGCCATAACTCATCAACCGTTTGTCATACAAACTTGTACCTTTCCAGACCTTACCTTTCCAGAGTTGACCTTGAATATAAAAAGAAAACAAACAAGATGACAATGCAACTCCATTTATTATATTGCTGGTTAAAGGCCTGTCTTGGTTTAAAGCCCACTCACCAACGACAAGGTGCAGGCCGCGAGTGGGAGACACATGAGGGAGGGGAGGGACAGGACAGTAACAGCAGGGGTGGGGCAGTCCTGCAATGGCCTGGGTACACGTGTTTGACAGGTGAAAACATGCAGCAAATTATATTATTTTAAGTTTGCGGTTACGGGGACAGGCGGTATGGGACTTAACACGGCAGGGTGACATTTTAGTGTGTAAATTGGACCGTAAAAAGCTGACTGTTTCCACTCAAATGACGTCTTCTCACAGTAACGCACACAGTGAGAGCAGGATGACCACAAAAAGTAACACAAATATATGTAGGTTAATATGAATTTAATAATTGTCGCGTGTAGACTAGTCCTTAACGATTTTGAGCAAATATCTAATTGTGATTTCTTTGTTAGATAATTATTATAATTTTGTTTAAAGATTAAAACACTATTTTAGGAATATTATTATTTTAACCAAAGAAAATCACTTATCTAACCTTAAGTTTAACTTCAGTTGTATATGTATTGTGCAAATATATAAAGCTATGGGTTATGACTAACTAAGCAAATTGGCCATCTTGTACTTTTACTTTTGGTACTTGAATTACAATTTGTCAAAAGTAACATAAATTTATGGTTAATATGAATAATATAACTGTCGTGTGTAGGCTAGGCCTTAATGATTTTGAGCAAATATCTAATTGTGATTTCTTTGTTACGTATTATAATTTTTGTTTAAAAGATTAAAACACTATTTTAGGAGTATTATTATTTTAACCAAAGAAAATCACTTATCCTACCTTAAGTTTAACTTCAGTTGAATATGTATTGTGCAAATTTATAAAGCTATGGGTTATGATTAACTAACCAAATTGGCCATCTTGTACTTTTACTTTTGGTACTTGAATTACAATTTGACGGCATGCAGGGCAGATCAAGTGTGTGCCATTTGGAAGCACACAGGTCTGTAGGAGACCTGTCTGTAGGCATGTAATAATTTGCAGTTAGCGGGGACGGCAACGGTTCCGTTTGACAGGCAAGGCGGGTCAGGTTTAGATTATAAAGTCACATGTGGGTCTGCGTTTCGGATTTTTGAGGGTTGTCAAAATTAGACGCCTGCAGGACTGTAGACAGGACAAACACACCAGGGGTGGGGGGGGGTAGGCAGGACAGACATTAGGGGTGGCTTACATTTTAGGCATTTAGCAGGCGCTCTTGATCCAGAGAGACAATAGGCAAGGTAATACATCAATACAATGAGCAAGGTAATCATCAGTAAATCAAATGCAGGGTTTTCAACAGCCAAGGAACTGACGGACCACTCCGCCAGTACCTGTTTAAACTACTGCCACCGATGTAGCCGCAGCCGGGAGACGAACCCAGGACCCCGATAACTCAGACATGTTAGCTAACCAGTCAACCAAAGTGCCAAGCATGTTGGTGAGAGCCAATGCACACAGCGTCCAACACATGAAAGCAATTCAATCAACCACTGCGTCCGCCGCTCCTCTTCTGCATCGTTTCACATCACTCCCTACTTGGTGCTGCCGAAGTCAACACACAGTATACTGCATCATGGTAACTGTAGTATGTGTGCAGTACACCCGACTGAAGGCAATACCCTGGTTTTGATATGTAGATGTGATCAATCAGGGTCTGCTCTTGGGTTGTTGCAGTGGAGATAAGCTGGCTATAGCCTTTGGACTCAAAAAGCTCCTTAACACGTTTCCGTCCCATCTTGTGGAGGTCCTCATTGAAATCTCCACAGACGACAATTGGTTGGCAATCCATCAAGGCCAAAGACTCCAAGAGGCATCCAAGGTTGAGACAAAAGTCACTGTCTTTGTATTTTGGGGGTCTGTAGACAGTGGCTATGAGCGCTTTGACTGGGGCCTCAACTCTGACAACTGCAAACTCAAGATCGCTGACATTGTCAACAAACCTTAAGGGGTCGGCTTGAAGACTACTCTTGTAGTATGCTGCAACCCCGCCTCCCTTTTTTGTAGCAATGTGCTGCGTCTTGGCGCTTGTGTAAGACACATGTCTGTTGCATGTAACCAGGTGGTATCCCTCCAGCTCAACTTCTGTGGGAACGGAGGTTCCAGACAAATTGGTTTCTGTCATCAACAAGACATCAGCGTGTCTGAACTCGTGGTGAGCCCTCACGTCCTGAATGTGTGACATCAGTCCTTGCGTGTTGTGATGGACGATGGTTAACGTCGGACCCCCAGACCACTGTTGCACAAAGTGCATGAGTGGTCTCGTCAGTTGGAAGGAAGCGCGATTCATGCTCTGCATTGCCATTTTGATTTCTGGGTTGGCGAAAATCTTCTTTTCGTTAAAGTTTGTGATCCTGAGCCCTTGAAGGGAGGTTGTTCGGCTCAGTGCGACATATGCCATTCCAGCATTAAATGTCTTTTCCAAAGACACCACTGCTGAACTGACGGTCATGCCTTGAACTTTGTGGGTTGTACACCCAAAGGCCAGTTTCACTGGGAACTGCCGTCGCACAAGTGATGTGTTGGTCAGGCCCTCCTCAGACCTTTCGATGTACACCAGGTCATCGGTTGGCCCCTGAATCTTCCTGCGGAAATTCTGACCTGCTGTGGGACAATCCAATCTGAGCCCAAGCAAATCCACGACCATGCGTCCACCTGCAGTGGTTGAAACAATGTTGGCTATTGTTCCAAAAGTCCCGTTTACGATCCCGTCTTCGACATCCAGATTCCTAATGACCATGACCCGTGCTCCTTGGGCAACTTCGATGCTTCTTTCCAAGTCCCTTCGGTTACTGTGCTTGTAGGGCTCGTACAGCAGCTTCATCTGGCCTGAGCATCTGTCCTTTGAGTAATCTTGTGCCAGAATTGTGGAAATCGGTGTGCCAAGACTTTTTATAGCCAACTTGTTGTGGGCTTTGACCTCGTCGTTTCGGGAAAAGATATGAAGGACATCATACGGGCCGTCTCTTCTTTCAGTGCAGGCCTGTGTGAGCAGAGCCCTGTCATCGGCACTGAGAGGATCGGCCTTCCTCTTTACTCTTAGCCTGTTCAAGAGTTCGGCGAAAATGCGATCGTCTCTCTGACGCATGATCTCCGTAAGGTCAACAAGCTGAAAATCTGCCCAGAGACCGGACACAGCCTCGTCGGCAATGCAGAGCGGTTTGCCACTACAAACTGGTGGCAGCTGGTAGAAATCTCCGACCACAAGGACAGACATCCCACCGAAAGGTTTCCTGTTGCCTTTGATCTGCTGGAGTCTCAGGTTGACGTAGTCAAAGACCTCCTTGGAGACCATGGATATCTCGTCGATGACCAAGATCTCCGCGGTCCAAAGTGCTCCCCTCATCTCATCCAGTGAATTTCCAAGCGATTTATAGTGGCCCTTCAGACTTCTAGGTAGCTTCAGCAGCGAGTGCAAGGTTCTCCCAGATATGTTGAAAGCTGCAGTGCCAGTAAACGCCGCCAGCAGAACTGCCGGCTGGGTCATGTCTGCTTCGTTGAGAAAGCAGGGAAGTTGGCGCAGGATCTTGGTAGCCTCGTGATATATGCACTTGATGACATGAGACTTGCCACAGCCGGCACCCCCAGAGATGAAATAGTAGAAGGGATCAGGATCCTGACGCCAGACGCGTCTCCAACACCATTGACGCACAGCGTAGAAAATGGACGCTTGCGTTTCATTGAGGCTCCGATACATCCTCCTGACATAGTCCGGGCTCAATTCAGGAGCATCGATCCCTGGCATCGCCCTACTGCTGTTGGGATGGACTTGGTATTCTGGAACCTCGTCTCGCTCCTGTAGCTCGTCGGAATCACTAGCTTTTTGCTGCCTGAAGCGATCGACCTCCGCATCTGGATCAAAATTGTTCCACGCATCAAGGATAGCTGGTTGTCCTGCTTGCAGCATTTCCAGAGCCTGATCCATTTTTCTCCCCCGCCCTTCATATTTGTCTTTGTTCTTATCGACAATGATCTTCACAGGCCAGCGGGTGCTCTTTGTTTCGCCAAGAAGCACATGAGCGCTTTTGTAGAAGTGCTCATATGTCGGATAATTCTCGCTTTTCAGTTGGCTGTCTTCTCTGTGTGGCAAGTACAGTTTCAGCAGCCGCCTGTAAAACTTTTCCGGGGTTTTCTTCTCGGAGAACGGGGGGTAACGTATGATGGCGACTCTATCGAGATTAGTTCGTTTCTGAACGAACCCCATGTCGTTCAGCAGGGCCGATGCTTTCGAATTGTCGCTTTGTTGGCTGTACACCACCCTGTATTCCGACGCAAACTCAGCCATACACAGGTCTTCAAATTCTGGCTCCTGAGGCCTGTTCAGGTACTTCTCAGGTATCCCTGACATCCACACATCTTGTGCGTCTGGGTCCATCTCCTTCAGTTTGCTCATGGGCTGACTCATTCTCAGACCATCCTCGTCTGTCTGTAAGAAAATGACTTGACGGGTGCACTTTTTAAGTGGGAGACTGCATACCCGGGCCACAGATTCCTGTGCGCTGACCTCTCTGCGCTGGACGTACGCGTGCATGATATGTTTCATTTCATCCATTTCCTTGGTGTTGGGTTTAGATTTGCGCACTTCTTTCACCACTTCGGTAAGGAGCTCGGACATCTCATGTTCCGGTTTTGCCACATACCCCAACATGTACTGGGCACAACTGTAATCATCCAGTATATATTGGATGTCCATGTTGGCATCCCACACTCGCAGCAGATGGGGATTGTACTGATTTACCCAGCATTCATCAGGATCGCGCTTCAGGTGAATGGTGGGTACAGTGGTAAGGTTGTCTACGTAGTCCCGGTATTGCTCCGCAGTCAGGTTGCATTTCTCCAGCAGATCCGGCAAATCCTTGAATGAGGCTTTGGGGTCATTGAGCATGTCCCTCAGGGGTGCCAGCTTTTCTTTGGCCTCCATTTGTTCCTTGGTCTCTTGCTTCCAGCCTTTTCGCTTTCGCCCTTTACCCTTCTGGCCACCAGCGTTTTCATCTTTTTTGGCCTCGTCGTCGCCTTTGTCATCATCCAAAGGCGAAAGTGGTGGGGCAATCTGACCACCACCACTTTCATCTTTTTTCGCCTCGTCGTCGTCGTCTTTGACCTCATCCAAAGGCGGAAGTGGTGGTTCGGTGATGATTGTCTGGTCCATGGGTAGTTTGGGGAACCCAAATCGACAAGTGACGTTTCCTTTCTTGCACGATCTGGAGTGGCTTCGGCTGTGAACTTGAACTTCAGACACAATTTTGTGGAGCTCGGGGTCCGCGTACTGGTCAGGCATCTTGCAACTGACGTAGGTGTCTATGAACTTGATGAGGCGTGGATCATCGGCCGTCGGTGCGTCTTTGATCCAAACCATCATATGGATGTGAGGACTTCCCCTAGCCTGAAACTCCACGCGATAAAAATAGTCCACAACCTCACCGATTGGCCGTGCATGTGACTCGAGAAAAGCCATGGCCCTGTCAAATCTCTTTGAAAACATGCGCATCAGTGTGACAGGGTTGGTCCGGATGATTTCACATTTCGCAACCCAGTCGAGCTGTGAATAGTCCCCTTGTTCACCTTGTTGCGCTTTTATGGCCTTGATGACTTCCGGCCACCTCATCTCCGCGGCACTTAGCGTGACAAACCAATTGGGCCTGCCGATCTGTCTACACATAGCGAGAAGGTCTCTAAGTGCTTTCTCCCAGAATGCCGGAGTTCCTCTAAGGGGCATCATGAAGCGTGTCGCGTCCTTGTTCCGTACGAGTCTTTCTACCTCTTCTTTATCCTGCAGCATTTTGCTTGACAGAACCCGTCCATCCCTTGTATATTTTTTTCCCTTCCGTACTTGGATGGACATGCTGTTAGTAGCCATGTGCGTTTCTGTCACCATTTGCGCATAAAAGAGGTAAGTTTGGTCGGTGGCAAAGCGGGTATCGACCGAAAAGAGCCTGGCGTTGAAGTACCTACTTGGGGACAATTTTTTCTCTCTGACCTCATCCAATGTGTTTCGACCGTCTGGGAAATGCCCAGGAAAGGCCATGCTCTCCAACTTGGGGACGGTGAAAATACCCACAGGCCTGTTTCCTTGGGCTGGTGCAATGCTGAATATTCCCTCGCCGTATGATAAGATTTCCTGTGCTATGTCCGGAGGCTGCATGCACGTGTCAAAGGTCAGACCGGGTCTAAGCTCCTCCTGCTGCTCATCTGTGGTGGTGGCAGTGGATGGACCGGGTGCGAGTTCCTCATGCGGTTGTGGCTCATCTTTGGTGGTGTGTGGAAGTTCCTCCTGCTGCTCACCTGATGTGGCGGCAGGGATTTCCTCTTCTGCATCTTCTTCATCGCCCGACTGCTCGTCTTGGAGACGGTCAAATGTAGCGCTTTCGTTTATGACGATGTCATAGTATTCCGGATGCATTTGTTTTAGTTCCCTCAGCGCCGCCAACACATTCGTCATGTTTACTGTGTAGAAGAACTGATGGCCCTTGTACTTGATGTGTCGCTTCAGCTTGACCTGCAACAGCTGGTCTTCATTGCTGGACCTTGGAAGAGCATTTACGATGGCTTCCACTTCCGATGGTACACACACAACTGCACCATGCACAGCCTTTTGCCGTCCTTTAGGCAACGAAATGATTTTAGCAAAGGGTAAGAACTTTGCGATCATCTGCCTTTCCAGCATATTCAACAGTTGCAGCTCTGGGGGAACAGGTGCTGGTTCCAGCTTATTAGCAGCTGCTATGGATGGCATCAACCCCTTTTTCAAGTTGTCGTGACAGCAGGTGCAAATGTACTCCTGTCTCCTCTCTTGTGCAACGTCGCATGGGTCTGAGCATTCACTGCCACATGCGTGCACATACTTGCCTGTCAAGCAAGCGGTTACCACAGAAGGATTTATCTTGTAGTTGTCCCTGTTACACCAATGGACCTGATTGTAGAACAACGCTCTGTGGCACACCGTACAGACATATGTGGGCCCATGTCGAATGCTTTCTCGGAATGCCGATATGGCTTCTTCCATGGCAGCTTCCATTGTAATTCTCAAGTGACGGTTTACAATGTGTACAGACCTCCTCTTTAGTCTCATGGCACACTGCAACTTGTGACGGATACGGATTATGATGTCTGCATCGAGTCTCTCCTTTTTGATCTCGGTGCATCGTTGTATATGCCGTCGCCTGAATTCTGGGTCGCTGTGAAGCCTTTCACGCTGGTTCTTTGCAGTGTGTTGTAAATGCCGCCGCCTAAATTCAGGGTCATTGTGAAACCTTTCACGTTGGTTCTTGGACTTTTGTTGCTTACGCCGCCGCCTGAATTCAGGGTCATTGTGAAGCCTTTCACGCTGGTTCTTTGCAGTGTGTTGTAAATGACGCCGCCTGAATTCAGGGTCATTGTGAAACCTTTCACGCTTTCTTTCTCGAAAAGCAGCATCAGTTTCCCATTTGTTTTTTTTCGCCTTAAGTTTATTCAGCCGGACTTCTGGAATTCTATATCTCATTTTATAATATTGGGCAGGATCGGAGGTTCTCAGGCCCTTGTTTGCACGTGGTACATTCTGTTCCATGCACTCACGTTGTTGCCGCAAGACTTTGCACTTGTTCCTTCTTCGCTGTGCTTTATTTAGTTTGGAAAGATTAAACGTGGGTACTGCTGGTTCGAGTGTTGGTACTGCTGGTGTTGTGCTGGCAGCATAGTCAAGTTCAAAGGCAACAGGCATGAGCTCATACGAAACACCAGGACGACGGCCTTTGAGGATCTGGCGCAAGTGGCAGACCAGACCACTCAGGTCATGGAAAGTCAACATAATGGCCTTGCCTCCAAGATCAGGCAAACCGTCTGCAGATCTCGAGTGGGAGTCAAACAATCCATAGCGCCCTGATCTGTCGCGGAAGACTGCAAAGCATTCAGGGGTTACCATCAACAAAGCATGTGTGACCCCCTCCTGTGACAGGCACTTCTGCAGTTGATCAGCAAGGGACAAGTTGTTCCGTTTAGTTTTGTCCAGGGGACCGATTTTAAGGTTTAACATGTTCAGTTGTACACTGTAAACATTACGGTTGGTGGAAACCTGCTTTGCATGGAGGAGTTGCTCCATGGTCAAGAAATATGACTGTTTCTGTAACAGTTGGTCACAATGCAGCTGCTGGATTAAGTCTTTGTAGAGTGCATCTCCCTGGTAAAGCACTTTGTCAAGGGAGGCCGTGTCGAAACCTACTCCATCATTATGGTAGGCAAGAAACGTGAGTGCCATGCAGGTGCACTGTTTGTTCGGGTGCTGTCCTACAATGTCCCCTTGACAAATGGTGGCCCTCACTGCTTGAAAATGTTGCTTTTCTTGCCTTCTACCCCTCTTCAGAAATGGTTCGAAAACAGCCGGTTTTGGCAATGGTGCTGTGGCTGGTGTGAATGTCACATTTGTTGACGGTCTAGGGGTCTGACTGGAGCCACGTTCGATTGCTGCTGTAGCGGTTATGTCTGTTGACTGCACAGCGGTGTCACTGGAGCCACAATCGATGGCTGCTGTGGTTGTCACGTTCGTTGACGGGCCAGGGATATCACTGAGGCCATGGTCGGTTGCTGCTCTAGCTTCTGAGATGGACATAGCTGTTGACGGTCCAGGGGTCTCACTGTAGCCATCAATCAGAAATGAAACGGGCAAAAGCTCATACGTCGCAAGAGGACGACGACCTCTAAGAATCTTGTGCAAGTGGCCGACCAAACCACCCAGATCATCGAACATCTTCAGTATTGCTTTTCCTTGATATGCTGGCAAACCCGTGGCAGATCTCGAGTGAGAGTCAAACACTCCATAGCATCCTGACGTGTCACGGAACAATGCAAAGCATTCAGGAGCCACAATCAAGATGGCATGGGTTACATCTCCTGACAAGCACTGCACACTCTCCTCAAGAAGTGGCAAACGTTGACTACTCCTTTCACTTGGCTTTTTTGGTGAATCTGATTTTTTCACAAAACCAGCCCTCAGATCCGAGTTGAACACAATGTAAGCATTTCTTTCAGTGAAAACCTGTTTTGGTAACTCCTCAATGGTCAAGTGTGGTAGTACATGCCTGTTGTCGTAGTGATGCTGCGCGATAACGCCTTTGTAGAGAGTATCTCCACGTGCAAGCACCTTATCAAGGGAGGGTGTGTCAAAACACATTCCCTCATTGTGGTCAGCCAGAAAGGTCAGCGCTATGCAGGTGCACTGACTATTTGACCTTTCGGACATCGGGTCAAGTGGGTTGTCCAATAGGTCAGCTTGACAGCGAGATGCCCTTACTGACTGCGGAAAGGTAATTGTATTACTTACCTTACTGCCTGGGCCCTCAGCATAGGTGGGAGGTAGAGTTGTATGACTTACCTCGCTACTGTCCTTGCCACTTACCTTGCTGCCACTTACCTTGCTGCCTTTGACGTCCTCATAGGTGGGAAGATTCACGTCCTTGCTGCCCGGGCCCTCAGCATAGGTGAGAGGTACAGTTGTATTACCTACCTTACTTACCTTGCTGCCTTTGCCATGGGTTAGGGTTAGGGTGGGAAGGGGTGGGGTGGGAAGATGCACATCTGAGACCTCATGGACGAAACACTCCGTCTCCATCTGTTGAGAAAAAGAAAGAATGACAAAATGTCAAACCAAACACATTAATATTAGTAATATTGTTTTGGTTGTGTGTACACTGTACACATGTCCAAAACAGCTACTTTTGAGTAGAACCTGTGTTCCGGCGGATCCAATGTAGTCTTAATTTTACAAGCTATTGTTAATACATTGCATTGTTTAGTTCAAGGTTCACGTTTGTCATACGTATATCCATACAAACGCAAAGAAATGCTTGTGCCAAGGGCACACTTTGCCTTAATACACAGAGACATGGTCACAGTGACTGACAACAGTGTACACCCACATACCATGCAGCCCAAACAAAGACAAATCCCAACATACACAACATACAGTGTAACAGTGTACAGCTTAAAAGTGTGTGCAGAGCCTATGTTACAACCCTTCGTTGAGCAACCTGACTGCCTGGGGATACGAACTATTACTGAAACGGGTGGAGTGTGATTTGATGCCCCGGTAACATTTTTTTGGATAGGAGGAGAGAGAACAGGGTATGGGCGGGATGGCTGCTATCTTTAATGATTTTTCTTTTCAAATCTTTTTTTATTAAAGTACAGTCAGTGTCATAATGAGGCAGGTACATACATATATTGATGACACCCCAAGTCCCATTCCCATCACAGTAATCATTCAATCAAATTAGCACGAGATCTGAGGCCATCACGGTACGTACAAATTCAGCATGTGGTAATATAGATTGTATGGAGCTGTGGCAGTGTCGCGGTGTTACATTTTTAACACCGTTAAAACCGTCCATTAATGCAGGGGTTTTCAAACTTTTGTGTCTCAGGGCACCCACTAAATATTTGTTTTAATCCGAGGCACCCCTACATTATAATTTTCACTTTCAGCACCTTATATTTATAGCATATCGTCGTTGTCGGGTGGAAACCTTGTATGTCCAAAAACATTTAGTATTTATCATCTATAAAATGTACTAAACTAGTGAAAACAGCAGATCTATAAGCACACAACGCTTCGCATTGCGAGGCGTTGTGTGCTTGTAGATTGGCTGTTTTCACTAGTTTTGTGTGGCGGTCTTGTATGATGAAGCAGGGCAAAAGACGTACACATTTGAAACTTGGAGATACGGCTCATGACAGAAAGTGATTATGTTGCGAGGAAAACGTTGAGATAATAGCCATTTTGTTTAGAACTGACTGAAAATAACTTTGTACTTCAAGTTTAAAATTATACTAAATAATAATTTTGGTCCAAATAAATTCCAAATATTCTCAAACGATCTCACGGCACCCCTGGACTGCCATCGCAGCACCCCAGGGTGCCCCGTCACCCACTTTGCCCACTAGGTGTCCTGCTTGAAATATCTGGCAAATAGCGAGATTTCCCCAGTAAAAACGGCATGTAGGCAGCAGAGCAGAGTGCAGACCTCATAATGAAGCAATAAGCCACAAGAGGCGAGTGGTTACCGGGTATTTTAAGGCTGAGAGGCGTTGGGAAACACGAGGCGGAGCCGAGTGATTCCAACCCTCTCAGCCGGTTACAATATGGCAACATAAATCATTCTAAAAATCCCAATATTGAAGAAAAAGTACACTTCTCCGCCACCAGGAAGAGACATTTCCTTGTTTACCAGCCACATTCCAGGAACGGAAGCCATTGCATGTCAGTGTAAGATCAGTCTCATGTTAAGAACCATAGTCGATGCATACACATGTTTATTTTCATCCAAATTTAGCTGCTATGTGGGTGAACATCACATCAAAACCACTAGCATAGCAACCTAAACTAAACAGCCGAGTAGTGCCTGGAGAATAGAGGGCGCTTGTTGCCTTTACAAGCCCCGCCCGGAGACATTCAGTCACTGTCCTAAGCATGCGGGCGGTGCTTAGAAGCACCCGCACGGCAGGATTTGAGAGGAAATCAAACGCTCGCTTCTCTAGTTCAGCCTCACCGCACTGTGAAAATAAATGATACACCTGGCTTTGATATAAACTGATTCAAGGTGGGGGTTATAGTTTCAGATACCACGGCAGATGGGACGGATCCATGTTGATGACATGACTTTAGAGATACTGTCTACCACTTTGTGTGATTTTAGGCAAAGTATGAAGGAGCAGTGAACTGTGTGTGAAATGTGTTTGAAAAAAATCGGCCTGATGGTGGTGCTAGATGGGTCAGATCCATATTGATGACTCTATACATACTGTACCGCTTTGTGTGCTTTTAGGGCAAAATCTGTAGGAGCAGTGTCCTAAAAAGTGTTTGGCAAAACTTGGCCTGATGGTGGCGCTAAATGGGACAGATCCATGTTGATGACATTATTATAGACACTATGTACCACTTTGTGTGATTTTATGGCAAAGCGTGTAGGAGCAGTGTCCAAAAAATTGTTTTACAAGAATCTGCCTGGTGGCACTAGTAGAGGGGCATGTGAGAAATGAGTGGAGGTTGTGGTTTGGTAGCCAAGGATTGTGTGTGCAAAGTTTGGCATGGATCGGGGAAACAGTGGCGGACATATGAGTAGAGCAAAAGTGTGACGTGACGGACAGACAGAGACACACCAGTGGGGCTTTTCATAGTAACTTACGACCATGGTCTACAGGACAGGTTGTTGTGAATTAACATACCTCCCAAGTAAGTGGAGGAATTTTTTCACAACCAAATCTGAAGAAACAGCAGATTATGCACCGGCATTGTGTTGACTTACTCATTCTATCTCTGTGCTGTGGTTTGTGTGTGAGACCAGTGTTAGATTGTGTGTGTGTGTGTGTGTGTGTGTGTGTGTGTGTGTGTGTGTGTGTGTGTGTGTGTGTGTGTGTGTGTGTGTGTGTGAGAGAGAGTGTGTGGCTGTGCGCTTAGCCATTCACTATGCAGTGCAGCAGCTTGCATGTTATGTTTCCTGCCTCATCAAGGGGCAGCCCTAGTACTCAGTGGTACACCGGTACACAGAGTATCATGACAAGAGTCGAATGAGGTGCCTTCGTAACCATCAACAAGCCAAATAGGTTCAGCGGAACAATCGACCATGACAGTGATTAACCTCTGATTATAATAGCCTCCAGCTCCTTGTTTTATTGCGGCATGCAACATACATACAAACAAAATATACTAGCAAGAGGGGTCATGCTCAAGCTCCCTCAGCCCTATGTTCCCTCACTGAGGTTAAGGTTAGGGTTAGGGTTAGGTATACCAAAAACAACCCCAACATATTTCTGAATTAGCCTACTGAACTATTGCCTGAAATAACTATCACAGGTAGCTTAAACAAATTGGCAACACAAACAAATAATGGTACATTTGGTTACCATCTCTCCATCATTTAGCTAGGGACCACCAGGATCCCCCTCAAGGACCACAGTTCAACAGTGGTTGAGAACCACTGCCCTACTCAGCGACACACAAAAGCATCAAAAGTAGAAAATCTACAAGCTCAAAATCAGCTTGTAGATCTGCTAGTTTTCTTCCATATAATGTACTAAAAAAAGCTAGTGAGGTGCACCCTTGCAAGACATATACTTCATTGTGCAACGGTACTGCACGTCGAGAGTAGCCATACAAGCTCACAAGGCGTGCACATGATTGGAGTTGACCATTAAGGCATCTATAGACTTTATACATTCATATTTAAAGTAATAATATTCAACAAAACGTCCTCTAACATCACTACAAACTTCTTACAGTTTACAACGTTATTTATCACCATATTACAGCTCAATGTAGAAATTAGGCAGTGTGTGTGTGTGTGTGTGTGTGTGTGTGTGTGTGTGTGTGTGTGTGAGAGAGAGAGAGAGAGAGAGAGAGAGAGAGTGTGTGGCTGTGTGCTTAGCCGTTCACTGTGCTGTGCAGCAGCATGCATGTTATGTTTCCTGCCTCAGCAAGGGGCAGCCCTAGTACTCAGTGGTACACCGGTACACAGTATCATGACAAGAGTTGAATGAGGTGCCTTTGTAACCAGTAACAAGCCAAATAGGTTCAGTGGAACAATCGACCATGACAGTGATTAACCTCTGATTATAATAGCCTCCAGCTCCTTGTTTTATTGCTGCATGCAACATACATACTAACAACATATACTAACAACAGGGGTCATGCTCAAGCTCCATAGCAACACATACAGTATACCAAAAAACAACCCCAACATATTTCTGAATTAGTCTACTGCACTATTGCCTGAAATAACTATCACAGGTAGCTTAAACAAATTGGCAACACAAACAAATAATGGTACATTTGGTTACCATCTCTCCATCATTTAGCTAGGGACCACCAGGATCCCCCTCAAGGACCACTGTTAACAGTGGTTGAGAACCTCTGCCCTACTCAGCAACACACAAAAGCATCAAAAGTAGAAGATCTACAAGCTCAAAATCAGCTTGTAGATCTGCTAGTTTTCTTGCACCCTTGCTAGACATATATACTTCATTGTACAACGGTACTGCACGTCGAGAGTAGCCGATATACAAACTCACATGGTGTGCACATGATTGGAGTTGACCATTAAGGCATCTAGACTTTATAAATTCATATTTAAAGTAATACTATTCAACAATAAGTCATCGAACATCACTACAAACTTCTTACAGTTTACAATGTTATGTATCCCCATATTACAGCTCAATGTAGAAATTAGGCAACATGTAGGCTTTGCAGCCACCTTGTGGTAACAATGGACAACAGCAGAACGCATAAACCTGTCCAGCCATTAGATGAGTGATTTGCTCTCACAGTGAGTGACATTTTCCCCCAAAATAATAGCGTGTCAAATGTCCTTACCGCGGCACCAGGGGAGAGGGGTACGTCCACGCCACGGCTCACAGCATATCCTCGGGAGAACGGTGGTGCTGTGACGATCGGAGGACTCGCCTGTGCACAGAAAAGGACAATGTTTACACCATGACAATTCAATTCTGTGTATGGCTGCAAGATGTACAAAGATGTTTTAACACTAGCAGAGATGCTCAACCATTTTGATTTCAAGGACCCCCAGTTTGACTGCTAGGCTTGACCACAGAAGACTGTGCTTGTACTGGTCAGCTCCCAGTGACTTAACGGTAGAAGACTGTGGTTGTACTGGTCAGATTGCAATGACTAACAATCTATCACTGTTTTACTGGGAGCTAACCAAGTCTTCTACTGTGGTTGTACTGTATATTACACTGCAATTTACAAACGACACGTTGTGAGCTTGTAGATCTGAACATTTTGGTGCTGACCTGCGTGTGCATACTGCTTCCTATCAGTGTGGCGTGGACCATTGAGGCAGCTACATACATTATAAACATATCATGATTTGCAAAGGCATGGATGGGGCAGTGTTGCAGAAAATGAAGGCTACCCTAGTGTGACGCACCATGTTTGTTATGCAAGAGGACAAGTGGTCATATGCAGTGCTGAACTTGGCCAACATTACTTGGGAAAGAAACGGTTACTTCGAGATCAAAGATCCACATTTGTCTGGGGACCCCATCTGTAAATATCGTGTGCTAGTAGCTCCCATAAAAGATGTGTCTTGTTAAATCCTGATCCAGGTTTTATAATAATTGATAATTGCTCACTGCGTGTCAAATAACTAAAAACATATCCCTGTCACACCGCGTGCACATGAGTGCAGTGGACGATTAAGGCATCTATAGACATTATAAATTAAATTATATAATTAAATAAAGTAATAATATTCAACAAAACGTCATCTAACATCACTACAAACTTCTTATAGTTTACAACGTTATTTATCCCCATATTACAGCTCAGTGTAGAAATTAGGTAAAATGTAGGATTTCCAGCCACCTTGTGGTAACAATAGACAACAGCAGAATGCATAAACCTGTCCAGACATTAGATGAGTGATTTGCTCTCACAGTGAGTGATTTTTCCCCCCAAAATAAATACTAGCGTGTCAAATGTCCTTACCGCGGCACCAGGGGAGAGGGGTACGTCCACGCCACGGCTCACAGCATGTCCTCGGGAGAACGGTGGTGTTGTGACGTTCGGAGGACTCGCCTGTGCACAGAAAAGGACAATGTTTACACCATGACAATTCAATTCTGTGTGTAGGCAGCAAGATGTACGAAGATGTTTTAACACTCTAGCAGAGATGCTCAACCATTTTAACCCATTTAGGCCTAGAAATGATTGAATGCTTTAACCAGTGAAAAATAGCAGATACACAAGCTCAGTAGATCTGTAGATCTGCTTGTAGATCTGCTATTTTTGAAAAAGTCGTGACAATTTGTGCAAATCTTTGAATATTATGTATTTTCAAAGCAAACGTTTGTAACTCAAATTTTGCTTCTGGGTGGTCCCTGGAACTAGATATTTTGAGATGCGGGTACGTGGCCAAATAAATATAATTTTGGGGCTCCTTCACATGAAAAGGTTTGAGAACCACTGACAAAGTAGTCTCTCAAGAACAGACTAACTGAGCTCCAGTTAAGAGAAAAGGAGCTTTTCTTTGACAATGGCTGGCCAGATTGCTGACATAGAAACATAGGGTTTTTCAAAAAATCTTGGAAGGATTCAAAAGACACTTATAGAATCGGGTCAAAATTCTAATTTTCGCGACTTTTCAAAAATAGCAGATCTACAAGCTCGCAGCACTGTGAGCTTGTATATCCTTTATTACATAAAAGTGGAAACCCTTTGTGTAGGCAACAAGATGTTGAAGATGAAGATGTTTTAACACTCTAGCAGAGATTCTCAACCATTTTAATTTCAAGGACCCCCAGTTTGACTCTCAGTCCCAAGAGCAGAAGACGGTGGTTGTACTGTTCAGGTTCCAATGACGTAGAAGACTGTGGTTGTACTGGTCAGATCCCAGTGACTAACAATAGAAGACTGTGGTTGATTAGCTTCCAGTACAACAGTAGTAGACTGTGGTTATACAGTGCATTGGACTGCAATTTAGTAACGACACTTTGAGACTCTAGATCTATACATTTTGGAGTGGACCTGCACATGCATACACGCAGTCAGTTCAGTTGTGTCTACAACCGTACTGTAGTGAATGGTATAGTAAAATATTCTGCTTCATCTCTTCCCTCGCTTTGCTGTTGTGTCCAGTGCTGTCCAGTGCCATATCAAACAATCTGTAACGACTGTGGTTACCAGGCTCTAGCCATGTTTTTCATGTCAAATTAAAATGTATTTGTCTAGGGACCCCATCTGTAAATATGTTGTGCTTGTAGCTCCCATAAAAGATTTGTCTTGTTAAATCCTGATCCACATTTTCCTCCAAGAAGAAATAATTGATAATTGCTCACTGCGTGTCAAATTACTAAAAAGATATCCCTTGTCACACAGTTACAAGTTACATCTCCTTACCGTGGCACATGGGACGTCACAGCTCACAGCCGTTCTTCGAGAGAGAGGCGTTGTTGTGACTGGTTTGCGCAGAGACTTGCCAGGCGATTTCGGTGGACTCGCCTGCACACAGAAACGGACAATGTGTCACATCACATTAACTCCAAACCTTTTTTCAGTGGAAACCATGACAATTCTTAACAGTGGAAACCCTGTGTGTAGGCAACAAGATGTTGAAGATGAAGATGTTTTAACCATTTGAATTTCAAGGACCCCCAGTTTGACTCCCAGTACAACAGTAGAAGACTGTGGTTTTAATGGTCAGCTCCCAATGACTTAGAGTAGAAAACTGTGGTTTCACTTAATTGGCTAGGCTTGAAGACAATGGTTGTACTGGTCAGCTCCCAGTGACTTAATGGTAGAAGACTGTGGTTGTACTGGTCAGATCCAAATGACTAACAGTAGAAGACTGTGGTTGGTGACCTCTAGTACAACAGTAGTAGACTGTGGTTGTACTGTGCATTGCACTGCAATTTAGAAACGATGCGTCAAACTTGTAGATCTGAACATTTTGGTGCTGACCTGCACGCATACTGGTCCCTATCCATTAAGGCAGGGGTCTCAAGCTGGTGGCCCGGGGGCCATTTGCGGCCCGCGAGACGATATTTTGTGGCCCTCACCTTAATATGAAAGTTTAATGTTAGTGTGGCCCGCAAGTTTTATATGAACCTCAAAACAGTTAATAATACAGTACAGTGAACAGTACAGTACATGTTCCATAAGTTAAACACAACTTGTTTACACCAGGGTCCTTGTTCATCTTATTTTGTGTTAAAAAATAAAAAAGGCATTTGAGAAGATTGGATTTTTCTTTGATGGGGAGATAGATACAGTAGTTGTTAGACTGGTATGAAACTACAGTATGATAAAACAAATTAGTGCATATGCACTCATTTGTTTTATTAGTGCATGTCGCGCACATACACGCGCTGCGCACGCGTGCATGTGCGCTGAGGCTGCAGCCCAGCCTCAGACAGATTCTGCCTCCAGCAGCCCCAAGGTAAATTGAGTTTGAGACCCCTGCATTAAGGCATCTACAAACATTATACATTCATACCATGATTTGCAAAGGTATGGGGGCAGTGCTGCAGAGAATAAAGGATAACCTAGTGTGACCCGCCATCTTTGTTATGGAAGAGGACAAGTGGTCATATGCAATGCTGAACTTGGCCAACATTACTTGGGAAAGAAATGGTTACTTCTAGATCAAAGATCAACTGACAGCTATAGTCAGCATTACAATAAACATAATAGTACATATCTCCAGCTAAGGTCTCCAAATAAATATATTTATTTAGTCCCAGAATAAATATAGTCCAATGGGGATGTAAGTTTGAAGGTATGGCTAAACACACAGTAACACTAGTAACATGTTTGCTGTGAATAATATCACTGTTGTTAAAGTGAGAGAGAGACTCTGTTATTACAGTCTTTTGTCAACAGATGGCTCCTTTGTTTCCCCAATTCACATTCTATTAAAATTGTCAACATTAACCTTAAATTTACACCAGCGATTCTCCAAAGTTGTCATGTCGAGGACCCCCAAATTGCCACCATTAGTCCGCAGATCCCCATTTGAAAAGATAAGCCAGGATGGCGGGACAACAATGCTGTTTTTTTTTAGAGAGACAGAACACTAGATGGAAAGCTGATGCTGTTTTGCATCAAACTTTGCTGTACTGTTCTATACATTCTGTTTCATTGCTTGCACATTGCACTTGATAGATAACTTGATTGATATATGTGCTTAGCTCTAGGTTCAGCCTAGATATACAGACAGGTAGCTGATTGCAGGGCCATGTGTGATCATTTTGGGTGGGGGTTGCTAATTAGTCAGTTCAAGTTCTGTCTACAACTGTACTGTAATGAATGCTATAGTCAAATATTCTGCTTTATCTCTTCCTATCTTTGCTGTTGTGTCCAGTGCCATATCAAACAATCTGTAACAACTGTGGCTACTAAGCTTTAGCCACGTTTATAGTGTAATTTGTCTGGAGAGCCCCATCTGTAAATATGTTGTGCTAGTATCTTCCATAAAAGATTTGTCTTGTTAAAATCCAGAACCACAATTTCCTACAAGAAGAAATAATTGATAATTTCTCAGAGTGTGTCAAATAAAAAAATAACTAGAAACATATCCCTGTCACACAGTTACATCTTCTTACCGTGGCACAAGGCACGTCACAGCTCACAGCCACTCTTCGGGAGAGAGGTGGTGTTGAGAGGTGGTGTTGTTTGCGCAGAGACTTGCGAGGCGATTTCGGAGGACTCGCCTGCACACAGAAACGGACAAAAGGTTTTTCAGGCATGACAGTGGAAACCCTGTAGCTTTTTGTATAATGTTGACATTTTGTATCTGTCTAAATTAAATAAGGCCTGAACTACAGATACACTTCAATTTACCTTGCTGCCCTTTGGAAAACCTGGGCACTCCACAGGGCTGTTCAGGTTTGATGGCAGGAATGCTTCCATAGCGTTCAAGACCTTAGGGCTAAACCACACAGGATTGCGAGGGATTGAACTCTCTGGCGAGTCGTCCTTTTGTAGAAAGAAAGACAGACAGACAGACAGACAGACAGAATTGAGAAGGATTATGATTATTAGATTAGGGATAATTATAAATCTTCCCCTGATTGGTCCGGTGATTTTCTGATTTCTCATGCCATCTGCCTACAAGCCAAACTCCAGACTGATTATTATATCGTGGAGTATCGTGTGAGTGAATCCACATCATCAGGCTGGCACTGCCAGGCCTTATAAAACCGACAGACACACAGAGTTCACACATCGTGTGAGCCTGTAGATCAGATATTTATTTGATAGTGTCATTAAAGTGTCATTAAATGCTTTTGAATTGGCTACATCAAGGAGAGGAGACAGTATCATACTATTGTATATATGACAGGATGTTGTCTTCTACTGTATGTGTGATGCAGCATGCTGTCTATTAATGAATGCTTAGCCACACCAAGACTACTCCCCCACTCATTCGGCCAACATTTTCAGAAAATAGCAGATCTACAAGCTCACAGCATGTCACGCTAAATGGACTGCATCTTTGTAGAACAGAGCACCCGTTTGTTTCACTAGTCAAAGGAATGTCGGAAGTTGATTGGGAACGCTGTTCTCAACCGCTAACTAGTACAAAGCGAGTAGAGCACGCACTGGGTCCCAACAATAGGTATTAAGAGGGTTTTAACCTGTTGCTGCTGCTGCCGCTGCTGCTGCTGCGATAGCCAAGTTGACGACTGCCTGGGAGGTACGGGAGGCGGGCTGGTCTGAAATGACAAATGCAGATTGATGAGTAAAATGTTAATACCCTAACAGAGTATCCCTTTTCACAAAGCACTGACAGGATTCAACACTTACCCTCACACCAGGTGAACGTGGTACACGCACTTCACGACTCACAATCACTCTCGGAGACACAGTGCGGACTGGAGGTGGTGGCACCACAGCTGGCTTGGAGGGTGACTTCTTGGGAGTCAGCTATGCATACAAAGAGAAAAATGTTTACAGCCTCGGAAATAAGAACCCTGTCAACTTAGCTTGTATTTATTTAGAATTAAGATGTCCGGACGAACCTGTGCTGTCTGGACTGTTCGCTGCAGCTCGCTTTCAACTGCCATTACAATCGAAAAAGCCAACACCGACATCCCATACGAATCAGAAAGATGCACCTGAGAGACATAATACAACATTTTCAGAATCCAATAGACATTTTAATATTCCGTTAGTTGATATGTAATGTTGTATTCATATGATCTACAAATAATGCATAATCTCCACATGACTTTTGAAAACAAAGATTGCACTTACATTGTCGCGACACCAGAGTTCAGACTGTGTCAGCGGAAACAGATCTGTCGTGCCGGTGTATGTGACACCTTAAATAAAGAAAGAACATAAACATTTTAAACATGCCTAAAACATTATTATCAATATTACATTTATATGTTGTAGCACAATCTGTCTCTCTGCATTCTATGATCCTATAGTTTGCTGAGACACTACGCTCTCTCTCTGCATTCTATGATCCTGTAGTTTACTCAGACGCTACGCTGTCTCTCTGCATTCTATGATCCTATAATTTACTGAGACGCTACGCTGCCTCTCTACTTTCTATTATCCTATAGTTTACTGAGACGCTACGCTGTCTCTATGCATTCTATGATCCTATAGTTTACTGAGACGCTACGCTGTCTCTCTGCATTCTATGATCCTATAGTTTACTGAGACGCTACGCTGCCTCTCTACTTTCTATGATCCTATAGTTTACTGAGACGCTACGCTGTCTCTCTGCATTCTATGATCCTATAGTTTACTGAGACGCTACGCTGTCTCTCTGCGTTCTATGATCCTATAGTTTACTGAGACGCTACGCTGCCTCTCTGCATTCTATGATCCTATAGTTTACTGAGACGCTACACTGTCTCTCTGCATTCTGCATTATATGATCCTATAGTTTACTGAGACGCTACACTCTCTCTTTATTCTATGATCCTATAGTTTACTGAGACACTACACTGTCTCTCTTCATTATATGATACTATAGTTTACTGAGATGTTACGCTGTCTCTCTTTGCATTCTATGATCCTATAGTTTACTGAGACACTACACTGTCTCTCTGCATTCTATGATCCTATAGTTTACTGAGACACTACGCTGTCTCTCTGTATTCTATGATCCTATAGTTACTGAGACACTACGCTGTCTCTCTGCATTCTATGATACTATAGTTTACTGAGACACTACGCTGTGTCTCTGCATTCGTATAGTTCAAAAGGTCCTGCAACTACTTGAACCCTAGCATCCCTATTTGTGGGGAATATTTTCAAAAAAATAGCCAGTGTACAAGCTCACAACGAGTCACATTGTGAGATCAGCCTAACCAGACATTATCTGTTGTGTATGCATTTATTTTACTTACCACAGAAGTTAGCCGCACGTTTGAAAGCCTCGCGAAGATCGTTCTGGCGGCTGATGTCAACATTCAGGCGAGGTGGAAAGTCAAGGACGAAAACCTATAAAAAACAAATTGTTCATCGTGAAAAACAACATCTTCTCAAACATTTGGAGGCATTTAAATAACCACGATAGAATAAAGTATTTGTAAGTATCAACTTACATGGTTCCAGCGTCGTAGAGCCGTATCGAGGAGCCTGCGGAAGTCGAGTCCTGCTTGGCTTACACTTTGACCTCCCAGGTCGTTGCTCGTTGCCATAATGCAGACGATGTCCGGGACATGTGGAACAACGGCGACTCTCACTTCCCGTTCAACGTCTGCTGCTTTGGCACCGGGGAAGGACATCAGACCAAAGCTCAGGTCAGAGTTTGGCATGGTCACATATCCATCAACGATAGCGCGTAGATGAGATTCCCCGATGACCAGTGCGAACTGTTTCAAGAGAAGAAAAACAACAACAACAACAAAAAATCAATGCTTTATTGTGTTAACAGTCACATTTACTCCTCAAGACTTAATACACAAGCAAATAAAGATACCTTCTTGGTTGACAAGTCAGCTGGAATGAGGGACTTGTGCTGCTTTCCTGTCAGGCGTGAACTCGGCCACTGCCTGACAGAGTGCCGTCTCCCTGTACCAAAGGCTGGTAGCTAAAACAGATACAGATAAAGATGAGGTGTTGACACTACAGTTTAGGCATTTAGCAGACACTTTTAATCTAAATTGACTTAAAATAAGCAGGTAATATATCAATATAATAAGCAAGATAATGTCAGTGCATAACAATAATATAACAATGCATAGGGATATCAATCTACAAAAACAATAACATAAGTAGACCATGCACCTAATCAGTAAACATGTTTCTAAAACCTAAAAATGCTCTAATTTCATTTATGGTCATTGAGGGAAGGGTATTGCTATGGGTTTAGGTGGAGTCTGCAGAGGTAAGTCTTCAGTCCACGGCGGAAGCTAGGAAGTGAGTCTGTAGTTCTATGTGCGACAGGGATTTTATTCCACAGTTTGGGGGCCAGGAGGGAGAAGAGTCTAGGACAAGTCGATTTTTGTCCTGGGGTTTTTAGCGAGGGTTCTGTCAGCATCCCTATGTTGGCTGATCTGAGTGAACGGTGGGGTTGTAGGGGTTGATCAGGTGTTGGAGGTGGTCTACTAAGGTGGACCACCTGTCCCTGGTGCTTAAATAAAACTTTGGGGCAGGCATAGTTTGCTTTCAGGTTGGCCGACTGGGCAAGTGCTCGTTTGAGAGGGAACACAGCCATCTAAAAACACAACATCAGATATCTGTCTAAACACCTGAACGTGGCCAGAGCGCTCTGTCCTCTATTCTGTGGACTGTAAAATAGGAGCACTGGGTAAGCTACAGTATAAAGTGTTGTTTTCACTGGCACTAAAATAAAAAATATATAAAATAGCATACCTGTTTAGCCATGGTACTCTGGCTGGTAGCTGGTGGGGAGTTGCAGAATCGAGCCACCTGTTTGATTGAAAAAAATTATTAGAAGGTTGCATAGGAAACAGTACAGTTTTACAGTAATTTTCTCACTGAAAAGGTTTGTCTCCAAGCAAATCCATTTGTCAGCAGAAGATTCACATTACAGTATTATCTGACCACAAATAGGTCAGTGCATTATACCTTTTGCGCGGGTGAGGAGCAAGGTGTAGACGCTGTCGGTTTCACATCCACCTGGACCAACGGTTGCGCAAGGTTTTCCGTCTAAAAAACAAAGCAAAAAAAAATAAGACAAATATAACTCTGGTATAAAGTGACAATATAGAGAACTGACATAAGATAATCATTTAATTGATAATCCCACTGTGAAGATTCAGGTGCACACATTTCTTTTACCTCGCCAGGCGGTGCTACTGAGCGGTTTCTCGCGGCTGCGGCAGCAGCGGCGGCGGCGGCGGCTGCGGCGTGGCGTTGGGCGGCTGCTCTGGAACGCTTGTTTCCTCTGGCCATTGTTCTGGTGGTACCTGTAGACTTACAAAGAGAAAACTCAAACAACAAGTGTTAGTAACACAATACAATCAATAAACTGGGTCAAACTAGATATAATACTAATCACAGACAGAGACGAGATACACAGACACAATACAATCAATAAACTGGGTCAAACTAGATATAATACTAATCACAGACAGAGACGAGATACACAGACACAATACAATCAATAAACTGGGTCAAACAAAATATAATACTAATCACAGACAGAGATGAGATACAGAGACACAGACAGACAGACAGACAGACAGACAGACAGACAGACAGACAGACAGACAGACAGACAGACAGACAGACAGAGAGAGAAAGAAAGAAAGAAAGAAAGAAAGAAAGAAAGAAAGAGAGAGAGAGAAAGAGAGAGAGAGACACTGCTAACTGCGGGCAAAGGTCGGTGGGAGTGGTAGACAGACAGACAGACAATTCAATTCAATTGAGAGACGGGGAGAGGGAGAGGGAGTGGGAGAGAGAGAGGGAGAGGGTGAGAGTGTAAGTGAGTGTGAGTGGAAGTGTGAGTGGAAGTGTGTCTATGTGTGTGTATTGTATGTTTTAGTATAGTATGTGTTGTTTGTGATACGTAGACAAAGTATTGCAGGCAGCTGTTGGCAAAGGTCGATGGGAGTGTGAGACAGACAGACAGACAGACAGACAGACAGACAGACAGACAATTCAATTGAGAGGGGGGAGAGGGAGAGAGGGAGAGAGGAAGTGGGAGAGGTGGAGAGTGTGAGTGTGAGTGTGAGTGTGAGTGAGTGTGTGAGTGTCTATGTGTGTGTATTATATGTAAGTATAGTATGTGCTGTGTAATACGTAGACCAGGTTTTGCAGGCAAAAGTCGCTAGGAGCAAGGCGCTAGGAGCAAGGTACGTCTGTAACTGCAGGCAACGTCTCTAGGAGTCACTGGGGGTAAAAAAAAAGAAAAAAAGAATAATAGAATGATATACACAGAACTTGCACTGGATTTAAACAATACATTTCATTTATACATTAAATGTAACTAGGCTACTGTCTTCCTGTACAAATGAACCATGGCCAGAGCCGCTCTTTTCAAGGCGACATAAATACATCCATTTTAAAATTGTCAAGTTACACAACATGCAAACGCATGTGGCTTCCGGGGCTCTTCAAAATAAAGCATAAGTGAATGGTGGCACTCTGTAAAATAACCCATAGTCAATGGGTTAAAAGAAACCAGATCCTCCTTTTATTTTTTGATTGAGAAAATAGCCGATCTACAAGCTTGTGCCGCCTTGTGATGAAGTGTGTGTGTGTGTGTGTGTGTGTGTGTGTGTGTGTGTGTGTGTGTGTGTGTGTGTGTGTGTGTGTGTGTGTGTGAGAGAGAGAGAGCATAAACACCTCCCTGTGGGTTTCATTAACACCAATGACCAACATGCTCGGCTTCACAGTAGATTGCTTATAAAGCATGATGGAGGACCTGAAGATGGAAGAGATATCTTTTGATATCAAATCCACTATTCTGTCATGCCTACATATGTAGAGTCCCCTGCATACATGGCAACCATTTAATATATGGGACATGGTTTCAGCTATTTGTTCATGACCATGATGTAAACAATAAGGAGCATGATTGCCTGGCAACCAGATGGAGAGATTCAGTTTAGTTTGTAAAACCTGCAACCTCGCTTTCAGGGTAAAGACAACAATACATTCGTCTATGGCAACATTTTTGAACACAGAGTGAGAGACAGAATGGTCTGCAGCAGGGAGACATGCAGTCTTCCCCTGCAGTCTCAGCTCAGTTCAATGCTGCCACTGCCTTTGCTGTTGTGCCCATAGGAGGCGACCTCGGGCATTAGTCAGTGTCAGTGATGGACCCATAGTCAATGGGTTAAAAGAAACCAGACCCTCCTTTTATTTTTTAATTGAGAAAATAGCCGATCTACAAACTACATCCAAATGACACAGCTATGCTTCCATTTAAAATCAAATACAACAATGTCAACCATGGTGTGAGGCCATCAAATAATTTCAGACATGTTAAAGGCATGTTAAAATGTGCCAATTATGAATGCTATATGGCAATCTAACACAATGTTATCATCAAATAATCTGTAACTTAAAGTAAATTTTTGTTGTGAAAATAGCAGATCTACAAGCTCAGAGCATGTCACATTGTGATGCATTGTGTGTGTGTGTGTGTGTGTGTGTGTGTGTGTGTGTGTGTGTGTTAGCCTCTGCCTATTTCTCATATGGCCTGGTTGCTTATTACTCTCCCAATATCTGGCAACACTGCCAAAATGGTTCCCTGCCTCCCTCCCCCCCCCCCCCCCCCCCCCCAATAGTCAATGGGTTAAAAGAAACCAGACCCTCCTTTTGTTTTTTAATTGAGAAAATAGCCGATCTACAAGCATGTGCTTGTAGATCGGCTACATCCAAATGACACAGCTATGCCTCCATTTAAAATCAAATACAACAATGTCAACCATGGTGTGAGGCCATCAAATAATTTCAGACATGTTAAAGGCATGTTAAAATGTGCCAATTATGAATGCTATATGGCAATCTAACACAATGTTATCATCAAAGAATATCTGTTGTCTTGAAGTTTGCAAAGCAAAAGCCATAACACCAAGACAAGCTTCAATTATTCCCCCTACAAAGAGCAAATTCAACTGAGTAATAATGAACTATGATGATGTTAGACACTCAACATGTGCCTTTCTACAGTATTAAAAAGTCATTGCACCATGATTTAAATGCTGGTCCCAATAAGACTACTTGCAAAGGAAACCCACATCAACACACAGCCAAACTTAAAGTACATTTTTGTTGTGAAAATAGCAGATCTACAAGCTCAGAGCATGTCGCATTGTGTGTGTGTGTGTGTGTGTGTGTGTTAGCCTCTGCCTATTTCTCATATGGCCTGGTTGCTTATTACTCTCCCAATATCTGGCCTGGTTGCTTATTACTCTCCCAATATCTGGCAACACTGCCAAAAGGGTTCCCTGCCTCCCTCCCTCCCTCCCCACACACACACACACACACACACACACACACACACACACACACACACACACACACACACACACACACACACACACACACACACACACACACACACACACACACAAGCTACATACAAAGCTAGCCTACAGCTAGCAGCCCATGCTATTGTTACCACATGTGCTCTGTACACACACACACACACAGACAGACACACACACACACACACACACACACACACACACACACACACACACACACACACACACACACACACAGACACACAGACACACAGACACACACACACACACACACACACACACACACACACACACCAGCAACCACCAGCTACATACACACAGCCACACAGCTAGCTCATGCTATTGTTAACATGACATGTGCCCTGTTAGCAGAAGACAAGTCCAGACATGTCTGCTGCCAATAAACTCCAAATAACTCCAAAATTATACACATCTTCTAACAAATACCCTCAACAACACACCAATATTTGTCCAATATACAGTAATTATCAATCAAACCTGATGGATGCCTGATATAAACATTTCTATGGAATGGATAGAACAGAGAGCATGACCTTCTCTTACCTTGGCAGAGCAGAGTGTGAAGGGACAGGCCTTGTGTAAGCATATATTACAGAGACATTCTAAAACAACATAGCACCCCCTAGAGGAAGGAGGTATAAATTTACTTCTCACAATAAATCACATATTTAATGTATAATGACTGCAGTTACACTTTGGCGTTTTTAGTACTTTTACTCAAGTATGTTTTTGCTTCACAATGAGTACTTTTACTTTTGATACGTTAGAGTACTTTTACTTAATTTTACTGAAACACAATAACTCTGCCATACTTTTGCCTAGCAACGTGATTTAAACTTTAAAACGCTCACATGAGTTTGTTTGTTTTTCCGGCCAATAGGGACGAGCTGTATTTGATTAAGCCCCGCCCCCTCTGTAACAGGAAGTGCCTCTACATCTCATGAACCGTTTGTCGTACAGACGCACGGATGGCGTCATGTGACTTGATTAAGAGTCCTTAAGCTTAATTAGTGCTTCCTGCGCCAAACAGGAAGTGCCCTTTGCCAAACAGGAAGTGCCTCTTTATCTCATGAACCGTTTGTCGTACAGACGCACGGATGGCGTCATATGACTTGATTAAGAGTCCTTAAGCTTAATTGGTGCTTCCTGCGCCAAACAGGAAGTGCCCGTCGCCAAACAGGAAGTGCCTCTACATCTCATGAACCGTTTGTCGTACAGACGCATGGATGGCGTCATATGACTTGATTAAGAGTCCTTAACCTTAATTGGGGCCTATTTCGCCAAACAGGAAGTGCCCCTCACCAAACAGGAAGTGACCCTTTATCTCATGAACTGTTTGTCGTACAGACTTGTGGGTGATGTCAAATGCTAATGCTAACACATGCTAGTGCTAACACATGCTAATGCTAACAAATGCTAATGCTAACAAATGCTAATGCTAACACATGCTAATGCTAATGCTAACAAATGCTAATGCTAACACATGCTAATGCTAACAAATGATAATGCTAAAAATGCTAATGCTAATGCTAACACATGCTAATGCTTACACAAATGCTAATGCTAACACATGCTAATGCTAACAAATGCTAATGCTAACAAATGCTAATGCTAACATATGCTAATGCTAACATATGCTAATGCTAAAAAATGCTAACTTAGACATTTCTTTTCTAGGTTAGAGTGTCTGCCTTGAGACTAGGAGGTCACTGTGGGGGGGGGGGGTCATAGCACCCCATCTTAAAAGTTGATTGCACATATTATGATCTAGAACTGCACTAGTGAAACCGGTTGACACAATATCTGTACTACATATGTGCATACTGATGTAAGCTATTCTGTTAAAATTTGATGTGTGAGAGAGAGAGAGAGAGAGAGAGAACCATAATCTATGATATTGATTCAAAACCGAATTTCATTCCACTATATTTCAAAGATCCACACTATGTTTGTATTGTAATGCTTGCACTGTAACATAATACATATAAATGGCTATCCCCTGCATACTTATTTGCAACATGAAGCATTGATATGCTGAAATTGTTATATTCTACAAGCAATATTCTACAAGCAAATTGATAAATGAGCTATAATGATTTCGAATAGGTACATTGGTTCTGTAAAACAACACCACAAAAAGTATGCACTTTTGAATAGTTAATTATGTCTAACTATATCTACAAGAGTTGAGTACTTTGTCCACCACTGCCAGAGGTTCTATAACTTCTATTGATGTGAAGGAATTTGGAGCAAACATATGCAAATGAGGTTTCTGTCTGTACTTGACTGGTCTATCTTATCTCAACGACTCTGCTTGAATAGCATGTTGGAGGAGATAAATACTCTCATTAACACATGCTTATGTAGCAGTATGGGCGTTGGTTCCTACAGCCCATCCTCCTCCCAATGGTTAGTGAGCTAATTGAGAGCAGTATTTAGGCAGCATGGCTTGCAGCTGCGAGTTAGCTGTCTGTCTGCTAGTTGGTGGGTGCTGGTGTGCACTACAGGGGTCCCCCAACTCCCGCTGGCCTTTGGGCTTCAGTTTCATTTATGTTCTGCTCAGTGAAGGTACGTTTGCATTGGGTAAATAAAATCAACTGTATAAGCTGTAAGAAGTTGAAACTTGAACCTGACCATGGCTGCTGGTTGTGTTTTTAGCACTCATTACAAACACTCCTTCTGGAGATCCTGCTCTGGCATGGTGACACTTCGCCAAGCACCAGCAGTGTTTCTGCCTTGGTTTTATGTAAGAACGAACTTGTATGCTCCTTGATACATTAAGGTGTTTAGAGTGTTAAATTTGAGTATTCTATAATATAACTATTTCCGGGGGCGCAACATCCATTTGTCTCCCATTCCTACATCTCCTTTCCTTTATCCCTTCATCCTCCACTTTCTTCAATAAACTGTTATCTGAAACTTTGTCAAAGACTCTGCGTCCAGTCCTTCACACCCCTGAAGATTCAACACCTGGTGAGCTAGCAAAGGAGCTGAGGAACCGTCTGATCTGATTTGGACCTCTGCAACGCTGTCTCTGATAGCAAGGTGAGTTGAATTATATATTAATTCATACACATGTTGCTATCTCATGATGGTGGTTAGGCCTACAGCTAAAGAACGTACACATTTATACTTCATACAATTATTTTCGCTCAGAGGTCCACTGCAAATGCAGAACAGTATTTCAATGTATCTATTATTTCATCTTGGTTTTAAACAAATTAAGTTAGATCTTGTATTTCCTTCTAATTCTGCTGACATGATAAACTCTGTATGAGTTGTAACAAACAAACATCTTCAATAATATTGTGGCTGCGGCTACTTATGTTTGTTATTTGTTATTTTCTATGTTGAATTTTAATTATATTCTATGCTACCGGATATTGAATTGACTTCACTTCCGACTACGGCCATATATGGGAACCGGCATTCATGCTCTGTTCAGCTTCCAGTCTAGTCATGTCCTCCTGGGGAGAGGAGGCATGATCTTGTTTGGGTGTCTGCTGTAGCAGTTCATAAGTTGTCTATTTGTTTGGGATCCCCCTCCCCTTCATTCCTTTCAGAGCACATGCAGCCAGAGAGATCTACTTATCAACAGGCAAGGATGTTAAAAGAAGCCAAGGAGCTGGGGAGGCGCTTCTGCTATGCACTGGAGCGGGAACAAGATGAAAGAGCAGATGAAAGAGGAGAATATTGGATGGAAGATTCCATCTTCGATCTTCGATGAAGACGAATGGAAAGAGAAAGTGGATGAATTGTTTAATGATGAGTGTAGTTACGAAACCTTCCGTCTTATTCGCGGGGAGGATAATTTGTGTAAATGTGAGCTACTACTGGATCTATACTCTTATTTGAAGGAGTGATAGTCAAACTCTGCATACAACGCACTACGAGGGCAGTCCAGTCCAGAACATCCACCCTGAGGCGAAGTGGTCTACTTACCCAGACAGCAACACTTTATTGTGGCTTGAAATGGTTTTAAGGTGGTTTTAAGTGTTTGTTAAATTTTATGGTTTAAGTGTATGGTTTATTTATGGTAAAGTGTGTGGGCCATTAAGAAAGATGTCACAAGTTGGACAACGAAAGACATCAGAAGGGCCACCACAGCCAAAGGAAACAGCTCAACCTGTATTGCCAAATGCACAATCAGAATCATTGCAAACAAAGAAATCAGTGCCACCAGAGCCATCAGTTAAAGATGCAGGAACCGTTATTGAGGAAGAGAATTTGGAAAAAAAGAAAAAAAAAACAGTAGATTGTAGATGGCTAGTAAAGATTTTCTAACAAGATTTGTCATTGCTCTGGATTTAAAGGTACAGTCAAAAGTTCTATTTATTTGTTTTCTAAACTAAAGGTGTAGAAGCCAATAGGGAAATAGAAGATCTACAAGCTCACCAGGCATCGCAATGTGACGGAGCTGTGAGCTTGTAGATCGTCACTTCTTTTAAAAGGTTTAAAAGTACAAAACTGGGTTGTTCGATCTTCAGTATGAGAGCACAGTTGAACGCCAAAAACCTGTAGAATTCAATCTGTCAACATCCATCTTCTGTGCTCTGTTTGGAGACTCCAAGTGCTTTTGGGCTTGGTGGTATCACAGTTTATATATTATCATTACATTTGTTAGTTGATTACTTATGATGCAAACATCTTGATATGCTAGATCTGTGATATTCCACCCAGGTGTTGGGAGCTTGTAGATCGGTTATTTCTACTTAGTGTTACCCAGCACTATGTTTAAGTAAAGTTATCAAATATGTATATTTAGGTCATGTGTCATATCCGCCATGTGCAAATTCAATGCCTAAAAGCCAAACAGAAGGTTGGAATGGAGAGCAGTCACCCAAACAGAATTGTAATTGTCAAGGACAAAAACCCAAATTGTTAATTGCAATTATATATAATTTAAAATGTCATAATTGTGACAGCCCTAGTCTGACATGAAATTTGGTCTGTTTACAAGAGTCGCGGACGCTCGCTAGCCTGTACACTCCTGCCAGGTCATCAGCACACCATTTCACCATAATCACATATATACTGTTTTTCTTTTTTTGTTCCTTTCTTTTTTCTTTTTTTTTTGTACACAAATTGATGTGAAGGGTGTCCTCGACACCTGTGGGCTCCTGCCCTGCCACCTCTGAGCCCTAACGACTGAACTCTAGTTCAAACCTGTTTGACTGCAGCTAGCGTTGAAATATAGTTCCTATATAGGGTCCTGTATATCTGCTATTTAGATAGAGCAGATATAAAATGGTGATATAGCAGTGGTGATGTAAGGATGAAACTATCTAGTAAAGCAAAGGCCAAGAGAAGACACCTCAGTGCAGAGGATTGTGACCGTTTGGGGAGTAGTTCAGAGGGCACTGATGCCCTCACCCAGCCCAATTATCCACAGTATCCACAATGAGATATTAATTGCTATCAGGAGGGTGGAGAGGAGGGTTAGGGTCACGGAGGTCCCCTGCCAGGTTCACAGGTGAGGATATACTAGAAATATTATTGGATTTGTATTGTCGCCCCTGTTAAGGTCACCAGCAGCCAGTGTGACAAACACAGAGGGGAGCTGAAGATGTACTGCCAGACAGATGTGTTGCATTTGTGTCATGCAGAGAGTCCAGAGCCCACAGGTACTGTATATACCTGTGGTTCTCAACATTTTCCAAGACACAGTGAGCATGTAGATCTGCATGCTATTTAAGCAAACCAAACCTTTTCATGTGAAGGACCCCCAAAATGATATGTATTTGTCCACGGACCCCCATCTCAACATATTTAGTTCCAGGGACCACCCAGAAGCAAAATTTGAGTTACAAACGCTCCCTTAAAAATACATTATATTCAAAGATTTGCACACATTTTCACGACTTTTTCAAAAATAGCAGATCTACAGTATAAGCTCGCAGTTTGTATAGCTGCCATTTTTTAATAGTTAAAGCATCCACTAATTTCAGGCCTAAGGTTTTCAACATGTGTGTGAATGTTTGCCTAAAATGGTTAACCTTACTTTACTTGTCCCATCAACCCAGAGCCTCAGAACCTGACACTGGACCCGTACAAGGGTGGAGGACACGGACCTATGGCTGGACGAGGACAATCTGTCCCAGCGCTTCAACCGTTTCTTTGGCGTCCTGGCCCTGGACAGCTTCTCCAGCGGCCAAGGCTACTGGCAGGTGGATGTGAAGGACAAAAGCGTGTGGTACCTGGGGGTCGTCAGCGAGGGCAGCGGCAGGAAGGGATTTGTGAGCCTCAAGCTGTCGTCGGGCTACTGGACTCTGTCCCTTCAACAGGGACAGCTCTTAAAAAATCAATGGATTTTAATATGTTCCCCTATAAATAACACACAAAAGATCTGAAAAATGGCTCCAACCAGGAGAGCGGCTTCGTCCCCCTGGGCATCAAGCGGAAGCTGGCGCCGCACTGTGTGTTCCTGGACTATGACGGCGACCGGGTCAGCTACTACGATGCCGTCGACATGGTAAAGCTGTATGACTTTGACACCTTCTTTGACGACCATACCGTCTATCCTTTCTTCAGCCCCGGGAAAAACGATCGCAAGGGCAAGGGGGTTACATATGGACATTTGGCCTTCCAGGTCTGTAACTCTATACAAACCAAAACAACAATTGTGGTTCCATTTGATCAAGCGTTGTGGCGTACTTGAAATAAAGTTAATACCTATTCTTTTCTTTTAAGATGTTTTGTGTATTTCTTCAAATATCCCCAAGCAATGTTTTATTCTCCATTCTGAGTAGAAGTTCAAGTTAGTCTGTCATGAATATGTCATATTCTATGTCAGGTCATTTTCTCAGATCAGCCTAGAAATTCACATTCATCACACATAGGGGCGTACAGTTAATTGATTATAAAAATAATCCACCAGAATAGAAATTGGGGGTGAAATTGTGTGATTTGCAAAAAGAATTGGGCAACAAGCGTTATTTTCATTATAATACATTATAGACACAACCTTCACCTACCTTTGGTAATTATGTTCCTTTGATGTGCTGTTCCTTATGCATTTATAAATTATAAGTTATACAACTTCATAAACATTGTTATACGTTTTTTTATATAAGTATATATTTTAAAGTGGTATGCCTTAACGTATTATAGACCCGACCGTAATTTTAAAAAGTCTCGCCAAAACGGTTTATACAAAATTGCATTTCTCGATTATTTCAAAAACAAAAACAAATTGATAAAATATGAGTGGTTCCCAAACAGTGGGTCAGGACACATTTTTGTGTTGCAGATGTATTTTTATGGATCTTTTTGGTTGGGATGTTTACCACCAGGCTAGGAGGCAGCCATGCAAGAAGGTACGATCACAAGGAGGATCCCGGGATCAAACCAGAGAAGCTTGTGGTTCCCAGATTGACCTCTCTCCTGAGCCACTTCCGCCCCATAACCATGGAAAGGTTACTATGAAATTGTCGCTGTCGGGCAGAAACCTCTTAGGCTACCTCCAAAATGAATGCCCATACTTGATCATACTAAGTGTCACACAAAAGCATCAATTTGAATCCTGAAAAGTAACAACTTGGGATGTATAGGCCTATGAGGTTTACAATAGACAGAGACAAAATACTGTTCACACATAGAGTAGAAGTCATGCCTGCTGGCACAAAGCCCAAACTGTTCAAGCTAAAGTGTCTCAAACGTTCCAGACTCGCATTGAGAAAGACACTTTGCTGTTTGTATTTGTCTGGACTCTGACTTGTGACCAATGCGGGAGGTATAGGTTGAACGCGCACACCAGCATAGGACCCACGGGTTACTGACTCACTCAAGCCTCTCCACCACGGCAAGGTCACAGCAATAGGAGTCCCTTCTTAAAAGGACCCTTTTTTGTTTCTTTAATTAGTATGGCTTTAAAAACAACCTTTTTTTCTTAGTCCCCTTTTTTAAATGTAAAATATATGTGTGAATGGATTATATTACGTCTTTTTTCATTATAGTTTTTTGGTTGTTTTAGTTTTTTTGAGCGGTGCTCCTGGAACAGGAGCTATAGCTCCAACATCTGGCTTTGTCCGGTCAAAAACCAATGGGAAAATGCTGCAAAAAATGTCCGGGCTTAAGTAAACTGAAGCGTGGCTACAATGTCCAGCCTACATCCCTGCACAAACAGCTTAAAGTCTGTTGTCTGGTCGAAAACCGTTGGAAAAAACCTGATCAAAGATTTCCGGGGCCAAAGTTTGTTGTACGCCAGGGTCCCTTTGGCCAAACTTCGCAGGACACATTGTGAAACGGAACGCTTGATGAAATTAACTCATATAGCACCGCCCACAATGTATGATTTTTAATATTGGCCCCACCATAACATTTATATTTTATTTTATATGATTGTGAGAGGGCAGGGGGAACTCACTTGGTCCACAATTATTGTCTTCATGTATCTCCTCCACGATGAAGCACATCTCACCACGCAATGCTGTGGGCCTGTCACTGAGGCTGTCCCCCAAATCCATTATGGGGCCTCCCCATCACTCCAGATGCTGAGCTGTGGGACTGGACCATACCGTTCAAAGTCCTGTTTGAGCTCGGCCTGAAGGGTCTTGGAGCTTGGCGTGAACATGAGGGACTCCATATGTATGCTGACAAAGAGGCAACGATACAGGCCATCAACGACAACCTGAGCTGAGTGGAGGCCAAGTTGTAGCTGTATTCAGAGTGACAGATGAAGGCATCAAGTGCTGGAGGAGGGCAGAGAGGTTAAGAGGGTAGTATATGCCATTTACTGGGGACAAACAAAATAAAACCTAAAATAATATCTGCACAATTTAGTGATATGCCTTTAAAATTGACCAGAATGTCAAATAACTATGAAATGTAACAGGTAGAAGTGTTCTCCCAGTACTATAACTACTCGTATCTGGTCCATATTCCTATCAGATAGAAAGACCTTCAATTGAACACTTTATACAAGATCATCATGATGAAGTTGATAGGTAGGGGATCAGGCCAGGCAGCTTCTACACAACAACTTTGTGGTTGTTCTGGGGGCCACGTGTGAGTGAAATGGATTTTTGCTGCATTCATGCATGATAATTGCATCAACTGTGCAAATGAATTTATGCCAAATGCGTTTCAATCTGACCATATTCCTCTCGGATAGAAAGACCTCCCTTTTCTTAGAGGTGCTGAAGCTGCAACATGAGAAGAAAACAGTACAGCTGTTAGATGTCCCAGTGGAAGAGTGTGACGTGAGAGTCTTTGCTCAGTGCTTGCCCTACATGTCACAGCTAAGGTACAGTACTTTTATTGTGGGCCCACTGGCGAGACCAGTATGTTTACATAGGTCACTCTAGGTTATTCTCAGGATTCTCTTAATCCCTTTTAGGCAATGCTAGAATCTAAGCTGGAGGAGCTCACATGGCACAGGACTGAGAAAGTCAAAGTGACAGAGGAGTGTGACAAAACTCAAGCCTTGTAAGTCTTGAGATGAGAGCATTTGGAGTGGTCAAAGTATAGTTTAGAAGCCTTTTCCATAATACCCTGGTCTCGGATATTTCATATCTCAGTCTGTGATTTATTCATCTGGTTGGTAGTATGTACAACAGCAGGGAAACCATGACTAAAACATCATTGTATGTATTGCGTTAATTGTTTAGAAAACAGCGCTACACATTTAGTTTCTTGAGATTTTATTTTTTGCTTTAATGCACACATGCACTGTGTCCTTCAGAACATTAAAAAGAATCTGAGGGAGAAGATTGAGCCGACATAGGACATCTTGTCCAGTTTTTACTGAACATGAGGGACTCCATGCTGGATGCTGACGAAGAGGCAACGATACAGGCCATCAACGACAACCTGAGCTGGAGGCCAAGTTGGCAGCTGTGGAAACAGAATGCCACCATCTACTTTTTCTTCTTCAGAGCCTCCCTAAAACAGTAAGTGACTGTACTTTTCATTCCTCTCCCATTTTCATAGTTGCTAAATAAATTCAAATGACATTCCTGTGTTATGTGTTAATTAGGTCTCTGTGTGTGTGTGTGTGTGTGTGTGTGTGTGTGTGTGTGTGTGTGTGTGTGTGTGTGTGTGTGTGCGCGCGCGCGTGCGCGCGCATGCGCGTGTATACAGTATATTCTTTTTTTTTTTCTTTTCTCACGATAAAGCATTGCTGTATTTCAGAAATTGGTTAAATTTCTTTTACCTTTCGTCCAGTAATGAAGCGTTAATTCATATAGACACTCACTATTTTGATACATCTACTATATACGGGATCTATACTAGGGCCCACCTTACCCCTAAACTTATTTGAACTCTGCCCAGCAGTGCACTTCCACAGTCAAAAGGTCTGGACAGAGAAGTTGCTCCTAGAAAAGACATTTCCTCTGAAATGTCAGTTTTAGGCCAGAGCAATAGAATCTAAGCTATGGGGACTTAGATTCTCTGGTCAGAGAAACCACATACACAGGTAATTAATAGTTATCACTGGAATTCTGATGATGTATAGACTATTTACTGTACCAATATGACAGATTCCTTCATGGTGACAGTAATTGACATTCTCTCTCTCTCTCTCTCTCTCTCTCTCTCTCTCTCTCTCTCTCTCTCTCTCTCTCAAAAATGCAGTTGTGTCTTGTATCCAGCCAATGAGGAGGATGATGTTGTGATGCATGACGAATACTGCAGCTTCCTTAACCACCAGCCAATGAGGATGATGTATTGATGCCTGACTTAAGGCCCCATCATAGTACAGTCTGGGGCAATAAGCCATCACCGCGGTGTAGTCAGACACCATGATGATGTTTTAATATGGGTGCGTTCGGAAACCCGCACCGGATGTGTGCTCAGTGTAGTGAGTTCACGTTGTAGAGTGCGTTCAGTGTGGCTTATTTACGAACGACCAGCAGCTGTGCGCTTTTTCACTCTGAAGCTATTGAAAGGAGATGTAACACCGTACTGACGCACCACACCGTCAAACCCCATCTTCTGAGTAGGGTCGGACAACAACATGGTATACCAGTGCGTTGAGTGCGCATTTCCGAGCGCACCCTATGTTTAATACTTTAATCCAGATGTGTCTAAATGAAACCTGTACCCACCTTTTCTTTGTTTTTGTGATTGTATTGGTTTGTTTTAATCATTCTTACTACAACAATAAAAGTAAATGTTTTGTTACAAATGTACCAATGCAAAATGTCCCCCAACAAAGAGGTTATTATGTTAATTGTGGTATACGTTTGTGGTATGCTTTTGTTGTTAAAACCTAATGTTTGTTACTGTATGCCAATATATGAGACATGCTGGGTAACCTGAAGAGTGGGAATATCAGAACCAGGTAGCTTTGGAAAATGGTGAGAAATAAGGTATATAAAATATAGACTACATTATCTGAAGGTAACAGCTAGGCACCAAGGAACATCACATTTAAGGCTTCATTTGAGGGGATGCCTCATTTTTTTCAAACTAACTAGTAGCCACAGGTGTGACTGCTTAATCATCAGCCATCCCTGTAGGATTCTGAGGAGTGTTAGGCCTCAAGTCAAATCTGATTTCTCTGTCAAATCTGAAATATCTGAAACATGTAGCAAAGACCTGATTGGAGTCAGGTTGGTTTCATGACATATGAACAAGGTTAAGGAAAGTTGTTGAGCAGAGTTCTGTTTTGTTCATGGACAACAGAGTTCTGTTTATTTTGTTTATTTTCCGTTGCACAGAATATCATTTTGATCACCGGGCAAGAAGCTAGTGAGGCTTCTTCACAGTTATGGTCTTTATATTCAGAGACACATAACCAAGGACTGCTGAAACTGAGGACAGAGAGCTCTCAGGCTGAGGTGGTACTGCTGCTGCCAAACAGACACTAATCCCAGGCAGGCAGTATTTATAGCAGGGCCACTAACGAGGAGGGAGTGAGGACAGGTGTGATTGATTGGGAGGATCCAATATGTAATATGGGGAGGGTGGCTGACTAGTTTGACTGACTATTTTGAGTGAGTGTGAACAGGGCGGTAACTGACAGTCCACACTGTTGTTTAACTGTAATAGTATTACCCAATTTTTTTAAGGATGGTTAACTCTTTGAGACCTGCAACGCAATTGAGTAACTACATTATTTTATGTTTTAACTATTACAAATAGCATACAAGCTCACAGCTCGCAGCACAGCTCGCAGTTCTGCGCTGCAAGCTTGTAGATCTGCTATTTTTGAAGAAAATAGTAAGGGTAATAATAATAATAATAATAATAATAATAAAAATAATAATCATGACAATTTGAGCAAGACTTTAAATATACTGAACCAATTCTATAAATATCTCCAAAATCCTAACAGGTTTTGGAGAAAAAAAATGTGTTTCAGTGGTGATGTCAGTGGTGCTCAAACATTTACAGACCCCCATCTCAAAATATTCCAGGGACCCACAGAAGTAGAACTTGCGTTACAAATGCAAATATATATGTATACAGTGATACAGTGGCCAAGCAGCAAAAGTTAAAGAAAGTAGCAAGGGGAAAAAAAGCAGGAAATGTGGGAAAAGAAATCAAAGAAAATCTAGAAGCAGTGCTTTTTCAAGCACAGGTCATGTAGGTTATTGTGTCCTCCTGGTGGCGCTATAATATGCCAATGTGAAAAGGGTGCCATTTAAGTTGATGGTGTGGTCCTTATGGAATGTAGGTCAATGGAGTGCATGTGCAATAATAAATATATATTTAAAATGTAGTTTCGATGCTCATATTAACCTTAGGAAGTGTTTTTCTTATTTGCACATGAACCTATGAAAAGGACATTCTGCATAATGAGTAATTGTAATGCTTAGTAATAACAAATTGGCAAAACACTTATTGTACTCCCCCATACTTAATTAAGTGTGCCTGCCATGCAACGCAATGGCAAAACACTTATTGTAAACATTTTTTCTCAATTTTTTTTTCTCAAATTTTTTTTTTCTCAAAAATTTTTTTTCTCAAAATTGTTTTCTCAAAATAATTTTTTTCTCAACATTTTTTTTTCTCACTTTTTTTTCTCAAGATTTTTTTTTCTCACAATTTTTTTTTCAAAATTTCTTTTTCTCAAAAAAGTTTTTTTCTCAATTTTTTTTTTCTCACAAAACAATTTTTTCTCAAAAAACTGTCGTTAAAGTGCGACCCGTGATAACGGCCAAAAATGCTCCAAAACGCCACTAATTAGTCGAAATGGCTGACTTCCTGTTTGGTTTCTGATTGGCTGCTGGCCTTGTGACGTGGGTAGAGCTGCGAGGGCCTGGTCATCGCTGCTTGCAGCTTTAATTCATTAATCGTCCATGACCTTAATTGGGGCCTATTTCGCCAAACAGGAAGTGCCCCTCACCAAACAGGAAGTGACCCTTGATCTCGTGAACCGTTTGTCATACAGACACGCGGGTTGCGTCAAATGAAATAACGCTAATGCTAACACCAACCGCTACACAAGGTTGCACAGACTTAGCGAGCTGCAGGCACACTTAAAATTTCTTAGAAATTTTCTCTTCTAGTTAATTAATTAAGTCCATAGTTTCGCCACAAATTTCTGCACGTAATAACTGCCGCACAATTTACGCCACCCACGCAATATATACATCAAAACGTGAGGCTCGGCCGGGAATAGGTTGCTATTACTTTTCTTTCCGATCCGCGTTACCATTGCGACGTAATTCGCAAAAAACGACGCCAAAAAACCCCATTGACTTAGAATGGGGGAAACTTCGGCACGTAATAACTGCCGCACGATTTACGCCACCCCCGCAATATATACATCAAAATGTGCGGCTCGGCCGGGAATGGTGTGCTATTACTTTTCTTTCCGATCCGCTTTACGATTGCGATGTAATTCGCAAAAAACAACGCCCAAAAACTCCATTGACTTTGAATGGGGGACTCCGAAAAAAAACCAGGAACTTTGGCGCCACATAACTCTGCCATATTTTTGCCTAGCAACGTCATTTAAAATGTAAAATGCTCACACAACTTTGGTCTTTTTCCGACCAATAGGGATGAGCTGTAATTGATTAAGCCTCGCCCCCTCTTTAACAGGAAGTGCCCTTCACCAAACAGGAAGTGCCTCTATAACTCATGAACCGTTTGTCGTACAGACTTGCGGCTGGTGTCATACCTTTTCTTTTTTTCTCAAATTTTTTTTTCTCAATTTTTTTTTTCTCAAAATTTTTTTTTCTCAATTTTTTTTTCTCAAATTTTTTTTTCTCAAAATTTTTTTTTTCTCAAAAATTTTTTTTCTCAATTTTTTTTTTCTCAAATTTTTTTTTCTCAATTTTTTTTTCTCAAAATTTTTTTTTTCTCAAAAATTTTTTTTCTCAAAAATTTTTTTTTCTCAAATTTTTTTTTTCTCAATTTTTTTCTCAAAATTTTTTTTTTCTCAAATTTTTTTTTTCTTTTTCTCAAATTTTTTTTTTCTCAATTTTTTTCTCAAAAATATTTTTTTCTCAAAAATTTTTTTTCTCAATTTTTTTCTCTAATTTTTTTTTTCTCAAAAAAATTTTTTCTCAATTTTTTTTTCCTCAAAATTTTTTTTTCTCAAAATTGTTTTCTCAAAATTGTTTTTTTCTCAAAAATTTTTTTTCTCACATTTTTTTTTCTCAAGATTTTTTTTTCTCACAATTTTTTTTTCAAAATTTCTTTTTCTCAAAAAAGTTTTTTTCTCAAATTTTTTTTCTCACAAAAAATTTTTTTCTCAAAAAACTGTCGTTAAAGTGCGACCCGTGATAACGGCCAAAAATGCTCCAAAACGCCACTAATTAGTCGAAATGGCTGACTTCCTGTTTGGTTTCTGATTGGCTGCTGGCCTTGTGACGTGGGTAGAGCTGCGAGGGCCTGGTCATCGCTGCTTGCAGCTTTAATTCATTAATCGTCCATGACCTTAATTGGGGCCTATTTCGCCAAACAGGAAGTGCCCCTCACCAAACAGGAAGTGACCCTTGATCTCGTGAACCGTTTGTCATACAGACACGCGGGTTGCGTCAAATGAAATAACGCTAATGCTAACACCAACCGCTACACAAGGTTGCACAGACTTAGCGAGCTGCAGGCACACTTAAAATTTCTTAGAAATTTTCTCTTCTAGTTAATTAATTAAGTCCATAGTTTCGCCACAAATTTCTGCACGTAATAACTGCCGCACAATTTACGCCACCCACGCAATATATACATCAAAACGTGAGGCTCGGCCGGGAATAGGTTGCTATTACTTTTCTTTCCGATCCGCGTTACCATTGCGACGTAATTCGCAAAAAACGACGCCAAAAAACCCCATTGACTTAGAATGGGGGAAACTTCGGCACGTAATAACTGCCGCACGATTTACGCCACCCCCGCAATATATACATCAAAATGTGCGGCTCGGCCGGGAATGGTGTGCTATTACTTTTCTTTCCGATCCGCTTTACGATTGCGATGTAATTCGCAAAAAATAACGCCCAAAAACTCCATTGACTTTGAATGGGGGACTCCGAAAAAAACCCAGGAACTTTGGCGCCACATAACTCTGCCATATTTTTGCCTAGCAACGTCATTTAAAATGTAAAATGCTCACACAACTTTGGTCTTTTTCCGACCAATAGGGATGAGCTGTAATTGATTAAGCCTCGCCCCCTCTTTAACAGGAAGTGCCCTTCACCAAACAGGAAGTGCCTCTATAACTCATGAACCGTTTGTCGTACAGACTTGCGGCTGGTGTCATACCTTTTCTTTTTTTCTCAAATTTTTTTTTCTCAATTTTTTTTTTCTCAAATTTTTTTTTTCTCAATTTTTTTTTCTCAAATTTTTTTTTCTCAAAATTTTTTTTTTCTCAAAAATTTTTTTTCTCAAATTTTTTTTTCTCAAATTTTTTTTTTTCTCAATTTTTTTTTCTCAAAATTTTTTTTTTCTCAAAAATTTTTTTTCTCAAAAATTTTTTTTTCTCAAATTTTTTTTTTCTCAATTTTTTTCTCAAAATTTTTTTTTTCTCAAAATTTTTTTTTCTCAAATTTTTTTTCTCAAATTTTTTTTTTCTCAATTTTTTTCTCAAAAATATTTTTTTCTCAAAAATTTTTTTTCTCAATTTTTTTCTCTAATTTTTTTTTTCTCAAAAAAATTTTTTCTCAATTTTTTTTTCCTCAAAATTTTTTTTTCTCAAAATTGTTTTCTCAAAATTATTTTTTTCTCAAAAAATTTTTTTCTCACATTTTTTTTTCTCAAGATTTTTTTTTCTCACAATTTTTTTTTCAAAATTTCTTTTTCTCAAAAAAGTTTTTTTCTCAAATTTTTTTTCTCACAAAAAATTTTTTTCTCAAAAAACTGTCGTTAAAGTGCGACCCGTGATAACGGCCAAAAATGCTCCAAAACGCCACTAATTAGTCGAAATGGCTGACTTCCTGTTTGGTTTCTGATTGGCTGCTGGCCTTGTGACGTGGGTAGAGCTGCGAGGGCCTGGTCATCGCTGCTTGCAGCTTTAATTCATTAATCGTCCATGACCTTAATTGGGGCCTATTTCGCCAAACAGGAAGTGCCCCTCACCAAACAGGAAGTGACCCTTGATCTCGTGAACCGTTTGTCATACAGACACGCGGGTTGCGTCAAATGAAATAACGCTAATGCTAACACCAACCGCTACACAAGGTTGCACAGACTTAGCGAGCTGCAGGCACACTTAAAATTTCTTAGAAATTTTCTCTTCTAGTGTAGTAATGCCCCCCCCCCCCACCGCAGCAGTGACAATAAAACTGTAAACTCTATAAATAGAGCTGCAAGACTAGCTCTGCATTGCTCATTTAGGACCAGTATTGACATAATGCATAATGAATTGTCATGGATGAAAGTTAATGAAAGACTAGCATATAGCTTGATTCTGTTCTTTAAAAATATATATACTTTACATAAACCTGTTTATCTGTATTCCGAGTTATTGCATGTTAGTGATAGCCATAACTATGGCACCAGGCTTGCCCTGAAAGGTGCTTTCACCCAGCTTAAAGGGGTATTTCACTTTCAAAAAAACTTTTGGTAATTAAGTGTGCCTGCCATGCAACGCAATGGCAAAACACTTATTGTAATCCGCCATACTTAATTAATTAAGTCCATAGTTTCGCCACAAATTTCTGCACGTAATAACTGCCGCACAATTTACGCCACCCACGCAATATATACATCAAAACGTGCGGCTCGGCCGGGAATAGGTTGCTATTACTTTTCTTTCCGATCCGCGTTACCATTGCGACGTAATTCGCAAAAAACGACGCCAAAAAACCCCATTCACTTAGAATGGGGGAAATTTCGGCACGTAATAACTGCCGCACGATTTACGCCACCCCCGCTATATACACATCAAAACGTGCGGCTCGGCCGGGAATGGTGTGCTATTACTTTTCTTTCCGATCCGCGATACGATTGCGATGTAATTCGCAAAAAACGACGCCCCAAAAACCCCATTGACTTAGAATGGGGGACTCCGAAAAAAAACCAGAAACTTTGGCGCCACATAACTCTGCCATACTTTTGCCTAGCAACGTGATTTAAACTTTAAAATGCACACAAAAATGCACACACAACTTTGGTCTTTTTCCGGCCAATAGGGATGAGCTGTAATTGATTAAGCCCCGCCCCCTCTGTAACAGGAAGTGCCTCTATAACTCATGAACCGTTTGTCGTACAGACTCGCGGCTGGTGTCATAATTTTTTTTTTTTCTCAATTTTTTTTTTCTCAAAATTTTTTTTCTCAAAAAATTTTTTTTCTCAAAAATTTTTTTTTCTCAAAATGTTTTTATCTCAAATTTTTTTCTCAAATTTTTTTTTCTCAATTTTTTTTTTTCTCAAATTTTTTTTCTCAAAATTTTTTTTTCTCAAAAATTTTTTTTTCTCAAATTTTTTTTTCTCAAAAAATTTTTTTTCTCAAAATTTTTTTATCTCAAAAATTTTTTTTTCTCAAATTTTTTTTTCTCAAATTTTTTTTTTTCTCAAATTTTTTTTCTCAAATTTTTTTTCTCAAAATTTTTTTTTCTCAAAAATTTTTTTTTCTCAAATTTTTTTTTCTCAAATTTTTTTTTCTCAAAAATTTTTTTTTCTCAATTTTTTTTTTTCTCAATTTTTTTTCTCAAATTTTTTTTTTCTCAAAAATTTTTTTTTCTCAAAATTTTTTTTTTCTCAAATTTTTTTTTTCTCAAATTTTTTTTCTCAAAATTTTTTTTTCTCAAAAATTTTTTTTTCTCAAATTTTTTTTTCTCAAATTTTTTTTTCTCAAAAAATTTTTTTTCTCAATTTTTTTTTTCTCAATTTTTTTTCTCAAATTTTTTTTTTCTCAAAAATTTTTTTTTCTCAAAAATTTTTTTTTCTCAAATTTTTTTTTTCTCAAAAAATTTTTTTTCTCAAATTTTTTTTTCTCAATTTTTTTTTCTCAAAACATTTTTTTTCTCAAAATTTTTTTTTCTCACATTTTTTTTTCTCAAAAATTTTTTTTCCTCAAAAATTTTTTTTCCTCAAAAAACTTTTTTTTTCTCAAAAAACTTTTTTTTTCTCACAAAACTGTCGTTAAAGTGCGACCCGTGATAACGGCCAAAAATGCGCCAAAACGCCACTAATTAGTCGAAATGGCTGACTTCCTGTTTGGTTTCTGATTGGCTGCTGGCCTTGTGACGTGGGTAGAGCTGCGAGGGCCCGGTCATCGCTGCTTGCAGCTTTAATTCATTAATCGTCCATGACCTTAATTGGGGCCTATTTCGCCAAACAGGAAGTGCCCCTCACCAAACAGGAAGTGACCCTTGATCTCGTGAACCGTTTGTCATACAGACACGCGGGTTGCGTCAAATGACAAGATTAAGAGTCCTTAAACTTAATTGGGGCCTATTTCGCCAAACAGGTAGTGCCCCTCACCAAACAGGAAGTGACCCGTTTTCTCGTGAACCGTTTGTCGTACAGACATGTGGGTGGTGTCATATGAAGAACAATAATGTTAACGTTTATGCAAAAAAATGCTTAATAACGCTAATGCTAACACCAACCGCTACACAAGGTTGCACAGACGTAGCGAGCTGCAGGCACACTTAAAATTTCTTAGACATTTTCTTTTCTAGTTTTATCATCTAATCAGGCTTTTATGAACACCCTGAACAGTTTTTAATTAGCTTGATTGAATATTTAGATATTTGATGTAAATGTTACCAGGCCCTCCAGGCCCAGGGCCTCTCCCCACACACACCCATGATGTATAGAGCAATAGATTTTTGGAACACACTTCCAAATTATTTAGTTTTAATTCACAGCAAAGCTAATTTAAAAAAATAGATTGAGACGAGCTGTAATGCGGAGAGAGGTTGTTTTAGATTATGTATAGATTGTGTTGGTTTCTGATATGTTTATTTTGAGTTGCGTATGGATCACTTATTATAATCTGTTTCCTTTTTGTCATTTTTGTGTAAATTAATTCTAGAGTGTTCCATGTATGTATTTTTAGGTACTTGGGGTATGCGGCCAGGCTTAGGCTTGGCTCAGGGTAGAGGACGCCCCTCCCTTGCATAGTCCAACATGAGCACACAGCGGGCACTAAATAATGTTCACTTTTTATTAGCTGTTTTCTATTGTATGTAATGTAAATGTGTATGCAGTCATTTAATTGTTATTTTATTTGTGCTTGTCCTTTTTTATTTCACTGTAATTTTTGTAATATGACCCCAGGAAGAATAGTCACTGCCTCAGCAGTGACTAATGGGGATCTTAAATAAACAATAAACAATAAACAACAATAATAATATTGATGAGGTTTTAATTAGTTGTGATGTTTTGTCATGTGTTTTCTCACAGATTCCTGTCCACTCTCACTGGATGTGAACACAGCGCACAACAAGCTCTCCCTGTCAGAGGAGAACAGAAAGGTGACTGGAACACTGGATGACCAAGGTTACCCTGCTCATCCAGAGAGATTCACCACTTACTATCAGGTGTTGAGTAAAGAGAGTCTGTGTGAAGGTGGGAGGTCCTACTGGGAAGTGGAATGGAGTGGAGAGAGGGTCCGTATAGCAGTCTGTTATAAAGACACCAACAGACAGGGTGATGAGTCATACTTTGGAAACAATAGCAAGTCATGGTGTTTACGTTGCTCTGAAGGAAGCTACAGGTTCATACACAACAAAGTTCATACTGCAGTGTCAGGACGTTGGTCTTCCAGAGAAGGCAGAGTGGGGGTGTACCTGGATCACAGTGCAGGGACTCTGTCATTTTACAGTGTTACTGACACCATGACCCTCCTCCATACAGTTCACACCACCTTCACACAACCTCTGTATGCAGGGATATATGTTGGTGGTTATACTGGAGATACAGCAGAGTGTAAGATGTGGTAGAGAGAGAGAGAGAGAGAGAGAGAGAGAGAGAGAGAGAGAGAGAGAGAGAGAGAGGGGGGAGGGGGGGGGGACCGACGGGAAAGACAGACAGACAGACAGACAGACAGACAGACAGACAGCAGACAGTTAGGTGCTGTAGTGCTGGTAGAAGTACTCATGTATTTTGGAATTGAGTAAAAGTAGAAATACCACAATGTAGAAATAACTGTTACCAGCGTTCTGAATTCTACTTGTTCAAAAGTATTAGTGTCAAAATATACTCAAGTAGCAAAAGTAAAAGTACTCGTTATGCAGAATGTATTTCATGTTATTAATTAAAAATACTAATGTTGATCATTAACCAGTTATGCACCATTTTATGGTTTGGCCATTTGAAAATGGCAGATCTACAAGCTCACAAATCGGCGCGATGCGACGCGTTGTGAGCTTGTAGATCTGCTATTTCTTTCAAATTCTTTTTAATTTTTTTTAATTGTTTTAAACACACTGCCATATGGACCAATGCTCTACGCCTGGTGAGCTTGTAGCTCTGATATTTTCACTATTTCTGAATAGTTTTGAATGTTTGTAAACACACGCCCATATATGGACAAATGTTCTACACCAGTGGTTCTCAAAGTGTGGGCCAGGGACCCTCAGGATCCCTTGAGGAGGTTCTAAATGGACCTTTAAATGTCTGGAACTCTGAGTGTCCAAATGGAACCAAATGGACCCTTACAGGTCTGTAACTCTGAGAGTGTACAAATGGAACCAAATGGACCCTTACAGGTCTGTAACTCTGAGAGTGTACAAATGGAACCAAATGAACCCTTACAGGTCCATTTGGTTCCATTTGTACACTCTCAGAGTTATTGGGGTTCCTTGAAATTACAAAGATTGTGAACCACGGCTCTACATGTTGTGAGCTTGTAGATCTGCTATTTTCACTATTTCTGAATGTACAGTAACAGTGTGATAACTTGTCCTAAACAGAGACCAGAGTTCATGAGGTTAAAATCACTGTAAATATTTGTACATCAACACCCTGATGAAGACAACTTGTCCAAAACGTTGATCATTAAAATCTACACTGAGTGTGTGTTGTTTTTATATGTTCTTACAGAGGTATGTACACGCACGCACACACACACACACACACACACACACACACACACACACACACACACACACACACACACACACACACAACAAATTATTCTGTTGATGCATGCTTTGAGCTGAGGGATAGAGATAGGCTAGAGCAGTGGTTCTCAACCTTTTCAGGCCGCGACCCCCAAAATAATCACATTTTAACTGGGGACCCCCAGTAGATCTGCTGAACATAGCAGATCTACATGCTCACAACGCCTCGTGTTGTGAGGCGTTGTGAGCATGTAGATCTGCTATTTTCACAATTTCTGCCTCTAATATTTGACAATTACAATATGTAATTTTAAAGTTATTAAAAAGTCCTAAAATTGTTGCTTTAGAAATGTGCAGATACCCTCTATACACTTAAACTTTATGTTGGTTTGTTTACTGTTGAGTGAGAAGACAATGTTGCACATTAAAGGGGAAGACCACCCATTTTCAATATTGAACTATGCCATTAATATACCTTAGATGAGTTGTGTGGAAATAAAAAAAAAAAAGTTCCCCCCCCTTCTGTGTTGCCTAGAACTGGAGGATTGATTTTGGGGTTTGTATTGTAAAGTACAATGTGGTTACATTAGTACACTGTGTGAGGCTCAGAGGGGAGACCTTGAAATGTAAAGGTTTGAGAAACACTGCTTCTAACGTTGCTCAGCTGAGCTGTTCAGACAACAATGAGGCTACCAGCAGGTACTCACTCTGTGATGATATGATGATCATTGTAGAGTTTCCTCACAGCTTTTCATTTCAAGTGCTAACGTAGCACTGCTGTCCACCGCCAACATTAACGTCTTGCTTGCTTGTGCATCGCTGCCTGTGTTGTTTGGAAGAGTCTGGGGCGTATTTTAATTGATACTTAAAAGGTATTGAATGTGCAGCCATCTCTCACTTGTATGACAACAACTGTGAACATAGCAACCATAACACCTGTCTTCTCTTCCTGTTGTCCTTCACAATAAAGTGTCCCCCTTTTACCTCCCAATGCCCAAAATGTTACCCAGGTTAATATTAACAGGAAATAGGTGCATGTAAACAGAGGCAGCGCCATAGAGAAAGGGGGCCCCATTGTGAGGCTTTAATGTGAAAGAAAAAGTTTTTATCACACAAATATTTGGTTTTAAAATCCAAAAGTCTGAATATAAAATGTAGTTTCACAGTGAGTCAGAGTTTCTCTGAGTCTCGAGACAGACTTGCGTCAAGCTGTAATTAAAAATCCAGTCAGTTACTATGTTCTTTTTCTTTTTTTTTCTGTGAGCGTTGACTTTGTCAATTCTGTTGTAAAGTCACTGAAAGATTAAACCTCTTCATCTTGACTGCTTCCATCCAGGACAGGATGAAAGATAAATAATACTCTGTTCTGTGAAGCCTCTACCAAACAACACTATTGATCCATGAATACACAACAGTATTATTCTACTGAGAGTCACTGATACTTTTGATATCTTTTATTGATCATGAAAATAAAAACATAACGCCAACATGTTAACATACATCACATACATGTAAACACACTCAATCTAAAGAAAGGAAGAAACATATCAAACGATATATATCAATTTAATCATCCTATCAAAAATCTAGAGAACTATTACTGCTATAGAAGGCATTTTGACAGGGGTCATCAATGTGTCCATGGCACATTTTACATGTTATTTTTATACACCATTATAATGTTCTTATTTTGATCATAAGACCCAATTACTGAATGTCACGTATCCAGGTTTTCCTCGCAGTATGACACTGAGTCCAACTAGTACAAGTCACTAGTACTAGTTAGTAATGTTTTAGTAATGTTTTATTCTACTCTCTTATCTCTGAGAGTGTGCACATGGAACCAACATGTGTCCACTCTCAGAGTTACTCTGGGCTAGCTCTTTATGTGTTTTTGGTAATATTATTGTTCATTCCTATTGCATTCTACCTCGCTCCATTACACCAGCAGTAGCTTCTCTATGGGTCACATACTATAATACACAGCAGTTCTATTCAAGGGGGGGGGGCTGAGTTACCAGGGCCCAAGGTGGAAGGGCCTTAACTATTTTATACTTCAGCTATTGAAAAATAGCAGATATACAAGCTCACAGCGCAGCACCGAGTGCCACGCTGTGAGCTTGTAGATCTGCTACTTTTTTTTAAAGTCGTGAAAATGTGTGGAAATCTTTGAATGTATGTATTTTTTAAGCGAACATTTTTAACTAACATTTTGCTTCTGGGGGGTTCCTGGAACTAAAAATTTTGAGATGGGGTCCGCGGCCAAATACATATCATTTTTGGGGGTCCTTGACATGAAAAGGTTTGAGCACCACTGACTGACCTAGAAACATAGGTTTTTCCAAAGACTTCAGAAGGATTTGAAATATTCAAAGACTTTTCAGATTTTTCAAAAATAGTGCGGCACAAGCTTGTATATCTGCTATGTTTCAATGGTTAAAGTACTCAGGGCCCAGAATTTGGTGCGACACCCCTGGTCATTGTTACTCTCACCGTCCTTATGTCTCCGACTCTACTCACTACGAACCTGCTTACTGCATGAGGATGACTAAACAAACTCTACTCACTACGAACCTGCTTACTGCATGAGGATGACTAAACACTCTACTCACTACGAACCTGCTTACTGCATGAGGATGACTAAACACTCTACTCACTACGAACCTGCTTACTGCATGAGGATGACTAAACACTCTACTCACTACGAACCTGCTTACTGCATGAGGATGACTAAACACTCTACTCACTACTAACCTGCTTACTGCATGAGGATGACTAAACACTCTACTCACTACGAACCTGCTTACTGCATGAGGATGACTAAACACTCTACTCACTATGAACCTGCTTACTGCATGAGGATGACTAAACACTCTACTCACTACTAACCTGCTTACTGCATGAGGATGACTAAACACTCTACTCACAACGAACCTGCTTACTGCATGAGGATGACTAAACACTCTACTCACTATGAACCTGCTTACTGCATGAGGATGACTAAACACTCTACTCACTACGAACCTGCTTACTGCATGAGGATGACTAAACAAACTCTACTCACTACGAACCTGCTTACTGCATGAGGATGACTAAACAAACTCTACTCACTACGAACCTGCTTACTGCATGAGGATGACTAAACACTCTACTCACTATGAACCTGCTTACTGCATGAGGATGACTAAACAAACTCTACTCACTACGAACCTGCTTACTGCATGAGGATGACTAAAAAACTCTACTCACTACGAACCTGCTTACTGCATGAGGATGACTAAACAAACTCTACTCACTACGAACCTGCTTACTACATGAGGATGACTAAACACTCTACTCACTACTAACCTGCTTACTGCATGAAGATGACTAAACAAACTCTACTCACTACGAACCTGCTTACTGCATGAGGATGACTAAACAAACTCTACTCACTACGAACCTGCTTACTGCATGAGGATGACTAAACAAACTCTACTCACTACGAACCTGCTTACTGCATGAGGATGACTAAACAAACTCTACTCACTACGAACCTGCTTACTGCATGAGGATGACTAAACACTCTACTCACTACGAACCTGCTTACTGCATGAGGATGACTAAACACTCTACTCACTACTAACCTGCTTACTGCATGAGGATGACTAAACACTCTACTCACTACTAACCTGCTTACTGCACGAGGATGACTAAACACTCTACTCACTATGAACCTGCTTACTGCATGAGGATGACTAAACAAACTCTACTCACTACCAGTGTTGGGCAAGTTACTTTAAAAAAGTAACTTATTACTTTACTAGTTACTGCTCTGAAAAAGTAACTTGTTACGTTACTAGTTACTAAATTATAAAGGTAACTCGTTACTAGTTACCTTACTTTACTTTAAAAATATATATATATCAAAAGGAAGCATTCTGGAAAAAGTCAGTTACACTTTTTTCTTTTTTTTAAGGGGGCTTCAATAATGACCTTATAAAGAAAAAAATACAACTCCCTGACATTGTAGCAATTATGCATATAGAAATGCAGTGGAACAATAAAGCTAAAGATATGTTTAGAAATGTTGACAGGCATATATTCATTGTAGCCTTTTTGCTGTGCAACACTTAGTAATTATCTAAAGGCAACAGACTGCGTTAACAGACTCAAAGGTTGCATGGAAAGCATCATTGATCAAGCATGTTTCATATCTAGCTAGCACTTGCATTACGTGGCTTGGAATCAATCAGTTTGGTTCACTCTGGGTGACATGCTGTGGCGATTTTGGTGGAGTAGATTTCAGGGCCATTTATCTCCACAAAGTTAAAATAATGTTTCCAAGCTCCAAAGCTGCTGTTGTCTCGAGATCTCGCCAGCATTTGGAGACAGGAGAACTCTCCGCTCCGTGCCTCCGTCTCTCTTCACCGTTTATGTGACAATGTGTGTGCGTTGGCTTTGAGTTTGTGTGTATTTTTTAAGACCCGCCCAAGGCCGTCTCTGATTGGCTTAGCCTGAATCTTTAAGCTAGGTCAACCAATCATTGCTCCTCTACAGTGCATCAAGTTAGTGTGCTAAGCCAAGCATGTGTTTGACTTGACTAGTGAGAGTTACCACAGACACAGAGGCAAGTTTATGACCCAGGCAGCAGACAGGCAGACTCCGCTCTGTGGCCGCTCTGCGTGCGGAGAGAAACATTTGGACCACTGAATGACTGAAAGTAACTAGCCACTTTACACCACAGTAACTAGAACGGCGTTATTGAATGGGGAAAGGTAACGAGTTACGTTATTAGTTACCGAGAAAAGTAGTTTCGTTACGTAACGTCGTTACAAGTAACGGCGTTCTTCCCAACACTGCTCACTACGAACCTGCTTACTGCATGAGGATGACTAAACACTCTACTCACTATGAACCTGCTTACTGCATGAGGATGACTAAACACTCTACTCACTATGAACCTGCTTACTGCATGAGGATGACTAAACACTCTACTCACTATGAACCTGCTTACTGCATGAGGATGACTAAACAAACTCTACTCACTACTAACCTGCTTACTGCATGAGGATGACTAAACACTCTACTCACTACGAACCTGCTTACTGCATGAGGATGACTAAACACTCTACTCACTATGAACCTGCTTACTGCATGAGGATGACTAAACACTCTACTCACTACGAACCTGCTTACTGCATGAGGATGACTAAACAAACTCTACTCACTACGAACCTGCTTACTGCATGAGGATGACTAAACACTCTACTCACTACTAACCTGCTTGCTGCATGAGGATGACTAAACACTCTACTCACTACGAACCTGCTTACTGCATGAGGATGACTAAACAAACTCTACTCACTATGAACCTGCTTACTGCATGAGGATGACTAAACAAACTCTACTCACTACGAACCTGCTTACTGCATGAGGATGACTAAACAAACTCTACTCACTACGAACCTGCTTACTGCATGAGGATGACTAAACACTCTACTCACTATGAACCTGCTTACTGCATGAGGATGACTAAACACTCTACTCACTATGAACCTGCTTACTGCATGAGGATGACTAAACAAACTCTACTCACTACTAACCTGCTTACTGCATGAGGATGACTAAACAAACTCTACTCACTACTAACCTGCTTACTGCATGAGGATGACTAAACACTCTACTCACTACGAACCTGCTTACTGCATGAGGATGACTAAACACTCTACTCACTATGAACTTGCTTACTGCATGAGGATGACTAAACACTCTACTCACTACGAACCTGCTTACTGCATGAGGATGACTAAACACTCTACTCACTATGAACCTGCTTACTGCATGAGGATGACTAAACACTCTACTCACTACGAACCTGCTTACTGCATGAGGATGACTAAACAAACTCTACTCACTACGAACCTGCTTACTGCATGAGGATGACAAAAACAAACTCTACTCACTACGAACCTGCTTACTGCATGAGGATGACTAAACACTCTACTCACTATGAACCTGCTTACTGCATGAGGATGACTAAACAAACTCTACTCACTACGAACCTGCTTACTGCATGAGGATGACTAAAAAACTCTACTCACTACGAACCTGCTTACTGCATGAGGATGACTAAACAAACTCTACTCACTACGAACCTGCTTACTACATGAGGATGACTAAACACTCTACTCACTACTAACCTGCTTACTGCATGAAGATGACTAAACAAACTCTACTCACTACGAACCTGCTTACTGCATGAGGATGACTAAACAAACTCTACTCACTACGAACCTGCTTACTGCATGAGGATGACTAAACAAACTCTACTCACTACGAACCTGCTTACTGCATGAGGATGACTAAACAAACTCTACTCACTACGAACCTGCTTACTGCATGAGGATGACTAAACACTCTACTCACTACGAACCTGCTTACTGCATGAGGATGACTAAACACTCTACTCACTACTAACCTGCTTATGCTTACTGCATGAGGATGACTAAACACTCTACTCACTATGAACCTGCTTACTGCATGAGGATGACTAAACAAACTCTACTCACTACCAGTGTTGGGCAAGTTACTTTAAAAAAGTAACTTATTACTTTACTAGTTACTGCTCTGAAAAAGTAACTTGTTACGTTACTAGTTACTAAATTATAAAGGTAACTCGTTACTAGTTACCTTACTTTACTTTAAATATATATATATATCAAAAGGAAGCATTCTGGAAAAAGTCAGTTACACTTTTTTCTTTTTTTTTAAGGGGGCTTCAATAATGACCTTATAAAGAAAAAAATACAACTCCCTGACATTGTAGCAATTATGCATATAGAAATGCAGTGGAACAATAAAGCTAAAGATATGTTTAGAAATGTTGACAGGCATATATTCATTGTAGCCTTTTTGCTGTGCAACACTTAGTAATTATCTAAAGGCAACAGACTGCGTTAACAGACTCAAAGGTTGCATGGAAAGCATCATTGATCAAGCATGTTTCATATCTAGCTAGCACTTGCATTACGTGGCTTGGAATCAATCAGTTTGGTTCACTCTGGGTGACATGCTGTGGCGATTTTGGTGGAGTAGATTTCAGGGCCATTTATCTCCACAAAGTTAAAATAATGTTTCCAAGCTCCAAAGCTGCTGTTGTCTCGAGATCTCGCCAGCATTTGGAGACAGGAGAACTCTCCGCTCCGTGCCTCCGTCTCTCTTCACCGTTTATGTGACAATGTGTGTGCGTTGGCTTTGAGTTTGTGTGTATTTTTTAAGACCCGCCCAAGGCCGTCTCTGATTGGCTTAGCCTGAATCTTTAAGCTAGGTCAACCAATCATTGCTCCTCTACAGTGCATCAAGTTAGTGTGCTAAGCCAAGCATGTGTTTGACTTGACTAGTGAGAGTTACCACAGACACAGAGGCAAGTTTATGACCCAGGCAGCAGACAGGCAGACTCCGCTCTGTGGCCGATCTGCGTGCGGAGAGAAACATTTGGACCACTGAATGACTGAAAGTAACTAGCCACTTTACACCACAGTAACTAGAACGGCGTTATTGAATGGGGAAAGGTAACGAGTTACGTTATTAGTTACCGAGAAAAGTAGTTTCGTTACGTAACGTTGTTACAAGTAACGGCGTTCTTCCCAACACTGCTCACTACGAACCTGCTTACTGCATGAGGATGACTAAACACTCTACTCACTATGAACCTGCTTACTGCATGAGGATGACTAAACACTCTACTCACTATGAACCTGCTTACTGCATGAGGATGACTAAACACTCTACTCACTATGAACCTGCTTACTGCATGAGGATGACTAAACAAACTCTACTCACTACTAACCTGCTTACTGCATGAGGATGACTAAACACGCTACTCACTACGAACCTGCTTACTGCATGAGGATGACTAAACACTCTACTCACTATGAACCTGCTTACTGCATGAGGATGACTAAACACTCTACTCACTACGAACCTGCTTACTGCATGAGGATGACTAAACAAACTCTACTCACTACGAACCTGCTTACTGCATGAGGATGACTAAACACTCTACTCACTACTAACCTGCTTACTGCATGAGGATGACTAAACACTCTACTCACTACTAACCTGCTTGCTGCATGAGGATGACTAAACACTCTACTCACTACGAACCTGCTTACTGCATGAGGATGACTAAACACTCTACTCACTACGAACCTGCTTACTGCATGAGGATGACTAAACACTCTACTCACTACGAACCTGCTTACTGCATGAGGATGACTAAACAAACTCTACTCACTACTAACCTGCTTACTGCATGAGGATGACTAAACAAACTCTACTCACTACTAACCTGCTTACTGCATGAGGATGACTAAACACTCTACTCACTACGAACCTGCTTACTGCATGAGGATGACTAAACACTCTACTCACTATGAACTTGCTTACTGCATGAGGATGACTAAACACTCTACTCACTACGAACCTGCTTACTGCATGAGGATGACTAAACACTCTACTCACTATGAACCTGCTTACTGCATGAGGATGACTAAACACTCTACTCACTACGAACCTGCTTACTGCATGAGGATGACTAAACAAACTCTACTCACTACGAACCTGCTTACTGCATGAGGATGACAAAAACAAACTCTACTCACTACGAACCTGCTTACTGCATGAGGATGACTAAACACTCTACTCACTATGAACCTGCTTACTGCATGAGGATGACTAAACAAACTCTACTCACTACGAACCTGCTTACTGCATGAGGATGACTAAAAAACTCTACTCACTACGAACCTGCTTACTGCATGAGGATGACTAAACAAACTCTACTCACTACGAACCTGCTTACTACATGAGGATGACTAAACACTCTACTCACTACTAACCTGCTTACTGCATGAAGATGACTAAACAAACTCTACTCACTACGAACCTGCTTACTGCATGAGGATGACTAAACAAACTCTACTCACTACGAACCTGCTTACTGCATGAGGATGACTAAACAAACTCTACTCACTACGAACCTGCTTACTGCATGAGGATGACTAAACAAACTCTACTCACTACGAACCTGCTTACTGCATGAGGATGACTAAACACTCTACTCACTACGAACCTGCTTACTGCATGAGGATGACTAAACACTCTACTCACTACTAACCTGCTTATGCTTACTGCATGAGGATGACTAAACACTCTACTCACTACTAACCTGCTTACTGCATGAGGATGACTAAACACTCTACTCACTACTAACCTGCTTACTGCATGAGGATGACTAAACACTCTACTCACTATGAACCTGCTTACTGCATGAGGATGACTAAACAAACTCTACTCACTACCAGTGTTGGGCAAGTTACTTTAAAAAAGTAACTTATTACTTTACTAGTTACTGCTCTGAAAAAGTAACTTGTTACGTTACTAGTTACTAAATTATAAAGGTAACTCGTTACTAGTTACCTTACTTTACTTTAAATATATATATATATCAAAAGGAAGCATTCTGGAAAAAGTCAGTTACACTTTTTTCTTTTTTTTTAAGGGGGCTTCAATAATGACCTTATAAAGAAAAAAATACAACTCCCTGACATTGTAGCAATTATGCATATAGAAATGCAGTGGAACAATAAAGCTAAAGATATGTTTAGAAATGTTGACAGGCATATATTCATTGTAGCCTTTTTGCTGTGCAACACTTAGTAATTATCTAAAGGCAACAGACTGCGTTAACAGACTCAAAGGTTGCATGGAAAGCATCATTGATCAAGCATGTTTCATATCTAGCTAGCACATGCATTACGTGGCTTGGAATCAATCAGTTTGGTTCACTCTGGGTGACATGCTGTGGCGATTTTGGTGGAGTAGATTTCAGGGCCATTTATCTCCACAAAGTTAAAATAATGTTTCCAAGCTCCAAAGCTGCTGTTGTCTCGAGATCTCGCCAGCATTTGGAGACAGGAGAACTCTCCGCTCCGTGCCTCCGTCTCTCTTCACCGTTTATGTGACAATGTGTGTGCGTTGGCTTTGAGTTTGTGTGTATTTTTTAAGACCCGCCCAAGGCCGTCTCTGATTGGCTTAGCCTGAATCTTTAAGCTAGGTCAACCAATCATTGCTCCTCTACAGTGCATCAAGTTAGTGTGCTAAGCCAAGCATGTGTTTGACTTGACTAGTGAGAGTTACCACAGACACAGAGGCAAGTTTATGACCCAGGCAGCAGACAGGCAGACTCCGCTCTGTGGCCGATCTGCGTGCGGAGAGAAACATTTGGACCACTGAATGACTGAAAGTAACTAGCCACTTTACACCACAGTAACTAGAACGGCGTTATTGAATGGGGAAAGGTAACGAGTTACGTTATTAGTTACCGAGAAAAGTAGTTTCGTTACGTAACGTTGTTACAAGTAACGGCGTTCTTCCCAACACTGCTCACTACGAACCTGCTTACTGCATGAGGATGACTAAACACTCTACTCACTATGAACCTGCTTACTGCATGAGGATGACTAAACACTCTACTCACTATGAACCTGCTTACTGCATGAGGATGACTAAACACTCTACTCACTATGAACCTGCTTACTGCATGAGGATGACTAAACAAACTCTACTCACTACTAACCTGCTTACTGCATGAGGATGACTAAACACGCTACTCACTACGAACCTGCTTACTGCATGAGGATGACTAAACACTCTACTCACTATGAACCTGCTTACTGCATGAGGATGACTAAACACTCTACTCACTACGAACCTGCTTACTGCATGAGGATGACTAAACAAACTCTACTCACTACGAACCTGCTTACTGCATGAGGATGACTAAACACTCTACTCACTACTAACCTGCTTACTGCATGAGGATGACTAAACACTCTACTCACTACTAACCTGCTTGCTGCATGAGGATGACTAAACACTCTACTCACTACGAACCTGCTTACTGCATGAGGATGACTAAACACTCTACTCACTACGAACCTGCTTACTGCATGAGGATGACTAAACACTCTACTCACTACGAACCTGCTTACTGCATGAGGATGACTAAACAAACTCTACTCACTATGAACCTGCTTACTGCATGAGGATGACTAAACACTCTACTCACTATGAACCTGCTTACTGCATGAGGATGACTAAACACTCTACTCACTATGAACCTGCTTACTGCATGAGGATGACTAAACACTCTACTCACTATGAACCTGCTTACTGCATGAGGATGACTAAACAAACTCTACTCACTACTAACCTGCTTACTGCATGAGGATGACTAAACAAACTCTACTCACTACTAACCTGCTTACTGCATGAGGATGACTAAACACTCTACTCACTACGAACCTGCTTACTGCATGAGGATGACTAAACACTCTACTCACTATGAACTTGCTTACTGCATGAGGATGACTAAACACTCTACTCACTACGAACCTGCTTACTGCATGAGGATGACTAAACAAACTCTACTCACTACGAACCTGCTTACTGCATGAGGATGACTAAACACTCTACTGACTACGAACCTGCTTACTGCATGAGGATGACTAAACACTCTACTCACTACGAACCTGCTTACTGCATGAGGATGACTAAACACTCTACTCACTACGAACCTGCTTACTGCATGAGGATGACTAAACATTCTACTCACTATGAACCTGCTTACTGCATGAGGATGACTAAACACTCTACTCACTGTGAACCTGCTTACTGCATGAGGATGACTAAACACTCTACTCACTACGAACCTGCTTACTGCATGAGGATGACTAAACACTCTACTCACTACTAACCTGCTTACTGCATGAGGATGACTAAACACTCTACTCACTACTAACCTGCTTACTGCATGAGGATGACTAAACACTCTACTCACTACGAACCTGCTTACTGCATGAGGATGACTAAACACTCTACTCACTACGAACCTGCTTACTGCATGAGGATGACTAAACAAACTCTACTCACTATGAACCTGCTTACTGCATGAGGATGACTAAACAAACTCTACTCACTACGAACCTGCTTACTGCATGAGGATGACTAAACACTCTACTCACTACGAACCTGCTTACTGCATGAGGATGACTAAACACTCTACTCACTACTAACCTGCTTACTACATGAGGATGACTAAACAAACTCTACTCACTACGAACCTGCTTACTGCATGAGGATGACTAAACACTCTACTCACTATGAACCTGCTTACTACATGAGGATGACTAAACACTCTACTCACTACGAACCTGTTTACTGCATGAGGATGACTAAACACTCTACTCACTACTAACCTGCTTACTGCATGAGGATGACTAAACACTCTACTCACTACGAACCTGCTTACTGCATGAGGATGACTAAACACTCTACTCACTACGAACCTGCTTACTGCATGAGGATGACTAAACACTCTACTCACTACGAACCTGCTTACTGCATGAGGATGACTAAACACTCTACTCACTACGAACCTGCTTACTGCATGAGGATGACTAAACAAACTCTACTCACTACGAACCTGTTTACTGCATGAGGATGACTAAACACTCTACTCACTACTAACCTGCTTACTGCATGAGGATGACTAAACACTCTACTCACTACGAACCTGCTTACTGCATGAGGATGACTAAACACTCTACTCACTACGAACCTGCTTACTGCATGAGGATGACTAAACACTCTACTCACTACGAACCTGCTTACTGCATGAGGATGACTAAACACTCTACTCACTACGAACCTGCTTACTGCATGAGGATGACTAAACAAACTCTACTCACTACGAACCTGCTTACTGCATGAGGATGACTAAACACTCTACTCACTACTAACCTGCTTACTGCATGAGGATGACTAAACAAACGCACCTCTCATTCCAATCATAGAACATTGTTCTCTAGTTGAGCTGTCTCACTTTTCCTTTTTTTAATCCCTTCAGGAGGCCTCAAACCTGGCCACCGCTTACATGCACTACCCTTAAAGGGCCAGCGCTGCATTAGCAAAGACACATAATACAGGGTTCTTCAAAGTGGTTGACAAGGCACCCTATAGGGTGCTGTGACCAGTGTTGGGGAAGTTAAAGTTACATGTAACTGAGTTATGTAACTAAGTTACATTTTGCTGTAACTTGCTGGTAACTGAGTTACATTTATATTTCTGTAACTCGTCAAGTAACTGAGATACTTTTTGGGTCATTTTTGGCTCAAGTTACAAGCAAAGTTATACTTTTACATTTAAGTTTTGTCCTAGTCTAACACTATTAAAGAATAGACTAGGATGTAAACAAAGTGTCAGCCTGACAATGGCCAAAATGATTATTTTATCATTATTTTTACGCTTTTTGTGGTCATTTTTGAATATAAACACATGTATGAAGCATATTTCTTTATAAAATATTTTCTAAACATTATTTTTATTTTAGCATCCGTTTTTCAAGAAAAAGTTGACTATAGCTCCTTTGTAAATGTAACATATAGTAGAGTCTTGTATGAAGCGGGGCAGTGTGGTCAGAGCAGCAGACAAGCTGCTTCCTCTTACTTCTAGAGAACAGGAAGTGCAGTGTGCACACTGTGCAGTGTGCACGCTAACACACGGTGCACGCTAACAGAAAGTGAGACAGGGAGGTTCGTTTCAACAGTTTGTGGGGTCTCCTGTATGGAAGATTACTTCACGGTTGTAGTTCACCTTTGTCTTGTGGATGTTTGTGTGTTTGCTTTGTCCTTCTCCTTTGTGTTTCTAATTGGTTTTCCACTCACCCCCTTTAGAGCACTGGTTCTTTGTCCTTCTCCTTTGTGTTTCTAATTGGTTTTCCACTCACCCCCTTTAGAGCAGTGGTTTTCCACTAACTCCCTTTAGAGCAGTGGTTTTCCACTCACCCCCTTTAGAGCAGTGGTTCTTTGTCCTTCTCCTTTGTGTTTCTAATTGTTTTTCCACTCACCCCCTTTAGAGCACTGGTTCTTTGTCCTTCTCCTTTGTGTTTCTAATTGGTTTTCCACTCACCCCCTTTAGAGCAGTGGTTCTCAAACATGTTTGGCTCAGTTCACCCCTGTAAACCTTTTCATCCACGGCACTCCTGAATTACATTTAGGGTTGCCAACCGTCCTGTAAAATACGGGATCGTCCCGCTTTTGGAAACTAAAAGATGTGTCCCGTATTGACTACAGGACGCGCTTTATCCCATATTTTAAGGTCGGGGGGTAAATATGAAAGACGGCGATTTAATAGAGAAATTACAGAGATTTTGCCCGTAAGCTTCCACTCTGCTCTTAGTGCTGCTGTCCCATCTGCATCCCATCGTTGCTGTGTGCGGTGCTGCGCAAGTATGGGTGTTTGTGGGCAGCTATTGGCTCAATAACTCATGACACGACCAATCAGTGAGCGCTTTCAGTTGTTGCTAAGACACAGTCTACGCCCCACAAACCCACAGACTATAGGTTCTAATCACAAGTTGCTACGGACCTGTCTCTCACATGCACAGGGACGGACTGGGACTAAAATTCAGCCCTGGCATCTTGGCCAGACCAGCCCCCACAACCAGCGCGCGAGCAGATACTCTACCGACTCGTCGGGTCGAGGGCGGCACATATAAATAAATACACAAGCTTTTAATACCACAACGTTTACAGGCAACATAAATGATAACTACACAACTACACAATCCATACATTGTATAAGTTAGCATACAGTTCTCACTACCAACTAGCGGAGTATGAACATGATTAGTGCCAAAATGTGTCAGAACTTTGGCTAATTTTGACCGATATTCTTTGGGCCACCAGCCCCCCCGGCCTCCTAGCCTACCGGCCCACCGGGCAAATGCCCTGTATGCCAGAAGGCCAGCCCCCCCTGCACGTGCAGTAGTCTGCTACCGTGTCTTGTCTGCCAAATTAAGCAACCCCAGAGTCCCAGACTGGTTAAAAAACATGGTATGTGAACAAATAACATAACATAAGCATGTTGATGTTTTTAAATGGTTGTTACTGTATGCAAATATGAAAGAAACATGCTGGGTAACCAGGAGAGTGGGAATATCAGAACCAGGTGGCTTTGGATAATGGTGAGAAACAAGGTAAAATATAGACTACGTGATTTGAAGAAAACAGCTGAGCAAGGAAGAATGGTCTGTGTTGAATTGGCCATTAAAACATATACATACATGGGTGGGTGACGTGACGTAACGTTTTCGCTGTCCTCGGTGTCAAACATGTATAAATAAAAAATATATTTGTCAAAAACCTTCTGAATATTGTGCAGGACATTAAGCTTTATGTGAACTTACTCAAGATTAAAACATTTCATTCCTCATTTCTTCAGAATGTTCAACCAAACATGGCAAAACTCATATGGTGTGACTGTCCTGACCTTGTTTCTCAAAGTGGGAACTTGAATAAAACTAAGAAAAAGAATTGCTAAAAATCATTTGAAAATGAATTTAGGCTAAAAAAAATGTATATTTGTGAGCCTATATCTTTTCAAAGTCAAAGCATAATGTTTTCAGTCATTTCTGATCAAAAACATTTTGTCCCCCAAACCAAAATCATTTGGTGTGACACTAGTTTGGACAAATTAAACAGGCAATTATTTGGACACCTATTGGCTAGAGAGGTCCTTCTTCTGTAAGGCTATTCAGCACTCCCAGCACAACTGCAAGACAGGTGTCTGAGGTGAGTTATGATTTTAACATTTTCATGAAATGCCATCTTGTTGAAACTTTGACAAACTCACCACTTTGGATGTCTGTTGGTGTGACACCTTTTCATTAAAAAAAGCTTAAGTTATTTGAAGTTTTGGTCATATTTCCATGTAGATCTAGGTTGCTTTGTTATAGCTAGCATGCTGTTAGCATGCTAATGTGTACATAGTAGCCTCAAGGTAAACCTAAATGCAGAAAAACGTAATATGGTGTGACACTTAATCATAATGGTGTGACATCTGCTTGTCACGCCATATGACTTGATTGTCACACCATATGATTTATACTGTATTTAACTACAGATATAACAATAAATAACAAAGTTCCATGTTTCTTTTGTACATTTAAACATTTGTTTTAAACATTCTTACATAAAATGTAATTTAGTTTCATTCAGTGATACTTCAAATTCATCAGACAGAGCAGAAACCCCTTCACAGAAACCTTAACATATTGTTTCAATCTAAACAATATTTTCTCTTTGTCTTAAACTATACATTCCATTTTCTTTTGTCAGCTGGAAAATGACAAGTGCTGAGAGAACGAGAAAGTACAGGGAGAAACTAAACAATGACCCAGCAAGGAGAGAGGAGCCAAAGGGGCGAGACTGCATTTTCTACGAAGAGCAGGAGGTTGTCTGTGGCATAGCAGAACCGCAACAAGGCAGCCGGTTTGCTACCCTCACCAAATACGACTGGCTGATGTACAATACAGTCTAAATGTATAATCTAATCTGATCTAATACTTTTGTACTTTCACTCACTGGACTGGACAGTGGACAGTGTTAAGGTAGGACCCGAGACAAAACTAGCAAAAATAGCTGATCTACAAGCTCTCAACACGTTGTGCTGCGAGAGCTTGTAGATCAGCTATTTTTGGAGTTGCGCAACCCAGCACTCTTTAGCTAGTGGAGATGTGGTGTAATGTCATGATTCCTAATTACATTTGTTCAACACAAAATGCTGTGTTCAAGTTCAGGAGACTTCGGAAAAAAGCAATTTACCTGAATGCTGAGTTCTGTTTCCACTAATTGGTGTTAATAAAATGTTGCCTTGGCTCCAAGTGTGGCTATGCGCCTTATTGTCTCTTTAGGATCCTTCTGCTGTGGGCCGGCAGAAGACTTAGGCGTGCGTAGCATTCCTGTGCACATCCTCATCATCCATCTACTACTACAATTCTTTCTTATCCCATGTTAAAGCCCTACAATAATATCCTGTTCAGAAATATTAAGGCCATGTTATCCTGGGTAATTGTTTAATCAATCAGTAAAGTTCAGTACTCACTAATAGGTAGGTTAAAACACAGTTTGCTTTGACACATGAAGATATGATCATACGGTGTGACACTAAATCATTTGGTGTGACATTCCAAATAGTGAAAAATCATACCTTTATTAATGATTAAACCAAAACAATGTTTATGGATTACATAGAGAATATTATCAGGAAGAGTCACAAATATTTGTGTAATTTTAGAGAAAGTTTTGACAGAATACATTTAAAATATGTTGTAAGATCATGAACATGGGCCTCACACAGAGTGTCGATTATGAAAAAAATATACAGATATATAATTAATTTTCAAAAAACTATAGTGGATCACTGGTTAGTTATGATAAAGGACTTTGATAAAGTGAGTAACTTAAGAAAGATGTACTCCATTTTCATTTTATGAACAATTATTTTCATGTCACACCATATGACGATTTTAGGCACAAGTACAACAAACTGCTGAATAAAGTCTGATTCCAATAAAATATCTAAAAACAAAATGTATTTCCATAAGGTTGAGAGTGAGTAGAACAAAAGTAAATAACTTTTATGCCTGCATTTTAAAGTTTTTTTAAAAACACATTTTTTGGGGCGTCACGTCACTGACCCACATACACATTAGGGTAAAGTAAAGTATACAATATTACAACATGCTTAAACATTCAATAATTAAGGTCTAATAATTATTTCTACAAATTGATATAAACTTGTAGGTCATTTTGGGGCAAAAACAATTAAGTTGAAGGATACATTTTAGTCTGATAATAATGTAGGCCTACTGTTGTACATAGGTGCCCAGATGTCCCTATTGCCCACCTACCCCATATACGCTTTGAACTCACATTTAAAATCACATTTAAGGCCTCATTTCAACAATTGCTAAAAAACTGTGGATGTCATAATGGCATAAACAATAATCTGAAGGGTACATTTATGAGGTTAAAATCATTTATAGGCTAGCCTACTGAACATTATTTCATACAATTTTCCAAAGCATTATATTAGTTAGGCTACTTTTGCAGTTTTACATTGGCAGTGGTTTGCAAAATGTGAAAAACATGAACACAATACATCTGGGGCCAGTTGCACCACCAGAGCGTAAGTTCTGCCCTAAGTTAGGGAGTAAAGTCCTTACTAGAGGCTTAGTAACTACTAGTTAGTTTGTAACTAAGTGAGTTACTAACAGGTGTTGCACCACGACTTCCTAAGGCATAACGTAACTAGTAATGCGTAGACTGTTCCTAAAGTAATGTATAGTCGCATACAATGACGTCATAGCTCCCCAATCCAATGAAAACGAACTGTTTCTAGTAAGGAAATAATGCTTGTATCGTCTTTTGTCAACAGAGAGCTCCGTCTGTCGACTCTCTCCACTGGCATGTACACAAGTCACTGATATGCGTGCACAGGGCGAGCGCATCCCTGCGCAGTGCACTGCCCTGCAAACGGATTGTATCACAAATTATATTGGCCTCGTACATTTCCCCCCGTTGTGAAATAACGCAGGGCAACGCATATTTGGAGAGTGGAGACACAGGGGAAGAGAGAGCACCGTTCAATTCGCTGTTGTGTGAAAAGTACTCAAATGAATTAAACAAAAGTATCAATCCTGCAATATAGAAATACTCTATTAATAGCAGACACATCGTGAGCTTGCAGATCGGCTATTTTCAAATTGCCGAAATGTATATAGGGCTTAATGTATGTTTTAAACAGATGGGTCGTTTCATTGTTGAATTAAATAGCCGATATAATGATGTCTGCCACGTTAGTAGTGTAGTTGCTCTACTCCCATAGAGATAAGTTTCTTAGTAAGGACTTACACCTGCCCAAAGGCTGGTGTAAATATTTAGTAGTTACTTAGAGATACGTTAGAGTGGTGCAACACCTGAAATTTTAGTAATGCGTAAGTCTTGACTTAGAAGCAATTTACGTTACAACTAGGCTACGTTTGAACTTAGTAACTGCTGGTGCAACCCCGCCCTGGTGTATAACTGAAGCATTGCATTTCATGTCCTTTTGATTATGGTCTGAATAGAATAGAACTTGTTACAACCATGCTAGTTGTGATTTAGTAGATGCAGGTTAGGGTGCATCAAAATTCAATGCAAAAAAAAAATCATCTCATTCCATCTTGAACTTTGTTCCACTGTCTATACAAATGATTTTAGCAAAGTTTGGGGGAAATTCATTCATAGTTAGAGGTGCAACGCAGCATGTCAAATTTAGGAAAAAGTGACATTTCGGCTGCTTTTAGAGCTTTCATTTCTTGATAACATGACATGACAATTTCTCAAAAATACAACAAATAGTTTGTGAGAAGGTGTTTTTGACAAGAGAAAGCATGTTTAATCAAGAAGAAACATTTATATTTTCATTGAAAGTCACTGAAAAAGTATTGAAAATATTGAAATATTGTCCTAGTTAAGTGACATTTCGGCTGCTTTTAGAACTCTCATTTTTTGATAACATGACATGCCAATTTCTCAAAAATACAACAAATAGTTTGTGAGGAGGTGTTTCTGCCAAGAGAAAAGGTGTTTAATCAAGAAGAAACATTTACATTTTTATTGAAAGTCACTGAAAAATATTTAAATATTGTCCTAGTCATTCAATGTGTTCAGCTTGCTCTTATAGGTGCGAATATTGGGCTGTTCACGGCGGTCATGCTCAACTGATTGCAGCACATTCTGAAGGTGTTGCTCACTTGGCTGCTGCCACAAAGTCTGATGTGAGTTTGACCCCTCGCTCGGCACAGTCATTCACAACATTGATGGCACGCACATTCGCCACACCTGCCTGGAATGATGCACTGGTACCCCAATCCTCTACATTGAGTGGAAGTGCTGTATCGATTTGCAACTGGTGCATACCAAACCAGCAGGTTGGGTTGGCAAGGTCGGCTAACCTGGTGGCCGGTGAGAGGACTGGAAACTTTGGCTTACCGAAACCAGTGCCAAAGTGCTACTGTGGGGCTTGCATGGGGAGGTTATCTGGTTTGTGCTCCAAGATGGCATCCGCAAGTGCATGCTGCTGATCAGCTGGCTGGCATCTTGGTGCTGAGGACTGCCAGGGGCAGCATCTAGTGGTGCTTCCTGCGCTTTCATGGCTGATGTTGCAATGCCCTCGTCAACAGACGTACTCAGTTGTTTGAGGTAATTCCGTGCGGCATCTACTGCTGTTACAGGTCAGCCACCATGTTGCGTAGATGTGCGTAATGAAGTTGGCAAATGCCAGAATCTTTGGCACCTGCTGCCTTGTGGTGATGGTGCCATGGGGATGCAAGATGTGCTGTTCCATCAAAGCCAGCTAGAGAGTGCAGAGGAGCTTGCCCATCCAGCGCGCCTTGTGCACAGTCCAGGCCGTTGGAAGTTTACTGGAGTCTACATCATCTGCACCCAGAGAAGACACAGCTGCACAAAGTCATGGTAGTCGCACTCACCTCGTCTGTAGTCTATCACTGCTGCAGCACACATGGTGAATTCAGCACTTAACTTGCCCAGGAACAATGGGCCACTGTAGTTGTGCAGCAGCACGCTCCAGTTGTACTTTAGACACCTAAACAACCTCTGGTGAGGGTGAGGTCAGTGAAGATGTGGCTGAGGAACACCTCACCAATGTGATGCCAGCACCCGGACAAGAGCAGTGGTCTACCAAGTGAGAGCTGGATGGCAATGCAGGCTGCTGTGAGATTGCCTGTGTTTGATGAAGTGGTGTCGAATACCATATTGACAACCTGGTCGACACAGCACCAGCCCTGTAGTAGTTTGCATATCAGCCAGGTGATCATCTCTCCGCACGCCTCGTCTTTCCTCTTTGTGGATGGGGCACACTAGATGCTGTCCCTGGCACTCCTCAGCACCAGCTAATCAGCAGCATGCACTTGTGGATGCCATCTTGGAGCACAAACCAGTTAACCTCCCCATGCAAGCCCCACAGTAGCACTTTGGCACTGGTTTCGGTAAGCCAAAGTTTCCAGTCCCCTCACCGGCCACCAGGTTAGCCGACCTTGCCAACCCAGACTGCTGGTTCGGTATGCACCAGTTGCAAATCGATACAGCATTTCTTCCACTCAATGTAGAGGATTGGGGTACCAGTGCATCATTCCAGGCAGGTGTGGTGAATGTGCGTGCCATCAATGTTGTGAATGACTGTGCCAAGCGAGGGGTCAAACTCACATCAGACTTTGTGGCAGCAGCCAAGTGAGCAACACCTTCAGAATGTGCTGCATTTAGTTGAGCATGACCGCCGTGAACAGCCCAATCTTCGCTCCTACAAGCGCAAGCTGAACACAGTGAATGACTAGGACAATATTTCAATATTTTTAAACATTTTTCAATGAAAATGTAAATGTTTCTTCTTGATTAAACACCTTGTCTCTTGGCAGAAACACCTCCTCACAAACTATTTCTTGTATTTTTTTAGAAATTGCAGTGTCATGTTATCAAGAAATGAGTTCTAAAAGCAGCCGGAATGTCACTTAACTAGGACAATATTTCAATATTTTCAAACATTTTTCAGTGACTTTAAATGAAAATGTAAATGTTTCTTATTGATTAAAACACCTTTTCTCTTGTCAGAAACACCTTCTCACAAACTATTTGTTGTATTTTGGAGAAATTGTCATGTCATGTTATCAAGAAATGAAAGCTCTAAAAGCAGCCGAAATGTGACTTTTCCCTAAATTTGACATGCTGCGTTGCACCTCTAACTATGAATGAATTTTCCCCAAACTTTGCTAAAATCATTTGTATAGACAGTGGAACAAAGTTCTAGATGGAATGAAATGAAATTTTGACGTTAAATATTTTGCATTGAAATTTGTGTGTTCGGTATAACTTTGCCAAAGTGCAGTTTTCTATGCGTTTCAGGGGTTTTGACCCACCCAAAACTCCCCAAAATATTTTGCAGGAGGTGTCCCTTATTTCAAACTCTGGGAGTTGGCAACCCTAATTACATTGTTAATTTTTAGCACCTTTTGTCACAATAATATTTGGTAAATATGTAAATCATTCCCCCAAAGATACAGTTTGTCACAAGGAAAACTGTAGAGAATCTGTGACCCCTGGGCACCCTAGGGTGACACGGCACCAGGGTCATAGTTCCGTCGATTTAAAACGAAGCCAATACGGAACTAAAACTTCCTATGTTTGGCCGCTAGTTGCGCTGTTTTCCCCCTGCGAGGTACCAAAAAGAATGTGTCTACACTGGACCCCATTAGTTTTCCCCTTTGATTTTCTAACCTTAATAAACATCGTCATAAATACTTTATGGTTCCTGTCGCTAGTGAAAAACTGCCTTTCAATTACCATGATATGCGTTTTGTGCAAATATGGTCCCATTTATGTTAAAATTGATGATAAAGTTGCGGGGGGCGTGGCCAACTAAACTGATACTAGCAGGCTGTGTTCTTCTTCGTGTGTTTTATTTTCGGGAGGCTCCGAACATATTCTCCCATGTATCCCTGCGGTTGCACGTGACCGTTGGCAGCCAATAGCATTCCTTATGATTGCTGGGGTACCATTCAAACAATGATGGCAGCACCCATACAAGGGACAAAAAAAACGTCATTTTCGCAGCATAGAGACCAATGGCTTCGCTTCGTCCATATTTTTCTACAGTCTTTGCACGACACCCACTTTGAGAAACCCTGCTTTAGAGCCCTGCCCTCCAGGTCTCTTTTCACTTCTTTACATTCAATTCAATTCAATTCAATTCAATTAAATTCAATTCAATTCAAAGGAGCTTTATTGGCATGAGAAAACATACGTTTACATTGCCAAAGCAAGTATCACAAATACAATAAAAACAGTTGATCACATTCATCACCACATCCACATGCACTCCTTTCAACATATTGGTTAATACTTACAACACACTACACCATTCACTTACTGTATGCATGCATGCTTTACATTAGTTTGTTTTTAGTAAATTAATATACATATTCACTGTGTCAGCCTGTTGTTTTTTGTTGTAAGTCATTCCAACAGGTTCTCACCCCTAATGCTTCATACAACCGACGCAATCTTAAATACCGAATGCTTCTCACCATAGACGCGGACGGATTGCCTAATGTCTCAAGGGTTAGACGCATTGGGTGGTCTAAGAAGAAAGAAAAAAAAGTAGTTCCTGATGCGGGATTCGATACCGCTCTGAAGGCTTCTTGGTTTACCAGCCACCCTTCGCTACCGTTCACGCCACTATAAACGATGGAGCAGTGCCGTCTCAGGCGCCAATGACCCCCGTGAGACGCCACCGAGGCGAGCGATAGCGAGCCGAGTGGACGTGCCGTTATGGACAGAATAGTAAATCTTGACCAGGGGACTGCTTCCGCCTCCGAATGTGGCTCAAAGAAGAGACTACGTTATCATTCCACGTTTTGTCAAAGATAAAAGCACAAAAAAAAAGGAACTTCCCAGTCACTCTGGTTAGCTCAGTCGGTAGAGCATGGAGATACAAATCCAGGGACCGGGGTTTGATTCCCCGTGACGGCCGTCAGTGAAAAATATTCCAGTAAACACATGTCCGTCAGTGAAAAATATTCCAGTAAACACATGTCAGCGCATGCGTACTAAGACCCCGCCCCTGCCTAGCGCTCAGTGCTGCACGCAGCTCACATGATCACACTTCCCCTTTCCTTCTCTATAGCATGATTTGACTTTTATTTTTTTCAGAAGAGACAATGATGTTTAACTGCACTAGTTAGTTTGAACCAGGACTGTAATGATTATCAACAGGTTTTAAGGCTGCTAACATAACACTGCACTAGTTAGTTTGAACCAGGACTGTAATGATTATCAACAGGTTTTAAAGGCTGCTAACATAACACTGCACTAGTTAGTTTGAACCAGGACTGTAATGATTATCAACAGGTTTTAAAGGATGCTAACATAACACTGCACTAGTTAGTTTGAACCAGGACTGTAATGATTATCAGCAGGTTTCAGGGGAACGGGGGTCCATGCAGGTCACAGCATAGACGGTCAAGCAGGCCATGGAGGGCAGATGGATAGGACTGAATGACTGTAACCACCTGTTACAGTCATTCAGTATGATGTGAAAGCTGGAAGACAGAGCAGGGAGAGTAGAAGCAGAGAATGGAGAAGATGAGGAGGATTAAAAATAAAATGCAGAACAGAGAGGAAGAACAGGAAGTACAGAGACGTCTGTAGCAACACAGAGTTCAGAAACATCTCAACAGGAAGACGTCTGTAGCAACACAGAGTTCAGAAACATCTCAACAGGAAGAGGTGTTGTTTCATAAAAACACAGAGGATGGAAAAACTCTGACCACTTCAGCCCCACTGTAAAAATAGCAAAAATAGACGATCTACAAGCTCAGAAAAATATATCCTTTTTGCACCTGTAATGACATGTTCAATATAGGGAGAACAGTTGTAAAGTGATTAACGAATGTATGGTTGCAGAAAGAAACCACGTTTATATACTGTAAAGTGTCAAATACAAATCTGGTAATAATAAAACAACAACTACAAACATTCATAAAAATATGAATTTTAAGGTTAAATGTTAAACTTAGGGGATGACAACTGCCATGTCCTGGAACCCCAAATGATGCCCCTGTGAACATTTAGAGAGAGGTCTGTGAGAAATAAAAACAGCAGGAGCAGAATGTTGTGTCAGACCAAGGAATGGAGAGGAGAGGGAAAGACCAGAGGTGGACTGAGTTACCAGGGCCCAATGGGGGCGGGCCTCAAAAAGCCTGCTTTGAAATGTTTCTTGTTGGATCTTTCTCCTTCAAATTGTCATAACTGAATTAAGATTATCAGAATAACATCGATGAAGAGACTGAACTTTGTATCAAAAATAAATGTATCATATAATGGAGGCTGGTTGTGGCTCCTCTCACCCCTTACACAAGGCCAAAATGGTTCAGCCTGCCCTGCACTTGGGATGAGTTAGATTCACTTTGCAGTTTGCACTTCTGGTCTAGAGTGGAAAGGGAAGCGGTTGGTGTGAGTGCATGTATGTGTGTGTGGAAACTAGCAGATGCAGTAGGCGGGCTCTAGACAGGATATGAACACTGAACAGCAAATGGAAACCAGGCTTTTCACAGGCTCTGAGTTGCAGGAAGCCAGCTGACATCTCAATGCTTAAACGAGTTGCAGCTGATGATAGAGTGGAGTGACAGCTGATGCTGTAGCACTTCTGTCTTCACCCAAGAAAAGGAAAATACTAAAATAAAATAATTAAAGGTAAGAGGAAAAAACAGTCTGAGGTAGTAAGGGTTACTCATTTTGTTTCAAAAGAAAGCAGAGCAGTGAGCACAACTAAAGCCATCTATAAGCTCACAACATGCCACGCACAGACCTGAGGCATTGTGAGCTTAATAGGTCAAATAAATATGCCTTTAGCATCGAGGTTTTAAAGTCTTGTAGGAAGGTCTTAATAGGTAAAGTAAATCCTCCTTATAAAGGTTTTAAAGTCATGTATAAAGCAGGGCAGTGCGGTCAGAGCAGCAGACAAGCTGCTTCCTCTTACTTCTAGAGAACAGGAAGTGCAGTGTGCACTAAGAGGAAGTGAGTTACAACCACAGTGTCTTCTGTTGCTGACAGGTCATTTAAGGACACTTATGTTTTCACTCTCCTGCATCAGGGGTGTCACACCACATTCTGGGCCCTGGGTACGACGATTCACTGCCATGAATGTTCTTAATAGACTGGGAACGCATCATTATGCATTATTGTGTGCTTTAACTATTGAAAAATAGCAGATATACAAGCCGAGAATGTGTGCAAATCTTTGAATATTTCAAATCTTTCTAAGGTTTTTTGAAAAACCTATGTTTCTATGTCAGTTGTGCTCAAACCTTTTCATGTGAAGGACCCCCAAAAGAGCTTGTATGTCTGCTATTTTTCAATAGCTAAAGTATAAAATAATTAAGGGCCCTAGTAACTCAGTCCCACTCCCCCCCCCCCCCCCCCTTGTGACGCCCCTGTCCTTCATATAGTTCTCATGAAGGGAGGTGATATACTGTACAAATTGACGTAATTCAGAACTTCTGATGGAAGGAACACATTTTGGCTTGTAGATCTTCTATGTTCGGGTTCACGGTGGTTGTGGTGGGCCGGTCTGGGCCAAGATGCCAGTGTCGAATTAATTTATGTCCCAGTGTAGCCCTGCTGCACTCCCAGTGTCTCTCTGAACTAGTTCTAAAGTCTGTCCCAACCTGAAGTTTTGTTATTTTGTATTTTCGATGTCACAAGGAGTAGGCCAACTATGTATAAACCATATTCACATGGTTCCATTTTGACATTTTACATTGAAGAAACGGTGTGACAACGGGGTGGCATTTCATTAACTTAACCCATTTGTAGCCAATCCCGAGAATACTCGTGAAAAATACTCGATTATTACATGGTGCCGATCCCGAGTATACTCGTGAAAAGTAATATATTACTGTAACGGCGGTTATCCTACCACGCTGATGGGCGGAAGCTCCTGAGTCGAAAGCCGGAGCTTTCGACTCAGATCATCATCACGGATCCACGAGCACAAAATAGTAATCCCATAACATTGAGGCAGACGGGGAATCTCATCTTTAATGTCCATTATCTCAAAACAACACTTTCAGAGGGAAGATGGCAGTAGATGATCGCTAATAAAACACAGGTTGAAAAGCTCCGTCCGCCATTACACAACAGCATGTTGACGACGGGCATCATGACGTCATGACGCGATGACGTCAGACCGGAAGTGTTTACGCTATGCACTTCTGGCCTTCAAAATAAGACAACGGTCGTGGATGGAGCTTGCGGGTGGCATCGTGGACTTTTTAATCTGTTAATTTTAATAGCACAAAATGAGTTAATAGCAAAATGGCTGCCGTGTGTATAAGGTCTATTGGCCTTTACAGAAAGACTGGAAGCAACACAGGATGACAAAAACCTGAAAGTCAACAGAAAATCTGATTAACTTGAGAGTTAATTGATGTGACAGTCAATGGTATAGAGTAGACATTGTTATTTTAAGTGTGAATTAATGTATGTGGTGACTGTTAGCTCGGCTGTTTACTGATCCTGTTTGTTACCCAGGTCACAGCTCTCTCTGTGTTTAAATGCTTTCACTGCTGTCTGTTTATTCCTGTCAGAGATGGGAAAAGTACTCACATTCTGTACTTAAGTAAAAGTAAAAGTACTTGTGAAAAAAACGACTTTGGTAAAAGTAAAAGTACTCATTCCAAATAATTACTCAAGTAAAAAGTAAAAAGTATGTGCTTTGAAAAGTACTTTTAAAGTAAAAGTAAAAGTATTTTTACCGTATATTTCTAGAATTTGAAGGATATTAAAATTAAAAGATCCCCACCAAACACACGTCTTGAAATCTAAATGCAGCAGTGTTTTTTTTAGACTGAGTACCAGTTATAGTCAGATAATATAGTACAATCATTATTATTATAAAAAATAAATGTTTAACCCACAATTTTGTAACCCTTTTTTTAAGTGTCAATTGACCACCAAGTAGTCCTACACCATTATGACTGATGTTAAAATACAGATAAGGTTTCCTAATAAGAATGTTGTTTTCATTGTTCAATTATAATTATAATACATCTCACATCCACAGACAGACAGATTTCTGACTGTTACTGTAAGATGTTTTGCGTCTGTCACTGGACCCCAATGTAAATAAGCCATACTGTAGTCGTGCTTTTGCTATGCGAACTGCTAATCAAGTATTCAATCAATCAATTCAAACACACGCATGCATGCAAGCGCATGAGGGCACGCGCGCGCGTGCCGCGCGCACACACACGCACACACACACACACACACACACACACACACACACACACACACACACACACACACACACACACACACACACGCTAAAGGCTTTTGCGAGGCAAAGATGACCGAAGCTACAGTTGTGCAGACTGCAGACCATTTTTTCCACACTTGACAGAAGCACTACTTTATCTAGCTTGCCCGTTTCAAGGCTACACTTTATCCAGCATGAGTTAAAAAGCACTGCCACTGACTCACCTAAACTTCGGAGCTTCAAAAAGAACGCATTTCCAACGCGTGTGCATTACATGGCCAAAGTCGTGTGTTCATAATCCAGAGTTATAGAATCCACGTGAATCGTGTTGACATGTTTGAAAGCCACGCCGAGATGAATGGTTTACACAGCATTGTCATGATGGTAGAATTAAACCAGACTCTGAAATCTCGGATTTCAAAATAAGAGCACAAGGTATGAGGCTATTATGTAGCCTATATGATTAGTTTTATTTTTAGTTACAGGAAGTAAATAGACAGGTGCTTGCCCTCCCTTGCCTACTTGACACAGTGTGAATCTCTCACTCTGGCCAGCAGCAGAGCGTCATCGCAGCCTGTATGCATGATGATCAAGCGCTCTAATCATTTTGTTTGATCTGCCACGCATCGGCACAACATTAACATACCGGTATAAAACCAAAGTAGCGAGCCTGTTTTGAAAATGTAGCGGAGTAAAAGTACAGATACTTGTGTTAAAATGTAACGGATAAAAGTAAAAAGTACTCAGAAAAATAATTACTCAGTAAAGTACAAAGTACTGAAAAATGTACTTCGTTACAGTAACGAAGTATTTGTACTTCGTTACTTCCCATCTCTGATTCCTGTAGGCGGGGATTCAAGCACTGACCAGTCAATCACTGACCAGTCAATCACTGACCAGTCAATCATTGACCAGTCAATCACTGACCAGTCACTGACCAGTCAATCATTGACCAGTCAATCACTGACCAGTCAATCACTGACCAGTCAATCACTGACCAGTCACTGACCAGTCAATCATTGACCAGTCAATCATTGACCAGTCAATCACTGACCAGTCAATCACTGACCAGTCCCAGCTTGCTAAAAGCAGTAGTCAGCCTACAGTAGGTAGTAGTAGTGAGCATGGAGGACAGGCTCAGGCTACTGATGGAAAGGGACACTAATTTACACACTCACTCCAGGGGGTCACATTGTGTATCTGCACTCTCACTAGTATTTAGAAAATAAAACATGCATGGAAATTTGCATGTTTGGAATTGGAACAGCTGAAATCAATAATATACTGTATGTTCATATATTGACCCACAGGTCACATTAAGTGAAGGTGGGGACCCACATTGGTCCCCGGGCCGCCAGTTGCCCATGTAGAATCTCATTTCATATTTTGAACGTACTGAAAATGATCATCTTCTACTCATACTGTATGTACTGTAGTGTAATGTGAAATAATGTAATCATAACAACAATCAGTGTCTTTTCCCACTCTTAGCTTCATTGAGGCTTTCCATCAAAGTTTCAGCAACACATTATTCTCAGGCTGGGGGTCTGAATCAGTAGCAGTTAATGATGTTAACGGACACGTTTCGGCGTAAAGCCTTCTTCAGCGTTGCAACGCTGAAGAAGGCTTTACGCCGAAACGCGTCCGTTTCTGCTGCTCTGCAGCTAACCCTGACCAACGAAACTTAAAATAAAAAAGTGCCTTTAATGGACCTGTCCGTGAGTGCTGGTGTTCTCTTTGAGATGTCTTGTATAGTTATGTTTCCCGACCGTGCACCCGGTAAGAAGTTAAGCAATGTTGAAAAGTTTTGGAGTTGTGCTCGCACCCCTTCTGTAACCAATCATTCATTATGACATGTTGAGTTATGATCACTCTATGACAGGGGTCTTCAACGTTTTCAGGCCGGGGACCCCCAAACTGATGGGGAGATGGAGCAGGGACCCCCTACCACCTCGTAGGGTGGGGGGGTTGGGGCTACGACATATTTTTTATTTTAAACATGTACAAGTTACAGCGAGCAGGGTGGGCCGTACCACTACCATTTCTAAACATACTACTTATTAACTGAGAACCAATGTCAATAATATCAACAATCTGTCAATTGCATAGTAATCATGTATTCAAGCTATTCAAAATGGATAGAATCATGATTTATTTTTTAACATAAATGTGAAAAATGAAAAAAAAAAAAAAACTTTTTTTGAAATCTTTTTTTTTTTTTTAGCAATAATTTCGCGGACCCCCTGCAGTACCTCCGCGGACCCCCTGGGGATCACGGACCCCCTGTTGAAGACCCCTGCTCTATGATGTTCAATCATACAGTATGACATGTTGAGTTATGATCACTCCATGATGCCTGCAGTAAAAGCCACTCTGCTCTTACATACATGTGAACAAGATACAATTAATACAACCTGGAACATTGCAGATCCACTGCAGGCCAGACTGCAATTAATGGACAACGCTTTGACTGACATGCATGAACCATACAAACCATTTATATTATTTAAAACATGTGCATGCATTACTATTACTGTGATACAGTACGTATGACAACAACAGAACCACGTAAAGATGATGTCTCAACAACCAAATGTTTGCAACATTTCCTCCTGACTCGTAGTTTCATGTTGGACCACATTGACGTCACAGATGCTCTTCTGGTAGAGTTTGAGGAAGAGACGACTCCCTCAGATCAACTCAGACACTCCACAGCGAACGTCTTTTCTTTCAGCGTCTCCTCTGCCGATGAAGGTAAAATGACGATTTGAATTAAATATTAGTTTGTTTATGGTAAATATATAGTTTGTTTATGGTTATGTGTGAGTCATAGTGACATGGCTGATGTGGTCCTACATGTGTCATTTCAAAACTTCAAATGGCCTGTCATTGGCAAGACAGTAGATTTCCAGTGGATTGGCAGAGCATTGAGCTTGTAGATCAGCTTTTATTTTTATTTTTATGACCTTCTCTGACTTTCAAGTTTAAAATCTAGTTATGAAGGTGGATTCTGCTTTTCAATAGGAATGGAGGGGTTTCTTGACATTTAGGAGTTTCTGCAAAAATACGCTCCATTCTCTAAAAAATTAGAAAGTCAAAACAGGGAAAAATTTGTTTGCAGGAAATGTTCAGGAAAAGAGCAGTAAAGCCTAAAACCTAAAACTACATAAAACCTATAACTACATAGCAGCTTCCATTTGACTAACTTTAACTAAAACCTATAACTACATAGCAGCTTCCATTTGATTAACTTTAACTAAAACCTATAACTACATAGCAGCTTCCATTTGACTAACTTTAACTAAAACCTATAACTACATAGCAGCTTCCATTTGACTAACTTTAACTAAAACCTATAACTACATAGCAGCTTCCATTTGACTAACTTTAACTAAAACCTATAACTACATAGCAGCTTCCATTTGACTAACTTTGCCAACCAGCTTTGGAAATGACTGTGGAAGGATAGTTTCATGGACAGTGTTCTTAATATTGTGTATTTTAATGTTTGAAAGGTTTCTCATTGTGGTGGTGGTAATCAGGGGTGTGGTCACCTCTCTAGTTGTCGCTCCTGCACTGCTGGTGGAAATTCCTTGGGTTAATAGGAAGTTATTAACCCAATTCCTTGGTTAATAGGAAGTTATTAACCCAATTCCTTGGGTTAATTAAGTGTGCCTGCCATGCAATGGCAAAACACTTATTGTAATCCGCCATACTTATATAATAATAATAATAACTAGAAAAGAAAATTTAAGAAATTTTAAGTGTGCCTGCAGCTCACTAAGTGTGTGCAACCTTGTATAGCAGTTGGTGTTAGCATTAGCATTTTGCATTAACATTAATATCATTATTAGAATTTTTTACATCAGCATTTTTATCATTAGCTTTAACATTAACATTATAGCATTTGTTAGCATTAGCATTTGTTAACATTAGCATTAGCATCATTTGTTAGCATTAGCATTAGCATGTTAGCATTAGCATTTGTTAGCATTAGCATTTGTTAGCATTCGCATGTGTTAGCATTAGCATTTGTTAGCATTAGCATTTGTTAGCATTATCATTTGTTAGTATTAGCATTTGTTAGCATTAGCATGTGTTAGCATTAGCATGTGTTAGCATTAGCATTAGCTTTTGTTAGCATTAGCATGTTAGCATTAGCATTTGTTAGCATTAGCATTTATTAGCATTAGCATTTGTTAGCATTAGCATGTGTTAGCATAAATGTTTTTAGCATTAGCAAATGTTAGCATTAGCATTTATTAGCATTAGCATTTGTTAGCATTAGCATGTGTTAGCATTAGCATGTGTTAGCATTAGCATTTGTTAGCATTAGCATGTGTTAGCATTAGCATGTGTTAGCATTAGCATTTGACACCACCCACAAGTCTGTACAACAAACGGTTCATGAGATAAAGGGTCACTTCCTGTTTGGTGAGGGGCACTTCCTGTTTGGCGAAATAGGCCCCAATTAAGGTTAAGGACTCTTAATCAAGTCCTATGACACCACCCACGCGTCTGTACGACCAACGGTTCATGAGATAAAGAGGCACTTCCTGTTTGGCAAAGGGCACTTCCTGTTTGGCGCAGGAAGCACCAATTAAGCTTAAGGACTCTTAATCAAGTCATATGACGCCATCCGTGCGTCTGTACGACAAACGGTTCATGAGATGTAGAGGCAATTCCCGTTTGGCGGAGGGCACTTCCTGTTACAGAGGGGGCGGGGCTTAATCAATTACAGCTCATTCCTATTGGCCGGAAAAAGACCAAAGTTGTGTGTGCATTTTAAAGTTTAAGTGATGTTGCTAGGCAAAAGTATGTCAGAGTAATGTGGGGCCAAAGTTTCTGGTTTTTTTTCAGAGTCCCCCATTCAAAGTCAATGGGGGTTTTTGAGCGTAGTTTTTTACGAATTACGTTGCCATGGTAACGTGGATCGGAAAGAAAAGTAATAGCACATCATTCCCGGCCGAGCCGCACATTTTGATGTATATATTGCGGGGGTGGCGTAAATCTTGCGGCAGTTATTATGTGCCGAAATTTCCCCCATTCTAAGTCAATGGGGTTTTTGGGCGTCGTTTTTTGCGAATTACGTCACCATGGTAACGCGGATCGGAAAGAAAAGTAATAGCAACCTATTCCCGGCCGAGCCGCACGTTTTGATGTATATATTGCGTGGGTGGCGTAAATTGTGCGGCAGTTATTACGTGCAGAAATGTGTGGCGAAACTATGGACTTAATTAATTAAGTATGGCGGATTACAATAAGTGTTTTGCCATTGCGTTGCATGGCAGGCACACTTAATAATAACTAGAAGAGAAAATTTCTAAGAAATTTTAAGTGTGCCTGCAGCTCGCTAAGTCTGTGCAACCTTGTGTAGCGGTTGGTGTTAGCATTAGCGTTATTTCATTTGACGCAACCCGCGTGTCTGTATGACAAACGGTTCACGAGATCAAGGGTCACTTCCTGTTTGGTGAGGGGCACTTCCTGTTTGGCGAAATAGGCCCCAATTAAGGTCATGGACGATTAATGAATTAAAGCTGCAAGCAGCGATGACCGGGCCCTCGCAGCTCTACCCACGTCACAAGGCCAGCAGCCAATCAGAAACCAAACAGGAAGTCAGCCATTTCGACTAATTAGTGGCGTTTTGGAGCATTTTTGGCCGTTATGACGGGTCGCACTTTAACGACAGTTTTTTGAGAAAAAATTGTTTTGTGAGAAAAAAAATTTGAGAAAAAAACTTTTTTGAGAAAAAGAAATTTTGAAAAAAAAAATGTGAGAAAAAAAAATTTTGAGAAAAAAAAATGTGAGAAAAAAAAATTTGAGAAAAAAAAATTTTGAGAAAAAAAATTTGAGAAAAAATTGAGAAAAAAAATTTTTTGAGAAAAAAAAATGTGAGGAAAAATTTTTTTTGAGAAAAAAAATTTTTGAGAAAAAAAAAATTTGGAGAAAAAAAAAATTGAGAAAAAAAAATTTGAGAAAAAAAAATTTTTGAGAAAAAAAAATTTGAGAAAAAAAATTTTGAGAAAAAAAAAATTTGAGAAAAAAAAAAATTGAGAAAAAAAAATTTGAGAAAAAAAAAATTTTGAGAAAAAAAAATTGAGAAAAAAAGAAAAGGTATGACACCAGCCGCGAGTCTGTACGACAAACGGTTCATGAGTTATAGAGGCACTTCCTGTTTGGTGAAGGGCACTTCCTGTTAAAGAGGGGGCGGGGCTTAATCAATTACAGCTTATCCCTATTGGTCGGAAAAAGACCAAAGTTGTGTGAGCATTTTACATTTTAAATGACGTTGCTAGGCAAAAGTATGGCAGAGTTATGTGGCGCCAAAGTTTCTGGTAAAAAAAAAATTTGAGAAAAAAAAAATTGAGAAAAAAAAATTTGAGAAAAAAAAAATTTGAGAAAAAAAATGTTGAGAAAAAAAAAATTTTGAGAAAAAAAATTTGAGAAAAAAAATGTTTTGAGAAAAAAAAATGTGAGAAAAAAATTTTTTTGAGAAAAAATTTTTTGAGAAAAAAAAATTTGGAGAAAAAAAAAATTGAGAAAAAAAAATTGAGAAAAAAAAATTTTTGAGAAAAAAAATTTTGAGAAAAAAAATTTTGAGAAAAAAAAAATTTGAGAAAAAAAAAATTTGAGAAAAAAAAATTGAGAAAAAAAGAAAAGGTATGACACCAGCCGCGAGTCTGTACGACAAACGGTTCATGAGTTATAGAGGCACTTCCTGTTTGGTGAAGGGCACTTCCTGTTAAAGAGGGGGCGGGGCTTAATCAATTACAGCTCATCCCTATTGGTCGGAAAAAGACCAAAGTTGTGTGAGCATTTTACATTTTAAATGACGTTGCTAGGCAAAAGTATGGCAGAGTTATGTGGCGCCAAAGTTTCTGGTTTTTTTTCGGAGTCCCCCATTCAAAGTCAATGGAGTTTTTGGGCGTTGTTTTTTGCGGATTACATCGCAATCGTAAAGCGGATCGGAAAGAAAAGTAATAGCACACCATTCCCGGCCGAGCCGCACATTTTGATGTATATATTGCGGGGGTGGCGTAAATCGTGCGGCAGTTATTACGTGCCGAAGTTTCCCCCATTCTAAGTCAATGGGGTTTTTTGGCGTCGTTTTTTGCGAATTACGTCGCAATGGTAACGCGGATCGGAAAGAAAAGTAATAGCAACCTATTCCCGGCCGAGCCGCACGTTTTGATGTATATATTGCGGCGGTGGCGTAAATTGTGCGGCAGTTATTACGTGCAGAAATTCGTGGCGAAAGACTTAATTAATTAACTAGAAGAGAAAATTTCTAAGAAATTTTAAGTGTGCCTGCAGCTCGCTAAGTCTGTGCAACCTTCTGTAGCGGTTGGTGTTAGCATTAGCGTTATTTCATTTGACGCAACCCGCGTGTCTGTATGACAAACGGTTCACGAGATCAAGGGTCACTTCCTGTTTGGTGAGGGGCACTTCCTGTTTGGCGAAATAGGCCCCAATTAAGGTCATGGACGATTAATGAATTAAAGCTGCAAGCAGCGATGACCAGGCCCTCGCAGCTCTACCCACGTCACAAGGCCAGCAGCCAATCAGAAACCAAACAGGAAGTCAGCCATTTCGACTAATTAGTGGCGTTTTGGAGCATTTTTGGCCGTTATCACGGGTCGCACTTTAACGACAGTTTTTTGAGAAAAAATTGTTTTGTGAGAAAAAAAATTTGAGAAAAAAACTTTTTTGAGAAAAAGAAATTTTGAAAAAAAAATTGTGAGAAAAAAAAATCTTGAGAAAAAAAAATGTGAGAAAAAATTTTTTTGAGAAAAAAATAATTTTGAGAAAACAATTTTGAGAAAAAAAATTTTTGAGAAAAAAAAAATTGAGAAAAAAATTTTTGGAGAAAAAAAAAATTAGAGAAAAAAATTGAGAAAAAAAATTTTTGAGAAAAAAAAAATTTAGAGAAAAAAATTGAGAAAAAAAAAATTTGAGAAAAAAAAATTTGAGAAAAAAAATTTGAGAAAAAAAAATTTTTGAGAAAAAAATTGAGAAAAAAAAAATTTGAGAAAAAAAAAATTGAGAAAAAAAATTTTTGAGAAAAAAAAAATTTTGAGAAAAAAAAATTGAGAAAAAAAAAATTTGAGAAAAAAAAATTTTGAGAAAAAAAAAATTTTGAGAAAAAAAAATTTGAGAAAAAAAAATTGAGAAAAAAAAAAATTTGAGAAAAAATAAATTGAGAAAAAAAAATTTGAGAAAAAAAGAAAAGGTATGACACCAGCCGCAAGTCTGTACGACAAACGGTTCATGAGTTATAGAGGCACTTCCTGTTTGGTGAAGGGCACTTCCTGTTAAAGAGGGGGCGAGGCTTAATCAATTACAGCTCATCCCTATTGGTCGGAAAAAGACCAAAGTTGTGTGAGCATTTTACATTTTAAATGACGTTGCTAGGCAAAAGTATGGCAGAGTTATGTGGCGCCAAAGTTTCTGGGTTTTTTTCGGAGTCCCCCATTCAAAGTCAATGGAGTTTTTGGGCGTTGTTTTTTGCGAATTACATCGCAATCGTAAAGCGGATCGGAAAGAAAAGTAATAGCACACCATTCCCGGCCGAGCCGCACATTTTGATGTATATATTGCGGGGGTGGCGTAAATCGTGCGGCAGTTATTACGTGCCGAAGTTTCCCCCATTCTAAGTCAATGGGGTTTTTTGGCGTCGTTTTTTGCGAATTACGTCGCAATGGTAACGCGGATCGGAAAGAAAAGTAATAGCAACCTATTCCCGGCCGAGCCGCACGTTTTGATGTATATATTGCGTGGGTGGCGTAAATTGTGCGGCAGTTATTACGTGCAGAAATTTGTGGCGAAACTATGGACTTAATTAAGTATGGCGGATTACAATAAGTGTTTTGCCATTGCGTTGCATGGCAGGCACACTTAATTAATGACTTAAGTATGGCGGATTACAATAAGTGTTTTGCCATTGCGTTGCATGGCAGGCACACTTAATAATCACTTCACAAAATTTCGGCACGTAATAAGTGCCGCACGATTTACGCCACCGCCGCAATATGTACATCAAAACGTGCGGCTCGGCCGGGAATGGGGTGCTATTACTTTTCTAAGAGAAAAGTTTTATCGTTTAATTAAGTGTGCCTGCCATGCAACGCAATGGCAAAACACTTATTGTAATCCGCCATACTTAATTAAGTCCATAGTTTCGCCACAAATTTCTGCACGTAATAACTGCCGCACAATTTACGCCACCCACGCAATATATACATCAAAACGCGCGGCTCGGCCGGGAATAGGTTGCTATTACTTTTCTTTCCGATCCGCGTTACCATTGCGACGTAATTCGCAAAAAACGACGCCCAAAAACCCCATTGACTTAGAATGGGGGAAACTTCGGCACGTAATAACTGCCGCACGATTTACGCCACCCCCGCAATATATACATCAAAATGTGCGGCTCGGCCGGGAATGGTGTGCTATTACTTTTCTTTCCGATCCGCTTTACGATTGCGATGTAATTCGCAAAAAACAACGCCCAAAAACTCCATTGACTTTGAATGGGGGACTCCGAAAAAAACCCAGAAACTTTGGCGCCACATAACTCTGCCATATTTTTGCCTAGCAACGTCATTTAAAATGTAAAATGCTCACACAACTTTGGTCTTTTTCCGACCAATAGGGATGAGCTGGAATTGATTAAGCCTCGCCCCCTCTTTAACAGGAAGTGCCCTTCACCAAACAGGAAGTGCCTCTATAACTCATGAACCGTTTGTCGTACAGACTTGCGGCTGGTGTCATACCTTTTCTTTTTTTCTCAATTTTTTTTTCTCAATTTTTTTTTTCTCAAATTTTTTTTTTCTCAATTTTTTTTTTCTCAAATTTTTTTTTCTCAAAATTTTTTTTTTCTCAAAATTTTTTTTTCTCAAATTTTTTTTTCTCAAATTTTTTTTCTCAAAATTTTTTTTTTCTCAAAATTTTTTTTTTCTCAATTTTTTTTTCTCAAAATTTTTTTTTCTCAAATTTGTTTTTCTCAAATTTTTTTTCTAAAAATTTTTTTTCTCAACATTTTTTTCTCAATTTTTTTTTTCTCAATTTTTTTTTCTCAAAATTTTTTTTTTCTCAAATTTTTTTCTCAACATTTTTTTCTCAAAATTTTTTTTTCTCAATTTTTTTTTTCTCAAATCTTTTTTTCTCAAAAATTTTTTTTCTCAAAATTGTTTTCTCAAAATTAATTTTTTCTCAACATTTTTTTTCTCACACTTTTTTTTCTCAAGATTTTTTTTTCTCACAATTTTTTTTTCAAAATGTCTTTCTCAAAAAAGTTTTTTTCTCAAATTTTTTTTCTCACAAAACAAATTTTTCTCAAAAAACTGTCGTTAAAGTGCGACCCGTGATAACGGCCAAAAATGCTCCAAAACGCCACTAATTAGTCGAAATGGCTGACTTCCTGTTTGGTTTCTGATTGGCTGCTGGCCTTGTGACGTGGGTAGAGCTGCGAGGGCCTGGTCATCGCTGCTTGCAGCTTTAATTCATTAATCGTCCATGACCTTAATTGGGGCCTATTTCGCCAAACAGGAAGTGCCCCTCACCAAACAGGAAGTGACCCTTGATCTCGTGAACCGTTTGTCATACAGACACGCGGGTTGCGTCAAATGAAATAACGCTAATGCTAACACCAACCGCTACACAAGGTTGCACAGACTTAGCGAGCTGCAGGCACACTTAAAATTTCTTAGAAATTTTCTCTTCTAGTTGATATTAATTTATTAGTGAATTAATTTTACCCATTGACTTATAATGGGAATCGCAAAAACTCACATTCAATATTTTTTTTCTCGCAAACCATAGGGGCTACAGTTTCAAAACTTGGAGAGGAGATTTATAATGATATCAAGGATTAAATAAAAAATAATTTCGTCAGTTGGCCTCATGGTGGCGCTATAACAGTCCACTTTACCTTTCGGCCTGTAACTCTTGAACCGTGGGTCGGAAAATTAAAATTCCTTTTTCCCTGGATTCCTTGGGTCATGACGCATCTCCTCATATAGGCCACGCCCATTTGCGTCAGGATAGATTTTCCGCCATTTTGAATTTTCTTCAAAACACACTTTTTGCTCCTTTTCCTACATATTTTCTCCAAATGTCACAAAAATCGATACACACAATCTATGGACTCATGCGATAAACATATTTAAACTATATCTTGATGGTCCATACCGTTCTTCCGTAACAGGGTTCCAAAGTTAGCGGGAGGAGCCCGTTTTGTAAGAAGTAGCCATAAATCACAAACGAAACATCCAGTCAACACCAAATTTTAACCACAAGTGGGGGGCGCTATACTGAACATATACCCAAAAGCATTTCCACTTCGACCCATAGGGGGCACCACAAACGCGCAAAACGTAACCGCTAATGCTAATGCTAACAAATGCTAATGCTAACACACGCTAATGCTAACAAATGCTAATGCTAACAAATATGCTAATGTTAACACATACAAGGTTGCACACACTTAGCGAGCTGCAGGCACACTTAAAATTTCTTAGAAATTTTCTTTTCTAGTATGAAGTTATTAACCCAATTCCTTGGTTAATAGGAAGGTGCTGTGGAGTAGAGGTTTCCTATGTTTCAGAGTAATGTGTTTATTACATGCGCAAGCAGAGTGTGCAAGTACTGCGATCAGCTGGGTAGGGGTGTGTGTGTGTGTGTGTGTGTGTGTGTGTGTGTGTGTGTGTGTGTGTGTGTGTGTGTGTGTGTGTGTGTGTGTGTGTGTGTGTGTGTGCAGTATGTCGGTGTCTCCTCTTGTTTAAGACTGCTGCCCAATCAGGGACCAGCATCTCCATGTTGTTGTGACGGTCGTTTCAACAACCTTCTCATCACCATGTTAAAATGCTTTTCTCTGATACAACCTAAAGTACTGCATCTCATTAATGGACTTACAAAAGCCATATTAACTTTGTTTATCATTTGGATAGAATTTCCGTGAAGAGTTACATGCCTGCTGATTGAAATTAATCAATATTTATATTTGTCACATACTGTAGACTTTATCCAATGCGCTTTACAATGAATGTGCATTACATTCAGCCAGGCATTCACACTCACACACATGATTGATTGATTGATTGATTCACACTCACACACACACTCACACATGCACATTCATACACCGATGGCGGAGAAAAAGATGCAAGGCACCAACCCCGCAAATACAAGATTTGTGTTGTTAGATTGTTTATTCAAAGAATTTCATGATTTCTTACTTTTTTTTAAATAGCCCAGAATAACCAGTAAGACGCCTAAGGGCGAAAAGCGACCTCAGCCTAAAGGGCGAGGTCGCGCCATCTGTCTTGGCCATCTGTCTTGTCCATCTGTCTTGTCCATCTGTCTTGGCCATCTGTCTTGGCCATCTGTGGATTCTGTTAGTGTGGTTCTCCTAACAGGTCATCATCTGGGATACAATCCCTTTCATGCCCATATATGGAGATCCCTAACATAATCCCTTTTATGCCCATATATGGAGATAACTGCTCTGAGTATCTGACATCACTAATCCCTTTTATGCCCATATATGGAGATCCCTAACAAAATCCATTTTATGCCCATATATGGAGATCCCTGATCTGAGTATCTGACATCACTGTGATGTCACTTGTTATCCCTATATATGGAGATCCCTGCTCTGAGTATCTGACATCACTGCGATGTCACCTGTGATGTCAGTGTCAGGGGAATCCCAGTGTCAGGCGTTACACGTATACATGTACACATAGGCGATTTTAAGGGGTGTCCTTGGGTGCACTTGCACCCCCTGGCCACCAGGCTGCCATTTTCTTTTCTTTTTTTTTTTTTTTTTTTTAAACTTTTTTTTGTAATGTAACTTTATTTTATAATTATTAAATAAAACAGTGATCGTGGTTTGTAAAATGTGCGCAAAAAGAGAGGAGGGGCAAGTATTTCTGTTGTTAACTTGGCAGACTTGGCAGGCACTATGGGTGGTCTGTGAGATTAACACCATATAGGCATTTTACAGATTGAGAAAGAACACAAAATTAAACTGCAGCAAATAATTGATCAGTATGCAAGTGCCAAAAACCGGAGGCTGCAGTTCATTGTGTAATAAGGATGATTGCTTGATTGCTTGATGATTAACTTGATGTTTGGATTTATATGTCCTGTGCTGCCTCTGCCTGCAAAATATAAGTAAATGAATTTGCTCATGGTGTCTAGAAAAAGAAGCACCTGTTTTGCACTTTTTTTTTAAATATTGTGTTAAAATAAACTGCAGAAACACGTTAAAACAACAGGACAAAACCGCTAAAAAACGATAGAAGTACTCGGTCTGTCTTGCACCCCCTGATAGAAGAGGCTAGAATCGCCTATGCATGTACACATACATACATATTGTACATACGGTCAAGCCGTGACAGTTCTCATAGTAAACTTGCTCCCTACAGTCGCAATTAATAAGCCCACAACACATCACATCAGAATGCATTTTGAGCTTTAAAGTGAGTGTTAAAGTTGCTATACTGAAAAAAAAAAAAAACATCACAAGGATGCAACTGGGACGTATCATCAGTGATGTAGCCTGGGGTCGACGGGTGTTTTGGGTCTCGCAACATCATACACCCTCGCCCAGGTGACCCAGCCGGGGTTGATCAAGTCCCGACTTACGTCCCAGTAGCTATCCACGATCAGTCCTTTTAGGGAAAGACAGGGTCACTCAATGTGCTGCACCGGAACTACTCTGCCGGGATTGGGGGTACTATTCTGGCGTGTGGAAGAACTAGGCTCTATGGGTTGACTCCTGGCCGGGCTCCTCCTACGTCTCACCAGGTCCACTCTTGCTCTCACCAGGTTCAGAACCTGTGCGTTGCACCAGACCCCAATCCAAACATTCCATTCAGCTGCTGCAGTTGAATGGCCCTCCTAAAGGCCTCACCGTGGATTTGTTGGGCTTCTTCCTCACGGAAGACACAGGCTGGGGCGCTAACCCAACCTGCTCCCGGGTGCCGTCTAAATTCCGGCTGTCAACCGAGTCTCCGGTGGTCACCAAACTATTCCTGGTTGTCACATAGGGCCCAATTTTGAACGTGGTATTCTATGCGCTAGTGTAGTATTTAAGTCCGGTCGCATATGATTGTGGCGACAACTCCCTCATATGCGTTGTTTTGCAATTAAGACGTGAGAGCTAAGTCTTATCAATGCGTTGTGCGGGGCCCGCACGCATATTTAAGGCATGGGGAGGTAACCTATGTAAATCAACCTGCGTTGTGCGGCCAGTGCAATTATGTAGGTCGAGTAACTGCAACAAATAGCGCATATCCTTAGACGTGCTTTCTTCACCTTTTATGCGCTAAATGACATGTTTATGCCCACATGAGACTGGGCGGCAGCCTTGCTTCACAAGAAACAGCAGATATAGGCCTATTTACCCTATAATTCAGCCACATTTCTTCATTCTGGTCTGATTAAAACAAAACAAAAAATCCATTCCTTCTTCTGTACCAGTCATATGGCTCCCCCATGAAAGATATCACGCTAATATGGGACTTCGGCGATTTCTTTTATTTAATTATTATAGGTTGGCAAGAGCGGATTGCTGTAATTTGTGCATGAATACTGTAGATGGCTGGTGTCGGCATGGAAACCACATTCACAGGAGCATGGATGGACCTCTTTAAATTTTTAAAATCGCTTCATAATTGCCCGATCTATGAGGAATCAATCTGCAGTTTTGCTTCGCTTCATATAGATGCGTGATCGCTGATCGCGATGCGTCATGCCAATTTAGCCAAATAAGAAAAAAAAAAAAGCTCTAGAAGCACTATAGGCTATACATGGCATGTTGACAGCATTCAGGTCTAAATATGTTTTTTTCTGACACACACATGTACAGTAGGCCTATGTGCTACAGTTCAAGGACATGCAGCAGCCGTCTGGCTGCCATCACCTAGGCGCTGAATTAAGTAATTAAACAGCCCTATTCTTTTACATCTCTGTAATTTTTGGTCTAATTTTACTAATGTAAATTTCTAAATAATAAATGAAATGTATTTATTATTACTGTACTCAATATCAAACTAAATCAGGTGGGATATGTTTTATTTCGTTTAATTAGGCTACTGGTTCCATCAGATTCCCTTTTTTTTGGCAGGAGGCCGCCGTTCCGTAGCCTATTAACTCATTCTGTGCATATGTTCAATCCAAAACAATTTTTTTTTATTAATTGACTTACCCTGAGCTGCTTGTAGAGCCGTGGGTGGTCCTGGCTCGTCCTACGCTAGCCAGCTAGCCATTTTACATGGTCCGACGATATATTCCATTAAAAATGGTTTAAAATACATTTTTGAGACCCCCAATGTTCACCGAATGTTCAGCGCCGCTTCCGGAACGTAGTCCAGTGTGCCTATCCCGAACATGTTCGGGATTTTTAATGAAATGAATAAAATGATCCGAGGCCTTCTGAAGCCTGAGCCTTAATTTAAAATCCAGTGGTCCAAATCCTGGGGAAGCCATGCCGGCCGTGAGCCGCGAACGTAGCCGCGAATCGCCGCCGAATCCAATGAAAAACCACATCTTTGGAGGCCCATATCTCTGGATTGTGTTTTTAGGGATGTGGCGCGAGGTTTATTTACGGCGAAATCGCCGAAAAATGATCTTTAAAATGACAAAATGGGAATAGCTATTCTGTTAGCATTATCATCCGGGACCTTCCCATGACGTGCACGAACGCGAGCACGCGCGTCACTGCAACGTGAGCCCCCGGATGCTAATGCAGTCCCCTATGGGAGAAAGTCTGGCATTCTTTGGTGCCCTCTAGGGGCTGGCACTGGAAGCGTTAATTAATAGGCCACTATGCGTCCATTGTTCACTCAACAAGGCCAGCCTATGTCACACTGACACGCTGGCATGAGATGAGAGAGAGACAAATAGATATGTGGACGTGACAAAAAAAAAGTATTATATTAATATAGCCTTCTCTCTCTCTCTCTCTCTCTCTCTCTCTCTCTCTCTCTCTCTCTCTCTCTCTCTCTCACTCGCCTTTTTTTCTCTATACGCAAACAATGTCGGTTCTAATAAAACAGACCTTGTTGAGTGTGAGATATTTACAAGCATGATATCACTGTGATATGTGAATAAGCATTAGCCCCCCCATCCTCTGGTTTTATGCCAGTTAAATGGAATGACGGACAAGCTTCTGATTGGTGAATGTACCTACAGCGGTCATGCCATCGGTTTCCTCACACGTTTCCATGAAAACACACCCATGAATAATTTTTCACGTGGTGAGCGCACAATTACGATCATCGCAAATCACATAATCAGCTGCTGAGCGTTATTCATGCGTCAAACGCGATCGTCGGCAGTCGGTATCTCCTTAGCACGGGCGTTAATTACCGCCTTCTTAATTGGGCCCATAGTCTATTCCTATGAGCCACTATAAACTGATAAACTGCATTATAAACTAATGTCAAGTTGATCATAGCTCATATTGAGCCGTGTTGCACATGTTGTGAGCTTGTAGATCTTCTGTTTTTGAAATATAATGGGGTAGCACTTCAAATGAACATCCTATTAAAATTAATTAACAATTAATAAGATACTTACAGTATAGAGAGGTTGACACTAAGGTCTCAGAGGCCCTTGCCCGTCGGCCAAGTACAGGTCATGTTCTACTTGCCCAAAGGTCATGCCCACTTGCCCGAAAAGTAAATCGTCCATTATAAAATGATCAATTTAACGCTTATTTCTTGGCTTTCAGGGCCTGCACGATGAAAAATGTCATACTAGATAGATAGATACCTTTATTATCCCAAGGGGGAAATTCAGTTGTCCAGTTGTAGCATAGCAGTATACAGTATTTACAAAGTTACAGAGAAGTAAGACAAAAGATAGATAAGAGTAAAAGAAAAAAAAGAACAGTACAGTACCAATAAAGAAAAGGTGCATCAATAGAGGGGGCGAATAATATATAAGTATATATACATAAAGTGACTTACAAAAAGAGACCGTAACAGTCAATGCTAGTTAGTGCAACAAGTATCTCACTGACATTGTTAAACAAAGCAGAATACTCAGAAACTACGAACACAACAAAAATCTGTGCGAAAAAACTAACAAAAAAAGCAGCTCAGAGAAGAAGAAAAACTAGGGAGCGTGTCACCGCAAGACGCACATGAGCACTCTCCCTGGAAGGTCCTTAGGGGTCAAAGTCAATACAGCAATAGTTTCGTCAGTCTAGGTTAGGAAGGAAGTCCTTTTCACTCGTCTGTTACGTGTCTCGTTGTACAGCTTAAGGGCGGCCGGTACAAAAGATTTTCCTAGTCTCTCACATCTCTGTCCTGGGTAGGCAAAGCGGTCGTTTCCTCTCTTACTCCAGTAACTGGTGATCTCCAGATGGAGGGGGTGAGAGGAGTTCTCCAAAATGGAATCTAGCTTCCTCGCTGTACGCACTCTGGTTACTTCCTCTGGTTGTTGGGTCCTCAGAGAGGACCCAACAACAGAGCCTGCTTTCCTCACCAGTCTGTTCAGGTTAACCGTGTCACCTGCTCTGTTGTTGCCTCCCCAGCATGTTATACCAGGCCTACTTCAATACTTCCACCTGCATAGCTATGATTGAATATGCATATGGTTTCACACTTGTTATTTTAACATTTTAAGCGTAAAAACAGAACATTATTGGTAAACAGTGCTCTTATTTGACATTCCACAGACCAGAAGACAGAGCGCATGTTCAGGTGTTTAGACAGATATCTGGTGTTGTGTTTATAGACGGTTTGCGTCCCCTCTCAAATGAGGACTTGCCCGGTCGGGCAACCTGAAAGCAAACTTTACCTGCCTGAAAGTTGTATTTACCTGCCGGGGGCAGGTGGGCAAGCCTTAGTGTCAATGTCTGGTATAAGTCCTTATTTGTTAATATAGGCTATATAATGCATGGTTTATAATGGCATTTCTAATACACTTATTGTTATAATATTAGACCCTAAATAATAATAAGCATTAACATCTATAAAGGCACTTATAACATGCTTATTATTATACTATTTGTTAAGAATATATAAGCATTAAAATAGTATTGTAAACACATGTATTTGTATATTATATGACCATAATAAATAACTAAATAATGACCTCATTTTGTCCTTACAAGATGCTTTTTAACTAGGGCTGGGATGCGATAAAATAAATGTATCAAATTAATGACAGGCTTTGTAATTAATTAATCGCAATTAATCACATTTGAATCGCATATTAATATTTTACCCGAGAAGCATTTTTTTCCAAGTAAAACACATTTTGTTGTACGAGTAAATCAACGAGTGAGTTTTTTTTATCTAAATTTCGCATCCACTGGGCCTCTGATCCTCTGATCGTCTACTTCTCCCTTTGTGTTTGTTGTCTCTTCTTGATTCGTGCATCGCGATAGTTTCGGGCATACCGATATGCCCGAAACTGAAGGTTATGTGGTGCAAAAACTAAGAGCGGTTAAAATGTGTAAAAAAAAATTAAGTCCTATTTTTAACCTTATAATAACTCTTAATATTATCAATGTAAACATCATAGACATCATAGATGTCTGACGTCATGAGACAACATTTAGCCCATATCTAGGAATACCCATATATGGACATATTGTGCTGTCAGTCTCATGATTACCAGTGTCGTTGCCACAACACGAGTCAAACTTGCAAATGAATTCCGTCCTTAGCCCTTTTATGCCCATATATGGAGATCCCTGATGTCATCAACATTAAGCCCATATCTGGGAATGCCCATGCAGTATATGGACATACCGGTATGTGTCAATCTCATGTGGTCTATGACGTCAGACATCTATGATGTCAGACCAGTTTTATGTCACACATTTTAGTCTCTGCCAGGCCGGACGGCCAAGAGCCAGACTCTGTTTTCACCCCTGTCCACACATCCATCCATCCCCATCTGTGTGTGTGTGTGTGTGTGTGTGTGTGTGTGTGTGTGTGTGTGTGTGTGTGTGTGTGTGTGTGTGCGTGCGTGCGTGCGTGCGTGCGTGCGTGCGTGCGTGCGTGCGTGCGTGCGGCCATGCATGTGCGTGATGTGCATGTGTGTACACTCATTGAGATCACATTGAGATAACTTTTATAACAATGATGTCTGGTATCTGTATAATAATGTATTTATTTTCTTTGTTTTCAGTGATGTACAGATAGAAACACCAGAAAACAACAGAAGTTACTGAAGGTCATTCCATCGGTGAGTCATAAATGACATAAATGAATGTCTCAGAGCTTTCTGTTTACTTCAACTACTTCAACTACATCCATAGTTAAAACCAGTCAGACTCCCAAATCGGGAGATAAGCGACCGTCAGGTCGCATGTATATGTTACAGTTAGTTTGGTTAACTCAGTTAGATTGGGGTAGGAGCGCTTGTTTTTGTTCACCTCATGTCCCAGTGGTAGAGCATTTGACTGCATTAGTCCCACGCTGGTGAATGCTACTATGCCTAAACCTAAACCTAACCCTAAACCTTACCCTAAACCTAACCCTAACCCCTAACCCTAAACCTAACCCTAAACCTTAGCCTAAACCTAACCCTAACACCTAACACCTAACCTTAAACCTAAACCTTACCCTAAACCTAAACCTAACCCCTAACCCTAAACCTAACCCTAACCTCAGTAAAACTATGCCTAAACCTAACCCTAATCCTAACCCTAACCTCAGTCAAATTATTCCTAGTTCCCCGAAGGAGGCGGCGCCTGCTCCACATTGTGCACAAAAACGAGCGCTCCTGTTCTCAATCTAACTGAATCTCAAACTAACTGTGACATATACACAAATTGGCCTGTAAGTGGCATTGGTTCTAGACATACTACCGCTTTGCGTGATTTTAGGCAAAATCTGTAGGAGCAGTGTTCAAAAATATGTTTGAAAAAATGGGCCTGATGGTGGTGCTAGATGGGACAGATCCATGTTGATGACATGACACTAGACATACTGTGTACTGCTTTGTGTGATTTTAGGGCAAAATCTGTAGGAGCATAGTCAAACAATTTGTTTTGCAAGAATCGGCCCCATGGTGGCACTAGAAGAGGGCCATGTGAGAGGTGGAGGTTGTGGTTTAGCAGCCAAGGAGTGTGAGTGCAAAGTTTGGCATGGATAGGGGCAACGTTGGCAGAGATATGAGTAGGGCAAAAGTGTGACGTAACGGATAGATTGACAGACTGACTGACAGGTGGAGGTTTTGATAGTAACTGCAACCTGGCGGTCGCAACAAGACCATTGTACTTCTGTCTTTATGTGGTTAATCTGCACCACCTACTGGACTCCTTGTAAAACTACACCACCTGATCTTTTTTTTTACGGGTACAGCAAGCTTTTCTTTTATATTGAATGTTGTTAATTGTTGTTATTGTTTAGTTTAACTTAACAGTGACATGATGCTATTGTGCAGGTTCTGTTCTACCTGCTGTTCCTCCAGTCCAGCCAATGAGTGGTCCCTCCCCCCCTCCCTCTCCCTTGCATCCATCATTCACCACCAAGATGACACGCACACACAAACGCTCACACAAGGGCCTGCACAAAGGAAATCATCATCGTATCGTGTGTTTCTTAAACATACCTGCTCGCTCTCCTTGGGCTAAACCAGCACCATCGGCTAGGATTTTTGCTTACTTTCTCCTCTGCGTTCTGTGGTGTACGGATTCGTACCTTAACTCACCACGGAACCTCCACCAAATAGAGTCTGAGAATTATGTTCGAGAACAGAAGGAGTCCCACAACGCCTTCTACCTGCATACCGGGACCGAATGCAAACATCTTGGTTTCGGTACGGCTACTATCTACTCCACGTTAACATCAAACCCGGATCGGAAGAATAAACCCCTGTCAGGCAAGTTTGATAGAAGGACATTGATTTTCCTTTACCTGCTACGATCGGGAGACGTACCACAAAACCCTGGTCCAAACACTACCAGGCAAGCAGATGCGAGTTTGGCCAGGGATCAGCCAATCCCACCCCAAGCTAATGTTGCTAACGCTACCGTGACAACAACAATGGATCCTCAGATCAAGACTCATCCTCAAATCCCCATCAAACCCAGCTACATCGGGACGCCAGGGAAGGAACCGTTGTGTCCGATCGAAGGACACAACGCAGCTGAGTACCAGGGTCCAGAGACCTCTGTGGCATCTTCACGGCTAACCAGGGAACTCCAAGTGATCAACGCAGCCGTTCGTAGTCGTCCGCAAATCCCCATCAAACCCAGCTACATCGGGACGCGAGGGAAGGAACCGTTGTGTCCAACCGAGGGACACAACGCGACTGAGTGCGAGGGTCCAGGGACCCCTGCGGCACCTTCAGGGGTAACCGCAGAATTCCAAATGGATAACGCAGGCGTCCGCAGTTGTCCGCAAATCCCTGTGATATCCAGCTACATTGGGACGCGGCAGAAGGAACCATCGGGTCCGACCGAGGAACACAGTGCGATTGAGTACGATAGTCCAGGGACCCCTGCGGAAACTTCACGGCGAACCGGTGAACTCCAAGTGATCAACGCAGCCGTCCGCAGTCGTCCGCAAATCCCTGTCAAACCCAGCTACATCAGGACGCGAGGGAAGGAGCCGTTTTGTCCGACCAAGGGGCACAACACGGCTGAAAACGATGGTCCAGGGACCCCCGCAGCACCTTCACGACTAACGGGGGAACACCACTTGATCATTGCAGCCGTCCGCAGTCATCCGCAAATCCCGCAAATCCCTTTCAAACCCTGCTACATTGGGACGCGGCGGAAGGAACCATCGAGGCTGACCGAGGGACAGAGTGCTGTTGAGTATGATAGTCCAGGGACCCCTGCGGCTTCTTCACAGCTAACAGGTGAACTCCACGTGACCAATGCAGGCTTCCGCAGTCGTCCGCAAATCTCTGTCAAACCCAGCTACATCGGGACGCGACGTAAGGAAACATTGAGTCCGACTGAGGGACACAACGTGGCCGGGAGTGGAAATCCAGAATGCCCCACGGCAGAACACGGTAAGATTCACTTTTTGAGCTTCTCAGAGACCAAGCTTGATGACTCAACAACAGACTCTTAGATTGAAATAGAAAACTATTCAGTCATCAGGAATGATAGAAATAGGTGTGGAGGTGGTGTTTGCATGTACAGTATATGCTGTACATAAGGATGTCACATTTATCACTCATTCTGACCTGAATCACAGAGCTCTTGAAACTGTATGGGTGGAAGTATTTTTAGAAAACTCAAAAACATGTAGGCCTACTATTTAGCACTGTATACAGAACTCCCGATCAGAGTGATTTCTAGTGTAGAAAAACATCTTATTGTGTCTTCAAATCCTTCAGTAAGCTTTGTGATCTGCACAGCCTCAGTCAGCTAATTACTCAACCCACTAGAATGAGGGTACACTTTCTCAAAACATCATAGATCTCATTGTAACAAAGGACAAGTCCAAAATCACCTTGAGTGGGGCTATTGTATGCGGTTTAATTGATCACCATATGATTTATTGTACCCGCACAAAACAAAAATCCAAGGCTGGCAGACAAGGCTGGCTGTACTCTAGCGAAGCCTTTAATCACAAACTGGTGAATTTGGACTGGTCCGCTGAACTCAGGAGTACACAGGTCAAAGAAGCATGGCTGGGGTTTAAAACCAAATAGTAGTGTGGGAGCCAATCATACAGATTCTGTTGGCCGTAATTTTGGAATGTTAATCTTCGGAGACATGTATATTTTCATTCTTGGGGTTCTCAGAATGCCAAAAAAACATGTCTCCAATTTTTCTTTTTGGGTTTAGCATGTGTAATTAGTAATTAATTGCCAAAAACAGGAACTGGCAATAACTTTGCTCCTAGGTAACTTATAAAGGTGATCTAAGAGTCTAAGCCCATATTTGTGAGGTCCAGAAATTCATCTGTTACCATTGTGAAGTCATACAACCTTTCCTAATTAGCATAATTAGCATAAATTATGCAAAAAGGGGGTGAAAATAAGCAAATTGCTGCATTTTTTTGTTTTAGTCAACTTCTCACAGAATCTAAAATGTTGGCCTATGTTTAAAAGTCCAGGAATTATTATCACCCTATAAATAAATCATGCAACCTTTTGTCTGTGTAATAATTATGTAATAATCACACCGAAAGCAGAAATAGCTATATTTCTTTATATGTCCTTCATATAAAATAAAGAACAATATGAGAAATGGTCTTTATACTAATATTTACAGAAAGTTTTGAAACCCCATTTAAATAGAAGGGTCTCCATCTTCGTAGTCGTCATCGTCAATCCCCAACAGATGTGCCTTGCTTACATTACAACACACCTATTCATCTGCCCCATATTATGCACATCTCAGAGCATTTCAAATTTTGAGATTGACAAGAACAATGTGACATGCACTGGGATTTCTTGCAGCCACATTTGATCAGTCGGGTAATGGTGGCTGGAGCTGGGGGATCCCGTGTTGTGACTGGCACCAGTTGATCTCCCTCAGCCTCCTATCCTGTCCTATCCTGTCCAGCCCACTGGGAACATTAGTACTTTATTGTCAGTTCACACTGAAATTTGTCTTGCGACACAGCAACCATGTATGCGAAACATATATACAAACATTTGACACAAGGAAACAAAAACAAGACAGGTTTACATACATAAGGATAATATAGACAAGAGCAATGTCCAAAAAAAGTCGACTGATGGACAAAGGACCTTTTTAGTCTGACCTTATTGTATTCTGGAACACGGTATCTCCTTCCTGAAGGCAGCAACCTATATTCTCTATGCAACACATGGCTACTAGAGGTAATATTTCTTGAAAACCTTAGAATGCTGTTATCATACGTAATCGTATATAGCCTCTGAAGTGGTTGTCCAACTATCTTTGAACAAATGTTCAGTTGTTGCAGCAGTTGTGACTTTAGGGCTGCAGACAAGCATCCATACCAGGTGGTACTACAGTACTGAAGAACACATAATGACAGAAGTGAAAAACTGTCTAGCACCAAATGATCTTGAACGGCGAAGGAAGTAGATTCTTTACTTTGTTTTCTTACACACAGATTCAATCTGATCTTTCCATGACAAAAGATGGTCTATTACTACTCCGAGGTATGTATACTAACATACCAGGTTGATCTGTTCACCATGAATAGTAATGGGAGATCTGTGTGCACCACTAGGTTCACCAAAAACAATCTCTTCTGTCTTTTTAGTGTTAATAATGAGAGCGTTGTTATCACTCCATTCAACCACCTTATTCACTTTGGTGCAGTCCAGGATCACTGGAACTATCTAAGAGTGAAATTAAAACGGTATCATCAGAGTACTTTAGAATGTGTTGGTCTGGTTCGTCAGTACGACATTCAGACAGACATTCCTCAGTACGACGATATCGACGATATCTTGATCCATGATGGCTTTCCCATTAATTGCCTGTACCAATGCCATTCCATCTATGACACTAGTAGTTACACTCTTAGCTGGAAGGGGACAACTGTCAGTGGCAGCACTCTGTGGTTGCTGATCAACACCAATGTCATCAGTCCTCTTCTAATTCTGCAGCTCCTCGAGAATGGTGTATATTGAAGGATGACAGGTCACTGTTTGCTCGAATGCTGATTGTTGCTTGACCACGGGCCAGCACAAGTTCACTGACAAACCACGTGCTCTCTTCACAGTGACTGGTGAGCTTTGGCCCTGCACAGACAAGAGCAAGCTCATGACCATTCTCCAGGAGCTGCGGAATGAAGAGGACTGGTGACATTGCTGCCACTGACAGTTGTCCCTGCCAGCTAAGAGTGTAACTGCCATAGATGAAATGGCATTGGTACAGGCAATGGGAAAGCCATCATGGATCAAGATATGTTCCCAGTGGGCTGACTCCTTCATAGCCACACTGGATAGGAAGACCAAAGAACATAGTGAGACCCATGTAGTATTTGACCGCTATGATATCGCATCTTCACTGAAGGAGGCCACACGTAAGCAACGCCAGGGTGGCAAGCCCCCTACCACTTATCATGTGGAAGACAACACACTGATAGGGAAGGTGTCAGAAAAACAGTTCTTGTCAGGTATCCACACCAAAGATGAGCTGACTGTCTTTCTTGCTAAGAAAATCCCTCCAACACTTCCAGGGAAAACCCAATGTTTTCATAATCACGTCAAGGCAAGATGTCCACTCAAACTCTATCGATGTAAAACATCTCCACAGCTCACAGGAAGAGGCTGACACAAGGATAATCCTGCACAGCCTGGATGCTGTCCGAAGAGGGGCAACACAGCTCTACATTGAGTCCCCGGATACTGATGTCTTTGTTCTTGCAATCCGTCGGTACCAACAGCTGTGCAAGGACACCTATTTCATCACCAGGGTTCCATGCCTTCTCTGGAGCTGACCAGACAGGCCATTTTGCTAGCAAGGGAAAGTTAAACTGTTGGTAGGCCCTAAACCAGTGTCCTGTGGAGGTGGTATTTGTATATTTGCTACTCCAGGTACAACCAAAAAAAGCTCAGTTCTGACACAGAACAAAAGATTGAAGCATTTGTTCGCCAGCTGTACGAGCCCGGTACAAATCTTGTGGATGTTGGTGAGCTCAGGTGGAGGTTATTCACAAAGAAACAATGAGAAGCCGAGAAGCTGCCACCTATAAGGAGCATTAAATCAAGCCATTACCTGTACCCATTACCAGGCAATGGTATGGTATGAGGAGTCAGGACCACGTACCTAACCCACAGATGCCACCAGCAACTGAATATGGATAGGAGGCTGAGGAAGAGCTCCAGCCACCATTACCCAACTGATCAAATGTGGCAGCAAGAAATCACGACGACAACGAAGATGGAGACCCTTCTATTTAAATGTGTTTTCAAAACTTTCTGTACATATTAGCATAAACAATCTGATAATTCTGTGACCATTTCTCATTTTCTTCTTTATTTTATATGAGGGATATATAAAGAAATTTAGCTATTTCTGGTTTTGGTGTGATTATTACATAATTATTACACATATAAAAGGTTGCATGATTTATTTATAGGATGATAATAATTCCTGGACTTGTAAACATACATCTTAGAGTCTGTGAGAAGCTTTTTTTACAAAAACGAAAAAATGCAGAAATTTGCTTATTTTCACCTTGGTTTTGCATAATGTATTAATTATGCTAATTAAGAAACATTTTATGACTTCACAATGGTAACAGATGAATTTCCAGACCTCACAAACATGGACTTAGACTCTTAAATCACCTTTATAAGTTACCTAGAAGCAAAGTTATTGCCATTTCCTTTTGTTGTCAATTAATTGGCTAATTATGCTAATTACACATGCTAAACCCAAAAAGAAAAATTGGAGACATGTTTTTTTGGCATTCTGAGAACCCCTAGAATGAAGATATACATGTCTCCAAAAATTAACATTCCAAAATTACGGAAATTGATAGGCTCCTCTACTATAGCTACTCTAAATGCCATGGCTGCCATGAGAACCATCAGGGTCACAGCACACTCAGAGCATGGATAAATTCAAACATAATGAGGCCTATAAAACTGGGGGTAAAAATAAAATAAAAAAAAAACTCTAAGATAAAAAAAAAATGTATGACTAAACTCACCAAATGCTTCAACAATGACCTCCAAGCCCACCTTGGGAAACTTGTAAAAGAAAGTAAAAGACTATAAAACCAGGCAAACACCCAACACCAAATCTGCTCCAAAAAAGCCTATACATGATAAAGTTGCCAAACACATAAACAAACCACATGAGCTTGGAAGTTGGGCCTTAGGTGAGTCATTCTAAGAGAAAATATGGCCTAACCCCCAAAAAATTGATAGAAAATGGTTTTCAATGGATTCTGGTAGCATTGGGCATGCTAAATAACCTACTCAAAATCTACCAAAATCTACCTCCCCGAAAGCCGCCATTTTCAAGATGGCGACCCAGATGCTTTTTCAACTGATTCTGGTACCTCTGGACATGCTTGAGAACATACTAAAGATTTACGAAAATACACCTTCCAGAAAGGCTTCATTTTCAAGATGGCGCGTCCATGATGGTTGCTGGTAGCTTATAATGCTTATAACCTGGGATTTATATGTAAAAGATCATAACAATTATGCACTTGGTGACTAGTTTTAGATTGTTGGCATGGACATGGTGTTAGGTATGGGCATAAGGCCTTCAAAAAAGATAGCAAACAAGTTGGGCTCACCCCCTAGTGGTCTGTTTGCAATGAATCCAATATTAAATAGGTCAGTATATGGTTGAAACCCCAAATAATTGATGGAAGAGAATTTTCAATGGATTCTCTTACTATTGTGTATGCTAAACCACATACTAAAAGCTTAGGGGGAAAAAAACTACTGGAAATGCATACTTTTCAAGATGGCACATATTCCCTCCCAATTTATATGCATTTTAAGCTCCCATGGACGCCATCTTGAAGATTATGCCTTTTCAGTGGTTTGTTTGTCCTAAGCTTTTAGGATGTTATTTAGCATACCTAATAGTAACAGAATCAATTGAAAAATCTCTTCCATCAATTATTTGGGGTTTCAACCATGTATAGACCTATTTAATAATAGATTAATTTCAAACAGACCACTAGGGGGCTAGCCCAAATTGTTGCCGATGGTTTTTGAGAACCTTATGTCCGTACCCAACACCATGCCAAAAGTCAAAAACGTGTCACCAAGTGCATAATTGTTATGATTTTTTACATATTAAATCCCAGTTTATAGGCATTTAAAGCTCCTGCAGCCATCATGGATGCCAGTCACGCGCCATCTTGAAAATGAAGCCTTTCTGAAAGGAATATTTTCCTCTATTTTTAGTATGCTCTAATGTATGTCCAGAGGTACCAGAATCAGTTGACAAAATATTAGAAAAATCTTTTCCATTCGAGATATAGCCATTTTAAGCTCCCCGCAGTCAACTCGGACGCCATCTTGAAAATGGCGGCTTTCGGGGAGGTAGATTTTGGTAGATTTTGAGTATGTTATTTAGCACACCCAATACTACTAGAATCCATAAAAAAAAAAAAACCTTTTGTATACATTTTTTTGGGGTTAAACCTTATATTGACTCACCTACCTACTGAACAACCAACTAGGCCAGAGTCAGAAACTGAAAACCAAATACCACATCATCAACATTATATCAGATGTCACTCTCATTACAGACAAATCACTTACAGGTGGCTGCGACTTTAAACTGGTAAAAGGACAAAGCCAAAGCCTACCCATACCTCCCCCTGACCTTGCTGGTGACAGCTTGATGAATGCAGGAAAAGGTGAGCTTTTTCTGGTACCCTTTCTTTACCAGGAGCATAGGCAGCGGTGGTCCAAACGTTTGATGAGGCTTGTTGGGGGGTCTCCTCTCGTACCCTATTACAGAATATAGCATAATAATAACAACAAGGTTTCTGTTTTAAAATGAAAAGGGAGAGGGGCGCCTGGTGGCCTAGTGGACCAGGCGCATACCATATAGGCATTGCCATTTCGGCATCAATGCCTGTCGGCGTTGTCGGTTCGACTCCTGATCCGGGCGACCTTTGCCGCATGTCACTCCCTGTCTCTCCCCCATTTCCTGTCAGTCTACTGTCCTATCCAATAAAGGCAAAAAGCCCAAAAACAAATCTTTAAAAAGAAGAAAAAAAAAAAAAGAAAAGGGAGGACATTATTAAGACCAGACTTTGTGTAGGTTATTATGAAATAGTATTGCTATAATAGTGCTATTTAAATTGGAAATCAGTAGTGGGCGGCACGTAAGACACAGTCGTTCTCTGCGTCTGCAGTAATGGAGAAAGTACAACATTTTTTACTTAAGTAAAAGTATCAATGCTGCATTATAGAAATACTCTGTTACACGTATAAGTCAGTAATTATTTGCTGTGGTATCAGGATGTGATTGTCTTCTTGGGTCTTGGGATGCTTTTTATTTTTTTAACCTAAGCCTTGCTGAATTATCACCTGATCGTCACTAGGGGGTTGCAGCAACAACAACAACAACACACACACACACACACACACACACACACACACACACACACACACACACACACATACACACACACACACACACACACACACACACACACACACACACACACACACACACAATGCTATGCACATATATTATATATCTCATGTGTAAAATACCCAGCATAGCATTTGGGAAGGCATAGCCTTCATTACCCTATGACCAGGATGTACATACTGTACATTTTATCCTCAAACTATGCGCGTACCAGTTGTTCCACTACTATTCTTGTGTGGATGTACAGATGTAGAGAGATTTATTTTTTAAATCACATAATGACAATTTTCTGTGATACATTTATCTGATCAACCACTCTTTTTTTCTCTTGCAAACAGGACATTTTGTGATCCAGCACAGGGCGCGGTTGATTCAAAAGGTCACCGCAGTCATGCCTATAGTAGACAGTCTAGAAACCATGGTCCATCCTGAGCACTATGCTGGGATTCGAGCTGAGAAGACCAGCATGGACCAAATGAGGACACTGTACACCAAGGTGCTAGCTCCAGGTGGAAGAGCCGTTAGAGAAGCATTTTATGATGCCCTTAAACAACACCACCCTGACCTGTTGAAGAGCCTTGGTAATATCAGATTCATTGCTATTGTTATTATTAAGTCGAGAGACTATGTTTTTGTTTTCATTTTCAGAATAGTTTTCAATTTAATTTCATAGGAAAATGGCCAGCACATTGTTGGGATTACCACAATACAACATTATACTGTATAAATACACAAAACTGAGACACAAAATGAACTCACAAAAGGCAATTTAAAAAGGTTGTTAATTAAGGTTGTTCTCAAATCTATACTTCAAAACAACTAATTATGTTGTAATGTGGCCCATTCAACTTAAGCATCAGTGTCAGCTCCACAGGCCGAGGTGCGCATTGGTTACCAGGCTAATGTGGTCGTTCTGCTGGCAAGATATGAACGTCACTCTCCCTAGATAATGACAGGAGTTCCATAGCATGAATGTCACTCACAGAGCTCATTTCATTATCCTCCTCTCAGGACCTGATCTTCCAGTAGAAGACTCAACTGAAATTCATGCAGAGGTCCCACCTGCTGGTCTGCAATGTAAAGCCATTGGTGAGTTATGAAGGAATCTTGGTCAGAGTAAATATTACTTTTGTAATTGTATTAAACAAATGTCACCAGGACTTAATGACATCTTTATGGAATTGGATCAAATAAAACATAACTAACATAAAATGTAATCCCACTTGACAGTTGAATTGTGCTGTTGGCAACAGTTGACAGCGATTAATTAAACATAAAATGGACTGTATACAGTAGCTCAGCAGCTACAGCAGCAGACACATGATACTCTTTTAACGTTACAATTACCAAGACCTCTGAGGACGACATTCACCCAAACATGCAATTATAAATGTTGTCTGTCTTTTTCTTTTTTAGAACCCCAACAACAACTCAAGGCTAAACTGAAGAAGAATCTTCTATGTGTGTTTGAGTGGACAAAAGTAGGAAAAAAAACACGTTTGAATCAGATTTTCACAGAGGTCTACATCACAGAGGGGGATAGTGGAGAGGTTGATAGACAACATGAGGTCAGACAGATTGAACTGGCATCCAGGAAACCACCCAGACCAGAAACACCAATCAAATTCACCGACATCTTTAAACCTTTACCTGGAGAAGGTGAGATCAGAACAGTGATGATGAAGGGAGTGGCCGGCATTGGGAAAACAGTCTTAACGCAGAAATACATTCTGGACTGGGCAGAAAACCAAACCAACCAGGATATCGATTTCATGTTTCCATTCACTTTCCGAAAGCTGAATTTGGAGAAGAAGAAGAATCGCAGCTTAATGGATCTTCTTCATCCATTCTTTGGTGAAACCACAGAAGCAGTAATCAGCAGCCTTAACAAGTACAATGTTTTGTTCATCTTTGATGGCCTTGATGAGTGGAGGTTTTCTCTAAACTTTGAGAACACGAAAATCTGGACTGATGTCGCAAAGCCAACGTCAGTGGACATTCTGCTAATAAACCTCATCAGGGGAAACCTGCTTCCCTCTGCTCGCATCTGGATAACCACACGACCTGCAGCAGCCGGTCTGATCCCTTGTGATTTTGACAGGTTGACAGAGGTGAGAGGGTTCTCTGACCCTCAGAAGGAGCAGTACTTTCTCAAGAGATTCAGTGATGAGAGCCAGGCCAGAACAATCATCACACACATCGGGAAATCACGAAGCCTCAAGATCATGTGCCACATCCCAGTCTTCTGTTGGATCACTGCTAACGTTCTGGAGGACATGCTGAGTAAAGAGGAGAACTTAGTGCTGCCAAAGACCCAGTGTGAGATGTACATCCACTTCCTTGTGCTCCATTACATACAAAAGGAGGCCAAGTATCATGACAGAACTCATGGGAAGTTTCATTCAAATCCAGATAAGGCCATTCGGTCTCTTGGAAAACTGGCTTTTAATCAGCTGCAGAAAGGCAACCTGATCTTCTACGAAGACGACCTGAAAGAGTGTGGCATTGATATCAGAGATGCAGCAGTGTACTCAGGAGTGTTCACTCAGATCTTTAAAGAGGAGCGTGGGATGTACAAGGACACAGTGTTCTGCTTTGTCCATCTGAGTGTTCAGGAGTTTCTGGCTGCTCTTTATGTCTTCCTCAAATACAAAGACAAAGGTGTCAACCTATTGTCAACCCCTGTCCCGAGGCCTGCGTTCCGTGGTCTGTACATTGATAAATCCAACTTAAATGACTTACACCAGACTGCTATAGACAACGCCCTGCAGAGTCCAAATGGACACCTGGACTTGTTCCTTCGTTTCCTGTTGGGCCTCTCATTGGAGTCCAATCGGGTGTTCTTAAAAAGACTGTTGAAACATCCAGGAAAAAGATCACAGACCAAACATGAAACAGTTGCGTACATCAAGGAGAAGATCAGGGAGAATCCCTCTGCAGAGAGAACAATCAATCTGTTCCACTGTCTTAATGAGCTGAATGATCATTCTCTAGAGGAAGAGATCCAACAGTACCTGAACTCAGGAAGTCTCTCCACAGCCAAGCTCTCTCCTGCTCAGTGGTCAGCTCTGGTCTTCGTGTTGCTGTCATCAGATAAGGAGCTGGACGTGTTTGACCTGAAGAAATACCAAGCTTCAGATGAGGCTCTTCTGGGGCTGCTGCCATTGGTCAAAGTCGCAAATAGAGCTCTGTAAGTGAACTGATACCTGGATACATTTAACACAAAAGGTAATATTTATATTACATGAAATTAAATACATGATTTTATAACTTATGTGTTTTCAGGCTGAGTGGCTGTAACCTATCAGAGAGATGCTGTGGGGGATTATCATCGGTCATCAGTTCCTCCAGCCTGAGGGAATTGGACCTCAGTAACAACAATCTACAGGATTTGGGAATCCAGCAACTCTCTGTCGGACTGGGGAGTCCACACTGTTTACTGGAGATCCTCAGGTCAGTATTCCTGAACAGTATCAACTAATTTAAATTCTGGAGCATTTGCATATATGTGTAAAAGCTTTTAAAAAAAGAACAAAAGTCATGATAATGTTGTGGCCGTTAGCTATAAAAATCTATATATAAATGCATGTCAAAGACCATTGTAAAACTAACTGGCCGGTAGCTTTAAAAATCATTATATAGAGTTCAAAACATGGGAAAAAAGCCGCAGCTTATAGTCTGGCAATCACGGTATTTAGTAGGCATAAGTGACCTAATTTTTTTTCTGTGTAAACATCAGTTTGAGGAGAAATCCCTTAAAACCATGCAGTAGAACTCTCCTTAAAATCTGAGACCTTGGTCAGACTTGGTGATTTGTTGTGATGGGGATTTTCAGAACACAATCACAACACACAAGATTCTACTTAAAAAGCAAAGAAACATCCTAACATGACTAACAGGCCATTTTGACCGATTTTGAGATTGCAAAGTGCAATAACTCTGCCCGTGAAGGTCTCAGAAATGTCCCCTTCCTGACTTTTCCTAAATACTCAAGATATATGTTCTAATTTTTTTTACCCTTCTGAAACGTTTCCTAAGTATGAAATAATTAGTGAGCGACCGATATTATCGGCCGCCGATATTATCGGCCACCGATATTATCGGCCCGATATGGCCTTATTTGGGCATATTGGTTTATATCGTATCAGTGAAATTTCCCGCCGATATAAAAATAAATAAATACAAATCTAGGCAGTGCTGTGAGCTGTGTGGACTGCATTAAAAGGTAGTGTAATGAATAATGAAATATTTTGTCCAGCAGAGAGTGCCATTCCTTCACACTGAGGCCAGGCCAGTGGAGTGTGTGTGTGTGTGTGTGTGTGTGTGTGTGTGTGTGTGTGTGTGTGTGTGTGTGTGTGTGTGTGTGTGTGTGTGTGTGTGTGTGTGTGTGCGCGTGATAACTCACGTAACATCTCACATTGCTGAAGAACAACAAAGATAATTCCAAACAAAGTCCTTGGGAGTATAGGGACAACACGTGTTGTCGATCTAAGGATAGCATTTTTAATTCCCTTTATAGAGTTTAAAACGACCAGTTCTACCGGAGTTAGCGTTAGCCATTAGCCAAACTGTGGACAGTGGACAGTGGAAGGAAGAGTGTTGCCAGATTTATGCGAGAGAAACAAGCAAACTGGTACATACTGTAGATCATAAAAAGTGCGCTCCCCTCCTCCTTTACTGTATGGTGAATTGACGACGTACTGTGTTTCTGTCAGCCGAGCCTTGTCAGGCCTGTCAATGGCCTGGATTGTGTGTAAAAATATAATAACAATAATAACTAGAAAAGAAAATGTCTAAGAAATTTGAAGTGTGCCTGCAGCTCGCTAAGTGTGTGTAACCTTGTGTAACGGTTGGTGTTAGCATTAGCGTTAGATTTTTTTTGGTGTTAGCATAGCGTTAGATTAGCGTTAGATTTTTTAACATTAGCATTTTTTTGCATTAGCTTTAACATTATCGAATGTACGACAAACGGTTCATGAGATATAGAGGCACTTCCTGTTTGGTGAAGGAAGCACCAATTAAGTTTAAGGACTCTTAATCAAGTCATATGACACCACCCACGCGTCTGTACGACAAACGGTTGATGAGATATAGGGTCACTTCCTGTTTGGCGAGGGGCACTTCCTGTTTGGCGATTAGGCCCCAATTAAGGTCAAGGACTCTTAATCAAGTCATTTGACGCCACCCACGAGTCTGTACGACAAACGGTTCATGAGATGAAGGGTCACTTCCTGTTTGGTGAGGGGCACTTCCTGTTTGGCGAAATAGGCCCCAATTAACTCTTTAAGTGCCTATCCCGAACTAGTTCGGGATATTCGCGATCAAAAACAATTTTTTATTTGCTATTTTACTTACCCCGAGCTGCTTGGAGCAACGTGGGTGGTCCCGGCTCGCCCAGCGCTCACCAACGAGAGACGCTAGATGCTCCGACGATTTATTCCATTGAAAATGGTTTACAATAAAGTTTAGACCCCCCCCAATGTTCACCCAATGTTCATTGTAGGCGGCGCGACGTATTCCAGGGTGCCTATCCCGAATTAGTCCGGGATATTTAATGAAATGAATAAAATGATAAGAGGCCTTCTGAAGCCTGGCCTGATTTTTCTAGCTACTAGCCGAAAGCTAGCAACCCCCCGGCCGGCCGTTATTTGCGAACGAAAACGCCAATCTCCGCCTAATCCAATGAAAGACCACATCTTTGAAGGCTTATATCTCTGGATTGTGTCTTTAGGGAAGCGGCGCGAGGTTTATTTACGGTGAAATCGCCCAAAAATGATCTTTTAGATGACAAAATGGGAATAGCCATTCTGTTAGCATTATCATCCGGGACCTTTCCATGACGTGCATGAACGTGAGCACGTGAGGTCCTGGAAGGTGAGGTCCTGGAAGCTAAAGCGCTCGCCTATGAGAGATACCCTGGCATTCTATGGCCCCTAGAGGGCGCTGGCACTAAATGAGTTAAGGTTAAGGACTCTTAATCAAGTAATTTGACGCCACCCACGCGTCTGTACGACAAACGGTTCATGAGATATAGGGTCACTTCCTGTTTGGTGAGGGGCACTTCCTGTTTGGTGAAATAGGCCCCAATTAAGGTTAAGGACTCTTAATCAAGTCATTTGACGCCTCCCACAAGTCTGTACGACAAACGGTTCATGAGATATAGGGTCACTTCCTGTTTGGTGAGGGGCACTTCCTTTTTGGCGAAATAGGCCCCAATTAAGGTTAGGGACTCTTAATCAAGTCATATGACGCCACCCACACGTCTATACGACAAACGGTTCATGAGATATAGAGGCACTTCCTGTTTGGTGAAAGGCACTTCCTGTTACAGAGGGGGCAGGGCTTAATCAATTACAGCTCATCCCTATTGGCCGGAAAAAGACCAAAGTTGTTTGTGCATTTTAAAGTTTAAATCACGTTGCTAGGCAAAAGTATGGCAGAGTTATGTGGCGCCAAAGTTTCTGGGGTTTTTTTCTGAGTCCCCCATTCAAAGTCAATGGGGGGTTTTGCACATAGTTTTTTACGAATTACGTTGCCATGGTAACGCGGATCGGAAAGAAAAGTAATAGCACACCATTCCTGGCCGAGCCGCACATTTTGATGTATATATTGCGGGGGTGGCGTAAATCGTGCGGCAGTTATTACGTGCCTAAATTTCCCCCATTCTAAGTCAATGGGGTTTTTGGGCGTTGTTTTTTGCGAATTACGTCGCAATGGTAACGCGGATCGGAAAGAAAAGTAATAGCACACCATACCCGGCCGAGCCACACGTTTTGATGTATATATTGCGGCGGTGGTGTAAATCGTGCGGCAGTTATTACGTGCCGAAATTTGTGGCGACATTTTATAAGTAACTAGAAAACAAAATTTCTAAGAAATTTTAAGTGTGCCTGCAGCTCGCTAAGTGTGTGCAACCTTGTGTAACGGTTGGTGTTAGCATTAGCATTTTTAGCATTTTTAGATTAGCATTAGCGTAAGTAGCGGTTAGCATTAGCGGTTAGCAGTTGGGACTGTGGGACCACCCACCGAGTTTGAGACCAGTAACGTGTTGGGAAGTGGAGACATGGATGTTTAAAGCCCAGCCAATAGGAAGGCAGAGGGGGTGGGGCTTAAGCAATTACAGATAATTCCTATTGGACATGTAAGTACACACAGCGAGTTTCGAGACGGTACCATGCTGCAAACTGGAGATATAGCTGTTTAAAGCTAAGCCAATAGGAAGATAGGGGCGGGGCTAAAGAGGGGCGGGGCTTAAGTAATAAGTCCCTATTGGCCGCATGTTGTGAACTGGAGTAGTCTATCTAGGTCGTCCTCAGACGAGCCCTCCATCGTTGTTTCCAGTCATCTCGGTTCTCCATACATCTGGCCAGCTCATTGGTGTTCTGTGTCCCTACGTCTTCCTTGAGTATGTCCACGTATGTTCTTGTGGGACGTCCTCGCGACCGGTGCCCATGTGTTGGCTCCCACAGTACCAATTTGCTGGCTGGAAGCTCCTGGTGTCTTTGGCAGTGTCCTGCTAGTCTCATTCTTCTGGTGGCAATTTTCTCGCTTACCCTTGGTATTCCCTCATACAGGCTCCTGTTGGTAACATGTGCGCTCCTGTTGATGTTGAGTACTGCACGCAACATTCTAGTGTAGCACCCATTTAGAGACTTCTGCAGGGTTGGCTTCAGGGTCCAGCATTCACTGCCATAGAGGAGAACAGACTCCACTGTTGCAAAGAAGAAGCTAAGTTTGATTTGGCGGGGTCAGGTAGGTTATAGGTGATAACCTCAGTTTTCTTAGCATTTAGCCTGAGACCAACTTTGGCACACTCTATCTCCACCCTGTTCAGGAGTTCTTGTGCTTGTTCCATGCTGTCGGAGAGCAGGCTGATGTCGTCCGCATAGTCCAGGTCTGTCAGAACTACTGCGGGATGCCGCCTTGACCTCCTTGGTGTTAGCGTGAAGCCAAGCTCTTGTTCTCGTCCACCTATGGCTTTCCTGAGCGCATAATCCAGAACTATGATGAAGAGGTAGGGGGCTAGGGTGTCTCCTTGCATTACACCAGCTCGGATGTCAAACACCTCACTGCTGCCGTCTGGGGTCACCACTTTGGCCCTTGTTCTTGCGTACATGGTCTCGATAGCCCGGAGAATGTTGGGAGGGACATTGTAGGCCTCAAGGATCTTCACCATCTTGCTTCTGTGGATAGAATCAAAAGCCTTTTTGAAGTCAATAAAGCACAGTACAGCTGCTAGGTTGTCCTTTTTCACCTCCTCTATTAATCTCCTTAATGCCAGGATCTGTGCTACGGTTGTTCTCTCCTCTCGAAAACCATTTTGGTTCTCTCTCAGGTGAGGGTCGATGGCATGCCGTATCCTGTTCAGTATCATTCGGTTGAAGACCTTAGCAGTGATACATGTCAGGCTGATGCCTCTGTAGTTGTCTGGCTTTGAGAGGTCCCCAGCTTTAGGCACCGGGATGATGTTGAGGCTGGAGTAGTGGCTGTTTAAAACCCAGCCAATAGGAATACAGAGGGGGCGGGGCTTAATCAATTACAGGTCATCCCTATTGGCCAGAAAAAGACCAAAGTTGTGTGTGCATTATAAAGTTTAAATGACGTTGCTAGGCAAAAGTATGTCAGAGTAATGTGGGGCCAAAGTTTCTGGGTTTTTTTCAGAGTCGCCCATTCAAAGTCAATAGGGGTTTTTGAGCGTAGTTTTTTACGAATTACGTCGCCATGGTAACGCGGATCGGAAAGAAAAGTAATAGCACCCCATTCCCGGCCGAGCCGCACATTTTGATGTATATGTTGCTGGGGTGGCGTAAATCGTGCGGCACTTATTACGTGCCAAAATGTCCCCCATTCTAAGTCAATGGGGTTTTTTGGCGTAGTTTTTTGTGAATTACGTCGCAATGGTAACGCGGATCGGAAAGAAAAGTAATAGCACCCCATTCCCGGCCGAGCCGCACGTATTGATGTATATATTGCGGCGGTGGCATAAATCGTGCGGCAGTTATTACGTGCCGAAATTCTGTCGGAACATTATATATATATATATACTAGAAAAGAAAATTTCTAAGAAATTTTAAGTGTGCCTGAAGCTCGCTAAGTCTGTGCAACCTTGTGTAGCGGTTGGTGTTAGTGTTTCGTTTTGAGAGGGTCGTTCCCCCTGAAAAACACGTTTTGGCATGAAACGGTTACGTTTTGCGCATTTGTGGTGCCCCATATGGGTCGAAGTGGAAATGCTTTTGGGTATATGTTCAGTATAGCGCCCCCCACTTGTGATTAAAATGTGGTGTTGACTGGATGTTTCGTTTGTGATTTATGGCTACTTCTTACAAAACGGGCTCCTCCCGCTAACTTTGGAACCCTGTTACGGAAGAACGGTATGGACTATCAAAATATCGTTTAAATATGTTTATCGCATGAGTCCATAGATCGTGTGTATCGATTTTTGTGACATTTGGAGAAAATATGTAGGAAAAGGGCCTATATGAGGAGATGCGTCATGACCCAAGGAATCCAGGGAAAAAGGAATTTTAATTTTACGACCCACGGTTCAAGAGTTACAGGCCGAAAGGTAAAGTGGACTGTTATAGCGCCACCATGAGGCCAACTGACGAAATCATTTTTTATTTAATCCTTGATATCATTATAAATCTCCTCTCCAAGTTTTGAAACTGTAGCCCCTATGGTTTGCGAGAAAAAAAATATTGAATGTGAGTTTTTGCGATTCCCATTATAAGTCAATGGGTAAAATTAATTCACTAATAAATTAATATCAATTAAACGATACAACTTTTCTCTTAGAAAAGTAATAGCACCCCATTCCCGGCCCAGCCGCACGTTTTGATGTATATATTGCGGCGGTGGCGTAAATCGTGCGGCACTTATTACGTGCCGAACTTTGTGGCGAAACTAACTACTTAATGACTTAATTAAGTATGGCGGATTACAATAAGTGTTTTGCCATTGCATGGCAGGCACACTTAACTAAGTACTGGATATACAAATATAAACAACTAGAAAAGAACATTTCTAAGAAATTTTAAGTTTGCCTGCAGCTCGCTAAGTCTGTGCAACCTTGTGTAGAGGTTGGTGTTAGCATTAGCGTTACATTTTTTAACATTAGCATTTTTTGCATAAGCTTTAACATTATGGTTCTTCATATGACACCACCCACATGTCTGTACGACAAACAGATCACGAGATAAAGGGTCACTTCCTGTTTGGTGAGGGGCACTTCCTGTTTGGCGAAATAGGCCCCAATTAAGGTTAAGGACTCTTAATCAAGTCATTTGATGACACCCACGCGTCTGTACGACAAACAATTCATGAGATATAGGGTGACTTCCTGTTTGGTGAGGGGCACTTCCTGTTTGGCAAAATAGGCCCCAATTAAGGTTAAGGACTCTTAATCAAGTCATTTCACACCACCCGCGCGTCTGCACGACAAACGGTTCACGAGATAAAGGGTCACTTCCTGTTTGGTAAGGGGCACTTCCTGTTTGGCGAAATAGGCCCTAATTAAGGTTAAGGACTCTTATTCTTATCATTTGACGCAACCCGCGCATCTGTACGACAAATGGTTCACGAGATCAAGGGTCACTTCCTGTTTGGTGAGGGGCACTTCCTGTTTGGCGAAATAGGCCCCAATTAAGGTTAAGGACTCTTAATCAAGTCATTTGATGCCATCTACACGTCTGTACGACAAACGGTTCACGAGGTAAAGGGTCACTTCCTGTTTGGTGAGGGGCACTTCCTGTTTGGCGAAATAGGCCCCAATTAAGGTCATGGACGATTAATGAATTAAAGCTGCAAGCAGCGATGACCGGGCCCTCGCAGCTCTACCCACGTCACAAGGCCAGCAGCCAATCAGAAACCAAACAGGAAGTCAGCCATTTCGACTAATTAGTGGCGTTTTGGCACATTTTTGGCCGTTATCACGGGTCGCACTTTAACGACAGTTTTTTGAGAAAAATTTTTTTGTGAGAAAAAAAAAGTTTTTTGAGAAAAAAAAAGTTTTTTGAGAAAAAAAAAGTTTTTGGAGAAAAAAAAAGTTTTTGGAGAAAAAAAGATTTTTGAGAGAAAAAAAAAATTTGAGAAAAATTTTTTTTTGAGAAAAAAAACAATTTTGAGAAAAAAAAATTTTGAGAAAAAAAAATCTTTTGAGAAAAAAACATTTTTGAGAAAAAAAAATGTATGACACCAGCCGCGAGTCTGTACGACAAACGGTTCATGAGTTATAGAGGCACTTCCTGTTTGGTGAAGGGCACTTCCTGTTTGGCGTAGGAAGCGTCAATTAAGGTTAAGGACTCTTAATCAAGTCATATGATACCAGCCACAACTCTGTACGATAAACGGTTCATGAGATGTAGAGGCACTTCCTGTTTGGCAAAGGGCACTTCCTGTTATAGAGGGGGCGGGGCTTAATCAATTACAGCTCATCCCTATTGGCTGGAAAAAGACCAAAGTTGTGTGTGCATTTTAAAGTTTAAATCACGTTGCTAGACAAAAGTATGGCAGAGTTATGTGGCGCCAAAGTTTCTGGTCCCCCATTCAAAGTCAATGGGGGTTTTTGCGCGTAGTTTTTTGCGAATTACGTTGCCATGGTAACGCGGATCGGAAAGAAAAGTAATAGCACACCATTCCCGGCCGAGCCGCACATTTTGATGTATATATTGCGGGGGTGGCGTAAATCGTGCGGCAGTTATTACGTGGCGAAATTTCCCCCATTCTAAGTCAATGGGGTTTTTTGGCGTCGTTTTTTGCGAATTACGTCGCAATGGTAATGCGGATCGGAAAGAAAAGTAATAGCACCCCATTCCCGGCCGAGCAGCACGTTTTGATGTATATATTGCGGCGGTGGCGTAAATCGTTCGGCAGTTATTACGTGCCGAAATTTGCAAGAACATGACCGACTTACTGACTTAAGTATGGCGGATTACAATAAGTGTTTTGCCATTGCGTTGCATGGCAGGCACACTTAACTAAGTATGGCGGATTACAATACGTGTTTTGCCATTGCATTGCATGGCAGGCACACTTAATTAAGTGTGCCTGCCATGCAATGCAATGGCAAAACACTTATTGTAATCCGCCATACTTAAGTCATTAATGTTCTTGCAAATTTCGGCACGTAATAACTGCCGCACGATTTACGCCACCGCCGCAATATATACATCAAAACTTGCGGCTCGGCCGGAAATGGGGTGCTATTACTTTTCTTTCCGATCCGCGTTACCATTGCAACGTAATTCGCAAAAAACGACGCCAAAAAACCCCATTGACTTAGAATGGGGGAAATTTCGGCACGTAATAACTGCCGCACGATTTACGCCACCCCCACAATATATACATCAAAATGTGCGGCTCGGTCGGGAATGGTGTGCTATTACTTTTCTTTCCGATCCGCGTTACCATGGCAACGTAATTCGTAAAAAACGATGCGCAAAAACCCCCATTGACTTTGAATGGGGGACTCCGAAAAAAACCCAGAAACTTTGGCACCGCATAACTCTGCCATACTTTTGCCTAGCAACGTCACTTAAAATTTATAATGCATACACAACTTTGGTCTTTTTCCGGCCAATAGGGATGAGCTGTAATTGATTAAGCCCCGCCCCCTCTCTATTGCTATTGGCTGGGTTTTAAACAGCCACTTCTCCAGTTCACAGCATGGTACCGTCTTGAAAATTGGTGTCTGGACTTAAACGGCCAATAGGGACTTAATACTTAAGCCCCGCCCCCTATTAAGCCCCGCCCCTATCTTCCTATTGGCTGAGCTTTCAACAGCTATATCTCCAGTTTGCAGCATGGTACCGTCTCGAAACTCGCTGTGTGTACTAGAGCCCGACCAATACCATTTTTTCGACCAATACCGATATCCGATGTTGGAGAGTGTTAGAGCACCGATACCGATATCGATACCGATGTTTTGTAAAAATCATTTTTTATTCATTTAAGATCATTTAATTGACTGCTCGCCCCTCGGATGAATGGTCAGATTATTGCATTTTTGTCAAAACTTTGAGTTTGGTCGCAGTTATCAATTTCTATTGCTTGTTGGATAACAATACTCTTTTAATTTGGGGGTTCTGCTGTGTATTGTCTCGTTTAGGAATTAATATGTGTCTTTTATCTATTTATTTATTATACAATTAATATATCGGATATCGGTGGAATAATTCACCGATACCGATACCCTTCCGATATGCTCCAAAACGACCGATATATCGAACTGACCGATATATCGGTCGGGCTCTAGTGTGTACTTACATGGCCAATAGGAATTATTTGTACTTAATAAGCCCCGCCCCCTCTGCCTTCCTATTGGCTAGGCTTTAAACAGTCATGTCTCCACTTCCCAACACGTTACTGGTCTCAAACGCAGTGGGCGGTCCCACAGTCCCAACGGCTAACCGCTAATGCTAATGCTAACTAATGCTAATGCTAACAAATGCTAAAGCTAACACATGCTAATGCTAACAAATGCTAATGCTAAAAATGCTAATGCTAACAAATGCTAATGCTAACACATGCTAATGCTAATGCTAACAAATGCTAATGCTAATGTTAACACATGCTAATGCTAACAAATGCTAATGCTAACAAACGCTAACAAATGCTAATGTTAACACATGCTAATGCTAATGCTAACAAATGATAATGCTAATGCTAATACATGCTAATGCTAAAAAATGCTAATGCTAACACATGCTAATGCTAATGCTAACACATGCTAATGCTAACAAATGCTAATCATAATGCTAACAAATGCTAATCCTAATGCTAACACATGCTAATGCTAACAAATGCTAATGCTAACACATGCTAATGCTAACAAATGCTAATGCTAACACATGCTAATGCTAATGCTAACACATGCTAATGCTAATGCTAACACATGCTAATGCTAACAAATGCTAATGCTAATGCTAACAAATGCTAATGCTTACAAATGCTAATGCTAACACATGCTAATGCTAATGAATGATATTGCTAACACATGCTAATGCTAACACATGCTAATGCTAATAAAAATGTTAATGTTAAAGCTAATGATAAAAATGCTGATGTAAAAAATTTGAATAATGATGTTAATGTTAATGCAAAATGCTAACACCAACTGCTATACAAGGTTGCACACACTTAGCGAGCTGCAGGCACACTTAAAATTTCGTAGAAATTTTCTTTTCTAGTTAATTCATACAGTGCCATCCGGCCACAAGGGGTGCTAGAGTGCCAGAAAAATCTCCATAGACCTTCTTTATAGCTTTCGTCGACCCTCCCCCAACAGGGTTGTTAAGTAACGGATTACATGTAACGGGATTACGTAATCAGATTACAAAAATCAGGTAACTTGTAAAGTCTCAGGTTACATTTTAAAATGTGTAATCTGAATTACAGTAATGGATCTGAATGATGGGGGTTACATGCTGGATTACATTCTCCTCTTGCCATCATCAATTTTACAAATAAGTTATAAAGCCAACAATAAAATAATCAAGTTGAATCAGCGAAAAGTACTGCCTTTTGCTTAAGTAGAATTCTGTTGTCCTTTTCCTAATTTCATAGGCTCAATATTCTTGTCTAGTTATCAATGGTAAAACTTGTTTTATTTAATTATAGAGTTTTGCTAAACAGTAATCCAAAAGTAACTGAAAGTAACTAGTAGTTACTTTTAAAATTGTGATAATCAGATTACGTTACTGACTACATCTTCTTTGCAAGTAACTTGTAACTGTAGGGGATTCCTTTTTAAAAGTAACCCTAACAACCCTGTCCCCCAACTGCCTTGTGTTTTCACTCCGGTCAATGCTGTGGGTGTCGAGAGGAGGAAGCTAGCTGACACGTAGCCAAAATGCTAACCCCTTTAGAAGCCCGATCTAAAGCTATTCCAGCCGCAAAAAACTTTCTCATTGGGTCTGGGGACACAATCCGGAGAAAATCCTGTCTAAAGATGTGATTTATTATTGGAGTGGGCGGCGCGATGCGGCCGTTAGCGCGAATACGGCCCGTGGATGGCCGAGTCTAAGTCCCGGCCATGGATGGACGTTTAGACCGGGGCTTCGTTGAGGCCTCCGATTTCAATAATTCATTTTATTAAATATCCCGGACTAGTTCGGGATAGGCACCCTGGAATACGTCGCGCCGCCGACAGTATAGATTGAGGTTTTTTTGGGGGGCTCTAAACTTTATTTTAAACCATTTTCAATGGAATAAATCGTCGGAGCATCTAGCGTCTCTCGTTGGTGAGCGTTAGGCGAGCCGGGACCACCCACGTTGCTCCAAGCAGCTCGGGGTAAGTAAAATAGCAAATAAAAAATTGTTTTTGATCCCGAATATCCCGAACTAGTTCAGGATAGGCACTTAAAGGGTTAAGTGTGCCTGCCATGCAATGCAATGGCAAAACACTTATTGTAATCCGCCATACTTAATTAAGTAAGTAACGTTCTTGCAAATTTCGGCACGTAATAACTGCCGCACGATTTACGCCACCGCCGCAAAATATACATCAAAACGTGCGGCTCGGAAAAGTAATGGTGTGCTATTACTTTTCTTTCCGATCCGCGTTACGATTGCGACGTAATTCGCAAAAAACTACGCCCAAAAACCCCATTGACTTAGAATGGGGGAAATTTCAGCACGTAATAACTGCCGCACGATTTACGCCACCCCCGCAATATATACATCAAAATATGTGGCTCGGCCGGGAATGGTGTGCTATTACTTTTCTTTCCGATCCGCGTTACCATGGCAACGTAATTCATAAAAAACTATGCGCAAAAACCCCCATTGACTTTGAATGGGGGACTCCGAAAAAAAAACTGCACTCATGTCATCAACATGGATCTGTCCCATATAGCGCCACCTTCAGGCCAATTTTTTAAAACACATTTTTTGGACACTACTCCTACAGATTTTGCCCTAAAATCACGCAAATCGGTACACAATATCTCTACACTCATGTCATCAACATGGATCTGTCCCATATAGCGCCACCATCTGGACGATTTTTGAAAAACACATTTTTGGACCCTGCTCCTACAGATTTTGCCCTAAAATCACGCAAAACCGGTACACAGTATCTCTACAGTCATGTAATCAAAACGCATCTGTCCCATCTAGCGCCACCATCAGGACGATTTTGGAAAAACAAATTTTTAGCCTATTTGTGGAGATAAGCGACCAACGGTCGCTTATCTCCCGATTAGGGAGTCTTACTGGTTGATAAATGCAGTCAGAGTGGAAGTAATTTTATGTGTTATGTGGTTCATCCAGTTGAGTTAACTAGCAAATTAAATAGAGAATCTGTCATCCAGAAGTGGGAAGTTAACATTATCAGTCTTACATGGAAAGGGTTAATAAGTCTGGTTTGTCATAGTTTCATAGTTTTAGACAGAAAAAAAGAGATGGACTTCCTATTTCCTGACGGGCCTGAGCATCTGAACATATTTCTCTACATTTAGGTGAAAGTTGGAAAGTAGCATGCTATGACTGATTTGTTGTAAGGATAATAATAATAATAATAATAATAATTTCTTAAACTCCATTTAAGATAAAAGGGTTAATCGTAAACAAAACAAAACGAAGGTAAAGAGTATTGATTAATTACGATTCTGTCTGAGTATCTTCGGATCTCACAAAATACTTTGATAGGAGCTTTTCTTGGGGGCAGGCCTTTGATCAGGATTTAAACCGTGTTTACCCAATTAAAATAGATTGGGTGTGACAGAATGAGAATGTATATAAAACAGTCAAAGGGGATGAATGGGATATACGTCACTTCAAGGGCTAGTGTAAGTCGGGGGTTTGGTCAACAGCCATTAAACACTGCTGATAACTTAAAGGGGAAAAGCACCCATTTTCAACATTGCAATATTGTGTGTGTGTGTGTGTGTGTGTGTGTGTGTGTGTGTGTGTGTGTGTGTGTGTGTGTGTGTGTGTGTGTGTGTGTGTGTGTGCGCGTGTGTGTGTATGTGTGCGTTTAGGTTGTCCGGCTGTATGGTCACAGAGGAAGGCTGTCCTCATCTGGCCTCAGCACTGAGATCAAACTCCCATCTCAAAGTGTTGGAATTAAACTACAATAATCCAGGAGACGGAGTGGTGCTCCTTACTGCTCTACAACTGGAGACTCTGAGGAAGAAGACACTCTCTCTTGCTCAGTGTTCAGCTCTGGTCTTCGTGTTGCTGTCATCAGGAAAGGAGCTGGACGTGTTTGACCTGAAGAAATACTCTGCTACAGAGGAGGCTCTTCTGATACTGCTGCCGCTGGCCAAAGCCTCAAATAGAGCACTGTAGGTGAAATGATACCTGGATACATTTAACATAATAAATCATCTTTTTTATTACATGAAAGTATACAGTATTTATGATTTTATAACTATCTTCAGGCTGAGTGGCTGTAACCTATCAGAGAGATGCTGTGAGGTGTTATCATCTGTCATCAGTGCCAACTCCTCCAGCCTGAGGGAATTGGACCTCAGTGACAACGATCTACAGGATTTGGGAGTCCAGCAACTCTCTGTCGGACTGGGGAGTCCACACTGTTTACTGGAGATCCTCAGGTCAGTATTCCTGAAGCGTTTCAACCCGTTTAAATCGTGGTGCATGTGCATATAAGCATGTGTAAAAGTTTTAATACAAAGAACCAAAGTGATGACAATGTATTAGATAGTCCCCCAGGAATCCACGATTCCGCGATTGTGGAAATTATTGCGGATTTCTCGGCGACCCGCGGAATTCACGTTAATTTGCGGATGTTTCTGCCGTTTGCGGAATAACAGTTGCGAGTGCCGGCAGAGGGGCGTTGAGTATTTATTTTACTACATACATTCTCATTCCATCACAAACACTCCAAATTGGGTAAACAGTTTTAATCCTGATCAAACGCCTGCCCCCAAGAGCTCCTATCAAAGTATTTTGTGAGATCCACATACACTCAGACAGAATTACGTGCAACAATTGTAGTCCGGACTTCCTGGAAAAACTAAGGAACTGCTGCCAGTCGAGTGAACTACTGGCCAATCACAGCGCGTCTTTTCCAGGATTTATCAATTAATCCATGTCCTGATGTTACACGGCTGTGTGGCTCAGCTGTTCTTACAGGCTGCGTACGTAAAGACCCGCCCCCACCTGCCTCTGATTGGTCTACCAACGTCCCTTTGTGTGACGCACATGGAAGCGATGCACACGGATTCCCTTGGTTAATGTAGGCACAGACGTTGGCTGCCATGTTTGTGCTTGTGTCCAAAGTGGCCACTGATACCCGAAACTGCATAGTATGACTTTAATGCACAGGCTGCAGGAGGCTCCTCTGAGGCTGCTGACTGAATGAGAATGTATGTAAAACAGTCAAAGGGGATGAATGGGATATAATATGTAACTTCAAGGGCTAGTGTAAGTCGGGGGTGGGGAGTAGCCCCCACATTGTTGTTATTGAAACATAACAATGTTGGAGATAAACGTTGAATTCTTCGCTGCTGGAAACTTAAAGGGAAAAACACGTATTTTCAACATTGAACTATGTCATAATATACTGTACCTTAGAGGAGTTGTGGGGAATAAGAACCCCCCCCCCTCCCTCTGTGTTGCCTAAAACTGGAGGATTGATTGTGGGGTCATTCATGGCATGAAGAGTACATCTTGAAGAGATATACTTAGTTGTACTTGTACATAGTTCAGTGTTGAAAATGGGTGGTTTTCACCTTTAATTCTTCAGACAAATTGGCCAAACCGATCATGTCATCCCTTAGTTTCACATAGCAGAGGTCCTTTTGTTATGACAAAAATGGCCAAACCAGCAGAAACATTGTATTGAAATAACCTGTGTGTGTGTGTGTGTGTGTGTGTGTGTGTGTGTGTGTGTGTGTGTGTGTGTGTGTGTGTGTGTGTGTGTGCGCGTGCTTGCTTGCGTGTGCGTGCTTGCTTGCGTGTGTGTGCGTGTAGGTTGTCCGGCTGTATGGTCTCAGAGAAAGGCTGTTCTTATCTGGCCACAGCTCTGAGATCAAACTCCCATCTCAAAGTACTGGACTTGGACTACAACCATCCAGGAGACGGAGTGGAGCTCCTCTCTGCTCTACCACTGGAGACTCTGAGGTATGGACAGAACTGCTGCCACTCACTGTAAATGTGTTTTAGTTTGTTTAGAGTAATGAAACAAATGACACAGCCTAAGGTCGAGATGCAGTCAGGTTGTGCAGCAATATCCACATTTTGGCCATATGGTTTTACTGTTTAAAAAAAACAAAAGTAATAATAGTGTTCTAAATATATATAGAACGAAACAATGTCATTCTTACACATACATACACATACATACACATAGGACACCATTTTTCATGTATAGGCCACGTTAATAGCCTAACTAAATTTTTACAGCGATCTAGTCTCAGTCAATGTTAAATACAGCGCTCATTTCATCCATCAATCAAATGATCTACTCATTGCCTACATGCATACAGTTGTTACACTTAACACATAACAGTCTCACACTCCACAAACGTTCAAAACCAGCCGGTAATAACTGACCACTGCATTACTCACATCCATACATCAAATTCACACGAAAAGACCATGCAGCCAAAAGCACTATCACTGTAACACAACACACACACCAACACAGTGCTGGCACTGTGCGTAAAGACGCACAGTGGAGAGCTGCCCAAGTGCCCAACAGATTGACCAAAGCACAATGCAATAGAATAGAATAATAAACTAACTTGTTTATATATCCTACCTTATTGAATGAGCATCCGTCGCATCAGTGCGCTATTCTCTGCGACCAGCGGACCAGGTCGATGATGCAGTCCTTATCCAAACACACAAGAGTCTCTTTTTCCATTGCCATAAAGCTCTGTGTTCATCATCATCATCACCTACTATTCCTTCTTGGGCCGTGGCCATTCCAACGCCATCATCCCCTTCCACGTTGTTGTTTTTATCTGTCACTCTCAGCGCCGGCGACTCCTCCTCTGGGATAATAATAATAATGCACTGTCCTCCACCTCCAGTCTGTCCAGCACCGGGCTCTGATAGCTCCACGTACCCGACAATAGGTGACTTGGCTGTGGGTAAATCATCCGATGTAGACAGCACTACTGGCCGGTAGCGACGCCTCCTCGCCCTCGCTGACAAAATCATTCTTTTCAGCAGGCTGCTGCTGGGCAGCATCTGCCTCCAGATATTTTCGTTTTTTATCTCTTACTTTCTCCGCAATTTACACTCACGGTTGAACGCTGGTCCCATCTTCTATATGTAACGTAAATTCCGCCACCATTTTTTTAACTAGTTACGTTGACGTACAGAGCAAACCACTTGAGCAGGGGAATGGAGTCTCTACCTCCCTCTACCAGTCACAATCACTTCACCCCCCCTCCCCCCCTTAATGACTCTATTAGGGCCGATGGGTGGTGACTGCATGCTTTTATAATTATTCGTATTAAATCTTTTTGGGGAGGGCTCGGCCGCGGTGTCAACCACTGAATGAAAATCATATGGTGATGCTGTAGAATATTGTTTAATTGTTTCTATTATTGAATGGAATAGACCTTTACATTGCATTTCCTCCACCCCCAGTGTTGAACATGATGGCGAGCGCATGCTGCAACCAGGTCTGAAGAAGTGTGAGTGTGAATTCTGTTTCATTCATTATATCAAAGTATCACACATCCAGCTATGTAAATGAACAGTTAGTATAGCAGCATGTGGCATTCACTCATTCACATCCTTCTGTGAATGAAGATGATAATCACTATATGTAAAGTGTTTTAATTCCCCAAGAGCCCCTGTAAACGGATAAGGTTGTAACGGTTCAAACATCCATTCTGGAGTTTTGATTCTGCCTTCCATGGCCCATTTTGTACTTTTTACTCCACTACAATTATTAATCAGCTTGCAGATTTATTATTACAAAACAAACATTAATCACTTCAGCTCTATTTGATACTTTAGCTGTTCCAAAAGATCTGATCTACAAGCTCTTGTAGATCTGCCACGGCACGCGCGTGTGTGCATTTGCGTGCGCGTGTGTGCATCTGTTTGTGTTTAATACGTTAGTAAGTTAAGTACACTGGCTGGGCAGCAGAAGAGAGACGTCACATGTCACTCGCGTTTGTGAAGGAACTTATAACTTTAATTCAGGTGGAAAACATTAGGCTACCTTCTTTTGGGTGAGTTAATCCAATATCGTGTCATTGTTTGGTCCACATGTAGAGAACACACATAAATCGAGAGGCAGGGGAAAAACAGGAGGAGAGGAGGAAAAATAAATAAATAAAATCATCCACAAGCACCGAGGCAACAACAGGATTTTACCCCCCAGACGAGCGCCCGTCTCTGGCAGGGACGGATCAAAGGGAAGATAGGCCCTGTGCGACAGCCACCAGTTAAATAAAGTTAAATAAAGCCATGTCGTTCGTACCTTAAGAAAGAAGAAAATATCCAATTTTATATTGAGGTGCCCAGATGTCCTAAGGTGCTATTCTTTGTAGGCACACAACACAACGTGTCATCCAGCTTCTTTGAACAGCGCCGAAAACTTTAGTTCACGTATGGTAAATGTTAAAGCTATCCACATGTCCTATGGATGTCTGTAGTTAACCCCAAGTAGCATATTTCACTGTGGAAACACATGTTTAATTTGTGTATTCAGATAAAGCCCGGTGCGATATTTGTTTATCAGCGTGCTGTCAGAGAGAGGTTCAGACAGTCACTGTGATTGATTGAGAAACCAGTAGTTCTATACCTCCCGCCCCCCATTCGCTGTGATTGGTTTAGAAGCCATGCTATGGGTGCTTCAAAGGGTCAAAACAGGCGAAGTTCAGATGTTCTTCTCCTTAATCATATTGCGTGTTTATACAATCATAAAAAATAAAATAAAAGATTAAATCCGAGTGCCCCTATTGGCTCAGTGCCCTGTGCACGTGCACACATTGCACAAGCCAAGACCCGGCTCTGATCTCTGGGCTTGCTGGTCAACAGTGCCTCACCGGCTTGGGAAGAGACACGCCCCCAAGCTAGTACATAGACGCATGCTTCACTATATAATGGATATGAAAAAAAGGGCGGCGGATTCTTAAAAAAAAAAAAAAATATATATATATATATATATATATATATATATATAAAATGCAAACGTATGCAGACACGTTGAGAGTCAATTAAGGAAGTTATGACTTGACTTTATTTGAAAGAGTGTGAAATATTGTAATTCCCAAGCCGTGTTCCCAATGAGTTTCAATGGGATTTTACAGAATCACGTGATGTAGATCAAACGTCAGACGTCATGATTTTGCTCGGCCATTCCCGAGCAGGTGGAGGAGGAGTTTTGAGAAAGTAGGCACCATAACTATATGGTTGCATTGGAAAATATTTTCACAACTACCTACATTGGGACAAAGTAGATGCCATTGTGCTACTCTCACTTTAATTTGCTTGATTCAGTATTTAGACATCTGGTATTGATTTCATCAGACACGCCCCCTTCCTATACCAACTCACTGTAACTTCAAACTCCATTTTGACCATGATAGATTCATTGAAAACACCAAGCCCCCAGAACGGCTTGTAAACATTGAAGCGGCCGCCCTACTGGCCAAAGCTGGAATTTCAGGCGGGGTGAAACATAAATGCACGAGCATAAGAGCGTGCCGCTGGGGTCTACAATAGGGTTCAATGGACGTCGACGTTGTTCGTGACGTCATTACGTCTCAACGTCAAATATTTTGGTCACTAGGTAGAGACCAATTTCCCCCAGAATGCACCTGGATTCACCCACAATGCACTGGAATTCAGCTACTTCTGCATGCTTCAAAACGCCACTGAGCATTTGCATTGAAATGATAGCTGGGGGCGGGGCTGGTCCGCTCTCTATTATATATACTCTATGGAAAACACCCATTATTTTTTTCTGGGGACTCATACTTCCCTCCGGATACATGAGTTGGCCGCAGGGACGTGCTGGCCATTGGGAAAAGCGGGACAATTCCCGAACGGCCGGTTCATTCTCGGCCGGTCCAGGCCGGCCATTTGGAGAAAAAAATTAAATAAAACGTCGGCCTTCGTTCCATTTTGGGGGCTAGGCGGCCAACAAAATAAATCGTCACTGTCGGGCAGAAACCTTGTATCTCCAAGTTTCAAATTTCATTAAAACGGTTCTACACAGCGGCAGAACCGCCTACTATAATGGGGTTTACTCCACTGTGGAGTAGAAGTAAATGTATTGGAAATAGGAAAGTAAAGTACCCTACGAATACCTCGAAAGTACATACTTGAGTAATCTACTTAGTTACTTTACACCACTGTCTACAGCAAGCATGGTTCCCAAACTTTTAGCCCGTGACCCAAGAGAAATTAAATGTTTGGGGACCCAAACTAGTAATAGTTAAAAATTGCGGACCAAAAACATATATACATATTTCCTCTCTTTTTCCCCATATTATATATTTTTTACATTTTTAATTACTCCCCCCAGGACTGGCAGGTGGGCGGGTGGATGGGTACATGTTAGGGTTTGCTTTGTCTTGTATTTTGTTGTTCTGTTCTTTGATGTGTTGTCTTACAGTATCCCTGTATAGTGGCGTTTCCATAAAGCCACTTAATGCGCATTAACGGCTTATTCGCAAAATATTTTTATGGAAACACTTCAAAATGCGAATAAACTTTCATTATCCGCAAAAAGAATTATCCGCTTGGAGGAGGTGGATTTTGAGGCTTTATCGAATAAACTAAATGCGCATTTGTGAATGGAAACGGGTCAGACAATAAATGTGAATAGATTATGATGTTAGCCCACAAAACAAACCGGTTGTTTGTTACACACGGACTGACACGACCGTGTGTAAATTCCTCCTGCTTTCACCTCCCGGAGTCAAGACATCCGTGGCTAACCCTTGTTGTGTTGCGTACCAAAAGTGGCCGATCTACAAGATCACAGCAGCTCGCATCCGCGTCGCGTTGTGAGCTTGCAGATCGGCCACCTTCCAGAGGACGCTGAGACTTGGATGAGCACTGTGCAGCGACGCGACCGCGGTCTTCCCGGTGAACCTGAGCGCAACAGTGGGGGCACGGGAGTGTGGGGAACACACACCAGACACCACTGACTATTGCTGATGATGATGGAGAGGTTATATAGCTTTATGTATTGAGAGGAACTCTTGCCAATTTCGTAAGAAACTCGTCGCCAATTGTAATATATTTATTTGGGGCCATGATGATGACTGATAACCCCTTCTTCCCACTACTAGACAGCAACCGAGTCACAGTAGTCAGACGTGCAGTAGTCACGTCTCGGTTCGGTCTGAAAAAAATCATCCTGATCAACTCATGCGACCGTCGCTAATTCGAATGACACCCGCAAATGGAAACATGCTAAATTTGCTTTGTCTTAATGCGTATTTCTGATAATTCGCTTCCCTAATTCGAATACGTTTATGGAAACATGGCTTATGTCCTGTATTTTATAATGGGAAAAAATCTATAAATATATATATTTAAAAAAAAAAATATGCAGATCTACAAGCTCACAACGAGTCACTTCAAGCGGCGTTGTAAACTTCTAGATCGGCTATTTTCAGGACCCATACAATGTGTCCGTGACGCGACCCACGCATGGGTCAGTGTTTGGAAACAGTGGTCTTCTGTAGCCACTACTACCCAATAAGGTATCACAACAGTGCAACATTAGCACAACAGCCAGCAGCATTATCTTATCATCACTAGTCACAACTCACCAGCTGCTGTCCTGCTGAAGATGAGAGGACGCTATTTATGGTATGGTATGGTTTTATTTCGGTTTTCAAAATACAATGTTTAAAAAGAAAACATTTAAAACAATAACAATTTAAAATAAATACGCAACAATGTTGCCGAAAAGGATTTAGGCTGAAGCCGCAGCTTATGGTGCCTACCCTTTATGTCTCTTCATCTTACATCAGAAACGAAATATCTGATACTTTCAAAACAAACAATACAAGGACAAAACTAAATATATAAAAATATATATATGATATGTATAAAAAGAAAAGAATGTTATGCATATCCAACTTGAACAAGTATTTTATAAATTCAACGTTTTATATGAATTTACTATAATATTTTTAAAAGTTATCTTGAACTGGTACAATGAACTGCACATTTTTAGGTCGTTTTCACAACTATTCCATATTTCCTGTGCCCTGACTGATGTACATTTCCTCTTGATATTAGTTCTTGGTGTCGTCATTTCAAAGTTAAGTTTACCCCTCAGCTCATATTTGGTCTCTTTAATTTGGAACAGTCTCTGAATGCTGCATGGAAGTGAATTATTTTGTGCTTTATAGGCTATCAAAACTGTTTTCTGGTTTACTAGGTCATAGAATTTTAAAATATTATGTTTAATAAAGAGTTTATTTGTCGATTCATAATAATCAGATCTATTTATTATTCTTATAGCTCTCTTCTGCAATATATAGATAGGATTGGTATTTGTTTTATAAGCGTTACCCCATATCTCCACACAATAAGTAATATAAGGAACTATGAGAGAACAATAAATCAAATACAGTGATTTTTGGCATAGGATATGTTTAGTTTTATATAGAATTGCTATAATTTTAGACATTTTTAATTTTACACTATTTGTATGAGATTTCCAGCACAATTTATCATCTATCATTACTCCCAGGAACTTATATTCTCGTACTCTTTCTATCTCCATACCACTTATTTTAATTATTGCTTGTTGGTTTATTTTTCTTGTGCCAAATATCATGAACTTAGTTTTAGTTAAATTCAGTGATAGCTCGTTTATGTCAAACCATGTTTTTAAAGTTTTCAATTCTTCTTCCATCGCATTCAGCAGCTGTTCCAAACTCTTCCCAGAGCAGTAAAGGCTTTTGTCATCAGCAAACAGGACATATTTTAATATGGGTGACACTCGTGAACCTTGTGGGACGCCATATGTGACTCCTTCCAATTCTGATTTTACATTATTTAATTGAACATATTGGTCTCTATTTGAAAGGTAGCTTTTTATCCATGTGTTTGCTATTCCTCTGACACCATATCTCTCCAATTTATTTAGTAATAAGTTATGATCAATGGTGTCAAAAGCTTTCTTCAAGTCAATGAACACCCCCACCGTGTACTCCCCATTTTTAATTGCAGTTGTAATTTCCTCTACTAATTCCATTACAGCCGTCGAAGTGGACCTATTGCTTCTAAAACCATACTGGTTATTACTCAACAGATTGTGTTTTTCTATGAAAAAGTCTAGTCTCCTGACAAACAGTTTTTCAATCATTTTTGAATATTGTGACAGTAGAGAGATTGGTCTGTAATTATTAAAAAGATGTTTAGCTCCATTTTTGAAGATGGGAATTACTTTTGCCGTTTTCATTTTGTGCGGAAAGATACCAGTGTTAAACGATTGATTACATATATAGGTGAATGGTTTTACTATGTTACCTATGATATTTTTTACTAATGACATATTTATTTCAGTCCAATCAGATGATTTTTTATCCTTAAAGGGGTGGTGACATCCAAAAATAAATTTTGAGTTTTTTATGCTTTTTTTAATGTTTCCTGGCCTCAATTACACCAAAAAAAACGCAACTTTTGACATGCAGTGGTTTTCCTGCTATCTGTGTGTTTGTGCTGGTTTCTGCATAATGAGTCTCAAACGCGCAGTTCATTGGATACTGGACTCATACGTCGTCAGTCGATTCACCCCCCCCCCCCCCTCCCCCTCCTCTCTCCCCTCTCCCAGTGTCCCTGTCTGTATTTCTCAGGTATTTCTCCACAGCCCAAGTTTTGAGGAAGTGACCTCTTACATTATATTATCCTTTAATTGTAAATATGGGCATATAAAATATATTTACCCATTCGGATATCTTATTTACATCAATATCCTTCATATCAAGTAGTCAGTTTATGCTTTTGTGAAATAATGAAAATCGCTATATATCGCTATGTATTTTCCGCCCTGGCTGGGTCCGTGGACAGCGCCTCCCTCCTCATCACCGAGTCCCCGAGGACAGCGCACTTTTCCCGGGGGCAGAGCTCCGTGGACCGTGGAGCAGCCGACTATAACTCCACGCTGTCCTGTCCTCCCTCCACACACAAGGGGACGGCGACTCGGAGAGCAGACAGTAAAACGCTATGATAACACAAGCAATAGGTGGTTCTCTAAACGGAGGCATTTAGACAAAATATGTTACTATAATAACTACAGAAGGACCGTGAAGTGTTTCTGCAGCGCGAAGCAGAGCTATAACGTTACCGCGTACGGTCTAAATTGAACTCCGCGGGGGTACAGATGTAACCACAGAGATCCGGTAACGTCGGTCCCGGGGAAGAAAAAAACACTCGCGACTCTCGATGCTGTTTAGTGTGTGCCTCGTCAGGGCTCAGCTCAGCCTCTGTGTGTCAGTGTGTGTGTGTGTGTGTGTGTGTGTGTGTGTGTGTCACAGTGTGTCTCAAAGCAAAGCAGCGAAACACATGCATCGCGTCTGCGAGCATGCATCTCTCGGTCATTGTGTTGGAGCTGGGCGGACCTCTCTGTGTGTGTGTGTGTGTGTGTGTGTGTGCGCGTGTGTGTGTGTGTGTGTGTGTGTGTGTGTGTGTGTGTGTGTGTGTGTGTGTGTGTGTGTGTGTGTCGTGTGTCGTGTGTGTGAGCGTGCGTGCGTGTGTGGCCAGTGGCCAGTGGCCACTTTGGGTACCAGTTTGAGAACTGCTGGCTGAAGTGAGTGATTTGTATTAATAATCAAAATCCAAATGATTGTAGTGGAGAGATAAAGTGCATTTGCCTCTGAGATGTAGTGGAGTAGAAGTATAAGAATTGAAAATTGGAAATACTCAAGTAAAGTACAAATATTCAAAATTGTACTCAAGCTATACTAATATTTGTTAGAATGAGTGGGAGAGAGAGGCTCCCCTGGTGGTGATTATAGAGTATTTCAGGTGAACAGACCGTTTTTCATGACACCTAAACAGAGAGAGAGACCATGGCTCCATGGAGTGGATTTTCAAGTTTAAACATTTTAAAACATGTTTTTAGGACCAGGGCAAAGACTTTTATGATTGGTAAAAACAGAATGTCATTTAACCTTTAAGCTGGTGTACTAGTTCAAGTATTTCTGTTTCATTAACTTCACTTTAATGCCTTTATAGCCTACGTTGTCTTGTCTTCAAATCATCAGATCTACAAGTTCACAATGCGTCAAATGTGACACATAGTGAGCTTTTAGATCAATGTGTCACAATGCGACATATGAGCTTGTAGATCTGCTTTCTTCACTATTTTTGATCCAAAAATGAAATTGTAACAATGTTGACAAATGTTGATAATTTGCCCAAAATAATAGATTAAAATATAAAAAAAATGAATACATTTACCGCTATTGATTCCGGATGGAGATCCAGATTTCATCCGGAATCAATGGGGTAAATTTACTACAATACATTTGTTGTCTTAAGAATGCACACTCACACCCATTCACACACGCACGCACACTCTTAGGAATGCGACAAATACCCAAAAAATATCAACTCAAGTCTCGATGGCGTGAGTAATCAATAGGAAAAAAAAGTATATTGGGGGTGAACTACTCCTTTAAGTTCGGTTCAGGTCATTCTGACCCGTTTTACATTTTCATTTGAAACAAAAAAAAGTAGATTTTTTTTTCACCTGAAACTCACTGGCCTTAAAGATTCCTCTATGATGAAGATGCAGAACAAAGTGTTCCTCCCCGAACTTAAGATAGCAGATCTACAAGCTCCCAGTGTACGTACTAGGGATGCGGAGATATACCGGTACGGATCGTAATCGCGATACAAACGTGCACGATACGAGTGAATCGGTTCATACAGTGTGTACCGGTACAATAGACAGCTGAAATCGTGATGGATCGTACCGTGAGTGTCTGGATCGGTAAATTCCGCGGTTGTATCGGTTCTTCCATATAGTATTTCATTCTATCCTGTGTTTCCGAGGCACCATGAATGCACCATCATCAGCCGTTCAGCCCCCTCCCCAAAAGCCAGTCTTTAACGCAAGCTGCGACTGCGACAGACGAACATCTGCACTCTGTCTGCAGCATGCAAGCAACCTGGGAGACAGACAGTGCAGCGAAATGCGAGTGAATCAACACAGACAAACTAGCAGCCCCACGGGTTAAAAAGATGAAAGATTAGTGGTACAGTAGCTACATAGCTTTATAACATCCAAGTCCACTGCGCTGATTGTTGTCACAGAGTAGCACAGGCTGAGTGATATGTAATCAACAGCCGTTTCTTAGCGAACCCCCGACGGACAATTGATTGAGATCATCTTCTGCGCTATATTAACTGCGCCCACACAACAACAATGTTGCTGGGTGTTGTAGGACTACTGCTTGCGTTTAAAACAAAGTATTTGTCACTGTTCTACAACTTTCCTGCAATGATGCAAGCAACTCTCTCACTTTCTCTGCTGCTAGTTCTGCTCTGGGAAAGAAGCCTAATTTATACATCGCAGTACAAGGGTGTCGCACCTAAAATAGCAGACCTACAAGCTCACAATGCGTCGTGGATGCGACGCTCTGTGAGCTTGTAGGTCCGTTTTTAAAACATGTTGGCTATAAAAATTGCATAATCCTGGATTAAATATAATATAATATAATATAATATAATATAATATAATATAATATAAATAATATAATATACAAACCAGGGAGGGACTTTATTGTTTTTCAGGTCAAGGACCCCTTAGCTCAGACAGAGATCAAGCAGGGACCCTCGCTGTAGGCTAGGTATTATAACCTACTCTGGCAGGCCCCCTGTAATAACCATGGATTGGGGTTCCTGACCCCAGTTGAAGACAGCAGCTTTGTGTTCTCCCAGAATACTATATGTTGGGTTGTTAGACAGAGCCTAATACAGTGAAACAATAAATTGCCTTGAATTTAAATTTCATACATTTTAGTCGCTATGTTTTGTAAGTTTTGGGATGTGGGCTTGAATCGTGGTGAATTGTGAATCGTATTGCATCGTATCGGGAACAGGGGTGAATCGGGATGTATCGTATCGGCAGGATTTCAATGTATCGCAATTATATCGTATCGCTGGCAGTGTATCGAGGTGCGTATCGTATCGCCTCAGTGGTAGATATTCGCATCCCTAGTACGTACTGCTCTGTGAGCTTGTCCAATAGCATCCAGCTGCAGACTCACAGACCACGTGAGAGTTGATATGTGAGCGCTCCTCTCCTCTCCTCTCCTGCGATCGGGGGATAGTCACACGGGAGATAAATTAAATCTCTCCTGTGATTCGCTAACGTCTATGGTGAAGTGTTCTGGGTACCATGCGTACATGTAGCTCCTCCCTGACCACTACCGATTGGTCTGGGGTATTATAAGTCATATCTAGCTTGGTGCCTCCCACAATGTCCCTCTGTGGCCAAAGGGCAGACTTATTACACTATTACTACTACTATTGCCCTACTATTACAATAATGTGTCACAGTAAGATGCGTTCTGAGCTTTTAGTTCACTTGTCTTATGTAATAGATGGATAAAGAAAATTACCAAGTGTAGGCTCCTTGGGAACCCTGTCAGCGGGTCCTTGGTGAGAATGAATGAGGTCCACACACTTGATTCACTGGAAGGTTCGCTCAACTCTTGTTGCTTATAATTCTCTTCTGGACTTCAGCGTTTCTTGGGTGCGGGATCAGGTAAGTATACGTAAAAAGGTAAAAACCGCACTCACTTTTAAGTCTTAGGAGTCTTTTTTATTAATAATGCAGCAGCAACAGCTTGGCAGACAGACGCGTTTCGGCTCTAGGCCATCATCAGTGTTACTGAATGTTAGCATGCAGGACATGACGTATATAGTTGTTTCACTGATTACAGGATGCTGAACAGCTGTGTCTATTAACAAATGACATCAATAATAAAAAAGAAAAACAATAAACAGTAAACAGTAAACAGTACTGTGCAGTGAACAGATTTCTACACAATTTGCTACACAACCAAATGCAATTATAAAAAACAGTTTAACTGCAATTCTTCATTAAGACCTTTAGGAAATTCAGTATTTAAAGAATGGATCCAGAATGCCTCTCTCTGTAGTAATAGCCGATCTCTGTCTCCTCCTCTCTTGAGTGGATTAACCATCTCTATACCTTGGTATCTTAGAGTGCATATATCGTGGCCAATACTGTTGAAGTGTCTAGCTATTGGGGATTTCTCATCTTTAGTTCTGATATTACTTTTATGTTCTGTTATTCTAGTTCTTAACTCTCTTTTAGTTTTCCCTATATAACAGAAGCCACAAGGGCACTTTATAAGATAGACTACGTATTTAGATCTGCAGGTTATTCTCCCTCTCACTTTAATTTTCTTTCCCGTATGCGGGTGTAAGAAATATTCCCCTTTAATCATAGCGTTACAGTTAAGACAGCCTTTACATGGATAATTACCTGGGGGTATGGCAGATAAAAAGTGTAAAGGTTGAATATGAGTGTCATTTTTAACCAGGGTGTCTGCTAGATTCTTAGACCGTTTATTGGCAAAAATAGGAGGAGTAGAGAAAGCTTTACCTATGGAAGGGTCACTAGAGAGTATATGCCAATGTTTTTTAACCACTTGTTTTATATGCTGTGAAATAGGAGAAAATGTAGAAGATAAAATAATAGGTGGTCCTTTAGCGACCTGAGAGGATTTGGGGGTAAGGAGATCAGTTCTTTTTAAAGGCTTAATTCTGGACAAACTTGTGTTTAAAGTGACATCATCATACCCTCTGACCTTGAACCTGGCACTCTTTTCTAGAGCTTGTCTCTCAAATTCAGATTCTGTACTACAGATACGTTTTAGTCTTAACATTTGACTGTACGGTAACCCTTTTTTCAAATTGGAAGAGTGATAACTTGAGTAGTGCAAATAATTGTTTCTGTCAGTTTGTTTTCTAAACACAGTTGTTTGAATACCATTGGTGGTTTTTATCACATTAACATCCAGAAAAGATACGGATTCTTCACTTGCTTCTAGGGTAAATTTAATAGAGGGAAATCTCGAATTAATATAGGACAAAAACTCCTTAAGCATATCTGGTGTACCATTAAACACAAAAAATATGTCATCTATGTATCTGAACCAGCTTTTTATAAAGGCAAAGAAAGGGTTATTATTATATACAAAGTCATCTTCAAATTTTCCCATGAACAAGTTCGCATAGTTAGGGGAGAAAGGGCTACCCATCGAGACACCTTGTTTCTGAAGGTAAAAGTCATTATCGAATTTAAAATAATTCTTAATAAGTATCTCTTCGGCTAAAGCCATAATCAAGTCAGTGGAAGGTGACTGAACTTCTCTTAACCCCATATAACATTCCAATGCTTCTAAGCCTTCTTTGTGAGGCACATTTGTGTAAAGACTGGTTACATCCATAGTGCAGAGGAGGTCTGTTTCTACCAAGTCACCAATAGAATGCAACTTGTTCAAAAAATCTGTAGTATCTCTCACGTATGAGGGCAATTTAAAAACCACATTTTTAATCTGAGCATCTACAAATTGAGAGAGCGGTTCAGTTAAGGAGCCGTTACCAGCCACTATGGGGCGCCCTGGGACAGGTGCTACACAGCTTTTGTGGATTTTTGGTAAAGTATACAGTATGGGTCTTACTGGGTGTTCATTTATCATGAAGTTATACTCATCTTTGGTTATAAGTTGATCAGACAAAGCTTTATCTAGGGTGTTTTTTATTTCTTTAGCAAATTTAATAGTAGGGTCAAAAGACAATAATGTGTAAAATTCAGAGTTTCCCAGTTGCCTTTTTATTTCAATAGTGTAGGATTCTTTGTCCTGCAGGACTATAGCGCCACCCTCCACACACTTGAACCCTAGCATGCCTGATATATGGGGATTCTGCTGAACATAGAGTGTAAATGTGAGCCATCATCTCTCAAAAGTAGTTTTGCAAGAATGGAGTTTCCCCCAAATGCCTTTTGTTTACATATCACTTCTATCTTGAGTTTAGGAATCTGATAAAATGCTTGTAGTACTGTATGCCAACATTATGCATTGACATGTTTTGGACATTGTTTAGGCACCTGTACTTACATGCAAATAAGCTAGCACTTCTGTCTGCTTTTCAGAACAAAAAAAAACTACATTGTTGCAATGATATTCCACAACTCACTGTTATCATATTTATGATAGCATTTTCTTATTACAAAACAAAATATGTTTCTGTCTCTCTTTACTTATTCCACATTGTGTACATTTCTTTTTCAATATATGCTGGGCAGCATATAGCAACAGTACCTAACACCTACAAAGGGTAGCCAAATGACGTCTGTCTGTCTGTTTGTATGTCACGTCAACATAAAAGGGTTAGTATTAATTTGGGGTCCTTGACACACAAAGGTTAAAGAACCACTGGCACACATGTATTGAGAACAATAGGCCTACACATAAATATATCTCCTATCATGTAGCCTACACAAGAGCATAGGAGCTCTTGAGACAGACACTTAAAACCTGGATGAAAATAGCCGATCTACAAGCTTGTAGTAGTTTTGGAATCTAGATCTACAAGCTCACAACGTGTTCCATTGGTATGCACCAGCATCACACCAGTCCTATGTCACCTTCACTGGCTCCCAGTCAAACAAATAACAGCTTTTGTTGTTTTTCTAAGTACTCAAAGACAAACAAAATAGAGATATAATGGTATACACGGTGGGGGGAGGGGGTTTAACCCATTTAGACTGGGAACACATTATTTTGTGCTTTAACTATTGAAAAACAGCAGATATACAAGCTCACAGCTCGGCGACGAGTGCAGATGCTGATGGTCCTACTTTTCTTTTTATAATCTTCAAAAATTAGCATTTATAGTATGAATGAGAATGAGAACAATGACATTAAATCAGTTTACTGTGCAAACAGCGACAAAATATAATACAATAATGAATAAAAAGAAAAACTATTACAGCAGCCTTTGTAAGAGCACCTACCGTATATTGCAAATAGGCAAATAATGCCCTGCTTCTTCACAAAGTAGTGAAAATATAAAATCTGCAAGCACACATGTCACATAGCACTTTTAGATCGTATATTTTAATTAAAGGTAAAAACAAACAAGGAAGCCCTCCTAAATGACAAGCCTTCTCCTTGGCAGGGGCCTCTGGCTCACCTCACCCTCCCTGACACGCTCTAGTACAGTGGTTCTCAACCTGTGGGTCAGGCCTGGTGACACACCAAATTATTGTGGGGGCTCCCCAGAAGATTAACTTAATGTACAACATTGTTTTCTCACTCAACAGTAAACAAACCAACATAAAAGTTAAAGTGTATAGAGGGTATCTGCACATTTATAAAGTGACAATTTAAGGACTTTTTATATAAATAAATTATATATTGGTTAACCCTTAAGTTCTGTTCAGATTCACTACACCTTCGTTCTGTTCGGGTCATTTTGACCCGGTGGATATTTGGTTTAAAAAAAACAACACTAATATAAATTTTAACTTAACAAATCATCATGACACATTGACTTTGACTCAATACCAAACAATTCATATGATATATTTGGTAAATGTTTGCATTTCTGCTTTGCTATATCACATTAAACACTGAAAGAGCTAGGCGTTTTTACTGATTTAGCTGAAATCCATGTAAAAAAAACTACTTCATTTAATACTGGGCAATATTGCTCATGCTTATAGGAAGGGGGGGAGGGTTCGGAATGGGGCTTCGGAAGGGGGGTGTTAGAAGTGGGGGTGACTGTGTGTCTGTGTTTTGGCATAATACTGTGTATTTCTGTGCTTCCGGGTCAAAATGACCCGAACAGCACTTAAGGTTCAAAAAATATGAGGGGGGTGTAGCATGGGTGTAGTGCAAAAATATTTTTTTTACATGTTCATCTCAGAAGAATCTTTAAGGCCAGTGAGTTTCAGGTGGAAACATTTTTAACTTCTACCTTTTTTTTCCAAATGAAAATGTAAAACGGGTCAAAATGACCCGAACAGCACTTAAGGGTTAAATTGTCCAATATTAGAGGCAGAAGTTGTGAAAATAGCTGAACTACATGCTCACAACGCCTCGCAATGTAGATCTGCTATTTTCAAAATAGAACAAAATGTAATGCCTCAACTCTTAGTGCTTGTCAGGGTGGGGGGTCCACAGTTAAAATATGATTATTTTGGGGGTCGCGGCCTGAAAAGGTTGAGAACCACTGCTCTAGTAGTGAGGTGAGGATATGGTGGAGGACCATCTTAAGAGGTGCTTTGTTGTCTAGTTTCACACCTCTGAGGATGGTGGAGGAGGGGATTGGGTGTGGGGCTGGCTGGAAAATCTGAAAAACCTACAAAAAGTGCTCAAGTGACAACTTGTGATTTGATACTTTAATACAAAACTATTTAATTGGAAATATTTTTTACATACTGCATAATGTGTGAAATAATTTAACCACAGTATGGTTGCAGAGTAAAGCAATATCACACTGACACTGTAGTATGATGGACTGAACTGGACTGTCATGAAATATAGAATTGTGAATACATTTCACATAAACCTTTTACAACACAGACATTTAGGTGACACTTAGCATAGAGAGCCGTGAGGAGTTGAACCCCAATAACAAGTTAGTGAGGGGTGCACCCCAAAAACAAGTTGTTTCCGAAACCGGCTCTTTGGTATTGCTGTCACCATGTAGTCAACTGCAAGTGCATTAAACATTAGAAAACATGTGAATATCTATCAGCCCAAAGCCCATTAAAGTGTATGTGCTAATTTGTAAACACAGGGCTATCTGATTGATGTATTATAATGATAAGACAGTGCATTCAGGTATTATGAATAAATACAGTGATTGCTGCCCTTAAATACGGCGATCTCATGTAAAAATTGTGAACATTTGTGCAAAACTTATGTTTGTCAGTGGTGCTCAAATCTTTTCCTGTGAAGGACCCCCAAAATGATATGTATTTGGCTCAATATTTAGTTCCAGGGACCCCCAGAAGCAACATTTTAGTTACAAATGTTTGCTTAATGAAGTATATCTGATCAGACAATAATGCATAACCGGCGAGAGGCTGGAAGGGCTGTCGGGAAGGCTGGGAGCTCCTGCTCCAGCGACTCATGGAAACAATCCGGAACAACTCTATGGAACAACTCCACTGCTGTCTTCATCTTTCCTCTCAAGTCCTTCCTGGACCTTTTCATAATTCAGTCTAATAGGAGCTATTCCCCAGAAACCACATTAAAAAATAAATATATTCGGTGCGCGCTGTGAACTTGTATATCTGTTGTTTTTCAATAGCTAAAGTATAAAATAATTAAGGCCCCTCCACCTTGGGCCCTAGTAACTCAGTCCCACTCCCCCCAGTCATACTGTAGCTTTAGACATATGATACTCCATGTTTTGTTAATGCAGCATTTTTTAATTGCGACCATAAGGTCGCAGTTTAGTATGAAAACCTCCACCGGCCGTCCGTCGGTCACACGTGCGGTCGACCGCACGTCACACGTGCGGTCGACGTGTGATGAGGTCACGATGAGTCATCTATGCCCAAATATAGATTTCTAGGTCAGATGGCCCATAGAGTTTGTGATGTCAAACCTAGCAACCCAATATAAACAAACCTGATGTCAGACCTGAAGTATCCTTTTATACCCATATATGGAGATACAGAGATCTCCATATATGGGCATATTAGAAAGCCCATATATGGGCATATACGGATGACATCAGGGATATCCATATATGGGCATAAAAGGGACAAGGGCTTACAGTTAAGAGATCTCCATATATGGGCATATCAGAAAGCCCATATATGTTCATATACTGATGACATCAGGAATATCCATATATGGGCATAAAAGGGACAAGGACTTACAGTTAAGAGATCTCCATATATGGGCATAAAGGGACAAGGGCTGTTACAGTAGATATAGAGATGTCCATATATGGGCATAAATGAACAAGGACTGACAAACACTGAGATCTCCATATAACCTATGGGAATATAAGGGACGAGGACTGTCAGCTTGTAGACCTATTTTCTAAATATTGTTGTACATTAAAAACTTGAAATGGGTCGTTCTGCATAGTACTTGGGATTTGTTGATGTAAATGTTCACATAAAGTGTAATAATTGGTAAAACAAACTTTTGGCCTATTTGTGGAGATAAGCGACCAACGGTCGCTTATCTCCCGATTAGGGAGTCTTACTGGTTGTAGACACTTTAAAACCTTTACATCAGCTGGTTGAAAATAGCCGATCTACAAGCTTGAAGATAGGCTGTTTAAAATAGAATAGCCTAATAGTGAACGTTTTGAAGTATTTGCATAACAATGTTCACTGAGACATACAGACAAGCCCCATCACCACACATGGATGTAAACTTCACGCCTTCATCCATGACAATAAACAAGCATTGTCATGTTAAATAGCATAGCTGTCCTGTCAGGTTATAATGAATAAACATATAAAAACGGAGCTGCTAGCTAGCTCCAGCTAGCTAACTATCAGTCAGCCCTGTACAGCCCTGTACACATTCAAATCAGATATCAGATGATCTAAAAACGAATCCTCTATACCGTAATCCCCATATATTAACAGGTTACCTGGCCATCAAAATGATTGGTTTGCCTTTGTCAGAAATGACTAATTCATGCATAAATGACACTTTAAACAGGCGATGCTAATACGCTATTTTTTTATTTATTTTTTGCTTTGGCTGTCATTGGATCAAAGATGTCCAAATACAATGAAATCAGGCATTCTAGACACAATAATACCCGTGTTTAGTGGTGTTGTGGCATTCTGTGTAAATCTAATGCACAACTGCACATACCTGTATATGACTCTGTTATCCTCTCTACATCCAAATAGCCTGCTAGCTATCAGGCAGGGGCAGATTGAGAGACAGTCAGAAAATAATCCACATGCCATCAAAAAGATACAACAAATAAAAACGAAATGTTATTGGAGCCTAAACAGCACCTACAGACCATAATTATCTGTTGTTGGGGGTCTATAATGTCGCCTGTCCAAAACAAACGGCTGGCTGTTGTGATGCAGGTGGGTGGGCATTATAGTTTCAGCTTAGTGAGCGTACAACGAGTCTCCTCTCCTCAGCCTCAGGTTTTAAAGGGTTAATGTAGTAATGCCCCCCCCCCCCCCCCCACAACGGTGACAATAAAACTGTAAACTCTATAAACAACAATAATAATATTGATGAGGTTTTAATTAGTTGTGATGTTTTGTCATGTGTTTTCTCACAGATTCTTGTTCACTCTCACTGGATGTGAACACAGCGTACTGCTCCCTCTCCCTGTCAGAGGAGGACAGGAAGGTGACTGCAACACGACAACCCCAAGGTTACCCTGATCATCCAGAGAGATTCAACCTTTACAGTCAGGTGTTGAGTAAAGAGAGTCTGTGTGAAGGTGGGAGGTCCTACTGGGAAGTGGAATTGAGTGGGTGGGTCTGTATAGCAGTCTGTTATAAAGACATCAACAGACAGGGTTATGAGTCATGGTTTGGAGACAATAGCAAGTCATGGTGTTTACGTTGCTGGGATGGAAGCTACACGTTCATACACAACAGAGTTGAGACTGCAGTGTCAGGAAGTTGTCCCTCCAGAGGCAGAGTGGGGGTGTACCTGGATCACAGTGCAGGGACTCTGTCATTTTACAGTGTTACTGACACCATGACCCTCCTCCATACAGTTCACACCACCTTCACACAACCTCTGTATGCATGGATAGGGGTTCCTGTTATTGGAGATACAGCAGAGCTGTGTAAGATGTGGTAGAGAGAGAGAGAGAGAGAGAGAGAGAGAGAGAGAGAGAGAGAGAGAGAGAGAGAGAGAGAGAGAGAGAGAGAGGGTGGGGGGTGTACGGACGGACGAACAAACGGATGAACGGAGAGGGAGAGGGGGGAGGGAGGGGCGGCCGGCCGGAGGGAGGGAGGGACGCGGACGGACGGACAGACAGACGAGAGGAAGAGAGGGAGAGAGAGAGAGAGGGAAAGAGAAAGAGAGAGAGAGAGAGAAAGGGGGGGGGGGGTCAGGTGCTGCAGTGCTGGTAGAAGTACTCATATATTTTGGACTTGAGTAAAAGTAGAAATACCACAATGTAGAGATAACTGTTACCAGCGTTCTGAATTCTACTTGTTCAAAAGTATTTGTGTCAACATATACTCAAGTAGCAAAAGTAAAAGTACTCGTTATGCAGAATGTATGTCATGTTATTAATTAAAAATACTATTGTTGATCATTAACCAGTTATGCAGCATTTTATGGTTTGGCCTTTCGAAAATAGCAGATCTACAAGCTCACAACGCGGGGCGATGCGACACATTGTGAGCTTGTAGATCTGCTATTTTTTATTACTTCAAATTTGTTTTTACATTTTTTAAACATATGGACCATCGCTCTACGCCTGGTGAGCTTGTAGCTCTGATATTTTCACCATTTCTGAATAGTTTTGAATGTTTGTAAACACACGCCCATATATGGACCCATGTTCTACACCAGTGGTTCTCAAAGTGTGGTCCAGGGACCCTCAGGATCCCTTGAGGAGGTTCTAAATCAGGGGTCTCGAGCTCAATTTACCTTGGGGCCGCTGGAGGCAGAGTCTGGCTGAGGCTGGGCCGCAGCCTCAGCGCACATGCACGCACGCGCGGCGCAGCGTGTGCATTTGCGCCTGCACATGCACTAGCACTAATTTGTGCTAATTTTTTTATTATTGTAGTTTCATACCAGTCTAACAACTACTGTATCCATCTCCCCATCAAAGAAATAAAAAAAAATCCAATCTTATCAAATGTCTTTTTTATTAGGACCCTGGTGTAAGCAAGTTGTGTTTAACTTATGGAACATGTACTGTACTGTTATCTGTACTGTATTATTAACTGTTTTCTGTACCAAACTACTAATAGAATTCTCAATCAATCAATCAATCAATCAATCAATCAACAAATAAACAAACACAAAATAAGATGAACAAGGACCCTGGTGTAAACAAGTTGTGTATAACTTTCCTCAGGTACATCCCTTCTTTGGTAGTCAATTTGTATGGAACATACTGTACTGTACTGTTTTCTGTACAAAACTAGCTACTAATAAAACTCTCAATCAATTTTATTGATTGATCAATTGCTCAATCAATCAACAAATACATTAACAAATTAAGAATTAAAAAGTAAATAAATCAGTAATTTCAGTTTCTTCAGTCTTCTATATCTGCTGTATTGTCATTAACGGTTTTTAATTATTGTTCAATTCTTTTTTACTCCTGCTGGCAATTCCACCTGATTTTATATTGACTGTGTCAATTCTTGTTTAGAATGCGCAGTTGAGATGAGGATGCAAACTCGTCCAAAACATGATCGCCTCCGCCCCCACGATCACATCCAGCAAGTATTCCTACACATAAAACACAGGGGCGAGTTTGTTTTGGGCGAACGTTCCGGATAACTCAGCAGCGTTCTCTCTCCTCCGTTTGGCGACACGGCACAGTGCATTCTGGTTGGATAAATCACCTCGGAAGCCTTTCCCCACGACAACAACAGTAGGCCTACCATGGAATAATAATATCTTTGGCTATCTGTCAAATCAACTTTTCTGCACATGTCGTGCACCACAACAGTGGCAAAGTTTCGTTTCACGGTTCTGCTCCACAGTGGCAGATCTGCTCTCTGACCGGGTCTCGCATTAATTTGATTTTACAACACTGATGATGATGAGACGAGGGATACGTATACGTGTTTTATCGCCGATATTAAATCAGGCGACGGCGCTGCCATTTGATTTCCAACGTAACCTTTGCAAGGCGAGGACAGAGGAGGAAGAGAAAACAAAACAGCAGTCTGTTTAACAAAATCACATGGATTGGGAGTGGATGGGGTTTACGACGTGCGACGCGTTCAGTCTGGTTGTAACCTACGCTCACATAGAACTGATCTGATTCAGACTGCAGACCACATGAATGAATTCCTTACTTGTCTTTTATCTCGCTGCGTACGCATCACTTTGTTTTATTCAGAGAGACATAGCCTGGCCCTATACACGTTGGTATAATGTCACGCTTGGTAGCAAATTAAAACACTTTTTAAACTGTTGTGAACACAGCGCGCTGGGACGAATGTCCGCATTTGCCTAGCCATGCAGGCACAGAAGAAAAGTCTCCATGGCAACGCTGCTGTAACTTTCACTCATTGAAAAATGTTTCTCTGCTTGCATCAAGCCCGGTCGATGTCATGCCCCCGAGAGCCGTATACCCCACCGGGTTCGTCAGCTCCACACACAACACTGTAAAAGTGCCATTCATATAATACTCGCGGGCCGCACTAACATTAAACTTTCATATTAAGGTGGGGGCCACAAAATATCGTCTCGCGGGCCGGATTTGGCCCGCGGGCCGCCAGTTTGAGACCACTGTTCTAAATGGACCTTTAAATGTCTGGACCAAATGTACCAAATGTACCAAATGGACCCTTACAGGTCCATTTAGTTCTATTTGTACACTCTCAGAGTTATTGGGGTTCCTTGAAATTACAAAGATTGTGAACCACAGCTCTACATGTTGTGAGCTTGTAGATCTGCTATTGTCACTATTTCTGAATGTACAGTAACAGTGTGATAACTTGTCCTAAACAGAGACCAGGGTTCATGAGGTTAAAATCACTGTAAATATTTGTACATCAACACCCTGATGAAGACAACTTGTCCAAAACGTTGATCATTAAAATCTTTTACATGGAACTACACTGAGTGTGTGTTGTTTTTATATGTTCTTACTAGAGATGCGCGGATAGCGGTTTTAGCCGCGGTGGACCGCGGTGATCCGCGGTGCAGTCGGATTTGGATCAATCAAATATAATTATTAATTAATTTCGGATATCCGCGGATGAAATAATGCAGGAAATAAATTATGGCCTAATATATCTATCAATAAAAAGCGAAATCTAGGTATGCTTGTGTCTGTGTTAGTGTGTGTTATTTTGTATAATTTGTAAAGTAACCATCATTTTTCATGAGGCAATGTGCAGTCCACGATAAAACTAAACAGCTGTGTCCACTTAAAGGCAACGGCATCACGGCATGCATCGTCGGCGTTCGTCGCACTCATTACCTCTGGTCGCTGCGCTAAAAAGTGAATCTCTCTCAGGTCCATAGTCCATATTGTAAAGTATACTGTACAGTAGGTAAGTTAAACTTCCCACTAAGTTGTGTGTGTTCCTCTCTTTCGCTCTCTCCCTCGCTCTCTCTTTCTCTCGTGTGTCTGACTCTGCCTGTCTGCCTGCATGTCTGTCTGCATCGACGCGCAGCACCGACTCCAAAAAAAAAAAAAAAAAGAAAGAAAAAAAGACGAACGGAGACATTCCGTAGGCTAGATCAATGCATTTCTGTGATCGCACAACTAAACTAACAGGGAATAGCCTACCAGAAAATAATATTAGCCTAATAATAAGGGTAATAATAATAATAATACTTTTGAAGTTGCGGATGAGGATGGTGCAGATTTATAAATTGGATGATATAATTAATGCGGTTGGATAATGGGTGGATAATGAATTTGCGCGGATGGATTCGGATGACTTCAGAAGCCTATCCGCGCATCACTAGTTCTTACACACGTATCTACACACACACACACACACACACACACACACACACACACACACACACACACACACACACACACACACACACACACACACACAAAAGGGATAGAGATAGGCTAGGCTAGAGCAGTGGTTCTCAACCTTTTCAGGCCGCGACCCCCAAACTAATCATATTTTATCTGGGGACCCCCAGTAGATCTGCTGAAAATAGCAGATCTACATGCTCACAACGCCTCGTGTTGTGAGGCGTTGTGAGCATGTAGATCTGCTATGTTCACAATTTCTGCCTCTAATATTTGACAATTACAATATGTAATTTTAAAGTTATTAAAAAGTCCTTAAATTGTCACTTTAGAAATGTGCAGATACCCTCTATACACTTAAACTTTATGTTGGTTTGTTTACTGTTGAGTGAGAAGACAATGTTGCACATTAACTCTCCTACTGCCAGATTATTTATTTATTTATTGGGTCTGGCGCCATCAAAAAGCGGCTTACCTTTGCGACGTTATAGTAGATAGACAGACAGACATTTATTTATTTATTTTTATTTTTTTTGGTTGTGCAATAGTGCACTTTGGTCTGCCAGGCAGCAGAGGGCGGTGTCATGCGAGAATGAATGTGAATTTGCCTGTTATGTGTTGAAGAAGAAGAAGACCAGTCACTGGCCACAGAGCCTTACAGCCGGAGGAAATCAACAAGGAAGTGAATTGTTCTCCGTTGATCTAACGCACAATGGATTTTTTACACCATCACCGCGGAAAATGTGTTTACAGTAGACGGCCGCGCGACCCCTCATCAGCTTACAGTCATCAGACGAACGAACCGAACGAGCGCCGTATTGGCATCGAGGTTCTGTAAAAAATGGGGCGAACGTTAACGTTCAAAGCGTGGGAAGAGTTAAAGGGGAAGACCACCCATTTTCAATATTGAACATTGTCATTAATATACCTTAGATGAGTTGTGTGGAAATTAAAAAAAAAAAGTTCCCCCCCCTTCTGTGTTGCCTAGAACTGGAGGATTGATTTTGGGGTTTGTATTGTAAAGTACAATGTGGTTACATTAGTACGCTGTGTGAGGCTCAGAGGGGAGACCTTGAAATGTAAAGGTTTGAGAAACACTGCTTCTAACGTTGCTCAGCTGAGCTGTTCAGACAACAATGAGGCTACCAGCAGGTACTCACTCTGTGATGAAATGATGATCATTGTAGAGTTTCCTCACAGCTTTTCATTTCAAGTGCTAACGTAGCACTGCTGTCCACCGCCAACATTAACGTCTTGCTTGCTTGTGCATCGCTGCCTGTGTTGTTTGGAAGAGTCTGGGGCGTATTTTAATTGATACTTAAAAGGTATTGAATGTGCAGCCATCTCTCACTTGTATGACAACAACTGTGAACATAGCAACCATAACACCTGTCTTCTCTTCCTGTTGTCCTTCACAATAAAGTGTCCCCCTTTTACCTCCCAATGCCCAAAATGTTACCCAGGTTAATATTAACAATATTAACAGGAAATAGGCAGCGCCATAGAGAAAGGGGGCCCCATTGTGAGGCTTTCATGTGAAAGAAAAAGTTCTTATCACACAAATATTTGGTCTGAATAAAAAATGCAGTGTCACAGAGAGTCAGAGTTTCTTGTGTCAAGCTGTAATTAAAGATCCAGTCAGTTACTATGTTCTTTTTTTTTTATGTGAGTGTTTGACTTTGTGGACTCGGTTGTAAAGTCACTGAAAGATGAAACCTCTTCATCTTGACTGCTTCCATCCAGGACAGGATGAAAGATAAATAATACTCGGTTCTGTGATGCCTCTACCAAACAACACTATTGATCCATGAATACACAACAGTATTATTCTACTGAACAACACTATTGATCCATGAATACACAACAGTATTATTCTACTGAGAGTCACTGATACTTTTGATATCTTTTATTGATCATGAAAATAAAAACATAACGCCAACACGTTAACATACATCACATACATGTAAACACACGCAATGTAAAGAAAGGAAGACAGAACTATCAAACGATAAATCAAATATCAAAGATCTGTCCAAACCACAAATAAAACTCAATAATCCCCTCTTTTTTTTCTCTTTTTTCCCCCTTTTTTTAAGACCTGGAAGTATTTTTTACTTTAGCTATTGAAAAATAGCAGATCTACAAGCTCACAGCAAGCTTGTAGATCTGTTATTTTTGAAAAATCGTGAAAGCAAATCTTTCTCTGCTTTTGGGGGTTCCTGAAACAACATATTTTGAGATGGGGGTCCGCCGCCAAATAGGCCTACATGTAATTTTGGGGGTCTTGAAAATGAAAAAGGTTCGAGAACCACATGTGAGTTTTTCAAAAAACGTTTAGAAGACATTTAGAATCAGGTCAAAATAAAAAAGACACAGAGTTTCAGCTTGTAGATCTGCTATTTTTTTCAATAGTTTAAACGCATAAAATAATGGTTAAAGTGGTTCAAATCTAGAGATGACACAGATATGCCTTCCAGTTCTTAATGGACAGCTTTAGTTTTTTACAACAAGGGATTAAATAATATAAAAGATGAGTCTCTTTCTATTGTTTTAGAGATCCTTATTCCAGTGGCTGCGTACAAGGGGCATGCGTACAAGTGGCTAAATATGTAATTCTACACAGAATAAGCCCATTCCCAAGATACAACACAACCTTTCATGGTTGGATGTGACTTATGGGGGCTAGAAGGGTTACTGTCAGGGTTGTAAGGGTTACTTTTAAAAAGGAATCCCCTACAGTTACAAATTACTTGCAAAGAAAATGTAGTCAGTAACATAATCTGATTATCACAATTTAAAAAGTAACTACTAGTTACTTTCAGTTACTTTTGGATTACTTTTTAGCAAAATTCTCTTTAATTAAATAAAATATGTGTTACCATTGATAACTAGACAAGAATATTGAGCCTATGAAATTAGGAAAAGGACAACAGAATTTTACTTAAGCGAAATGACAGTACTTTACACTGATTCGACTTGATTATTTTATTGTTTGGCGTTGTAACTTATTTGTAAAATTGATGAGGGCAAGGGGAGAATGTAATCCAGCATGTAACCCCCATCATTCAGATCCGTTACTGTAATCCAGATTACACATTTTAAAATGTGACCTGAGACTTTACAAGTTACCTGTTTTTTGTAATCTGATTACGTAATCCTGTTACATGTAATCCGTTACTTAACAACCCTGGTTACTGTAAATAGCAATAAAGAAACTGCTGGCTTATTGAGTCTAAAAAGACATATTTAGCCACTTGAACGCATGCCCCACATTTTAGCACGGTAAACGCGATAAAACAATAGAACGAAGCAAATGAAAACATTTGACACTCACCTTTTCTTATCTCTAATTACAATCTAAAATATGAACCCTTGTTGTAAAAAAACAAAGTTGTCCTTTAATGTGTCTGTTGGAAAAGTTTGGTTAATATTATTAATATAATAATACAATATTTTGTACCAATTTTGTCTAAAGGGCAAACTACTGTACTTGACAGATCATCTATTAATTGTGCTGTTTGTCCCTCTATGTTCCAACACAAACCCTGTTATTCGAACATTGTTATTCCAACAGCCTTGCCACTGTACAAGTGTCTGATATTTCACTGGTAAACCATCTTTAAGTAAACAATCTTTATCCCTATGGGGTGACGGCAGGAAGCCGTCAACAACAAGATTACACCATCATGTCAACAACTCTGTTGTGTTCTGACCACTGATAAAGGTCATCTCAGCTTATGAGGTGACCACTTGTCACGATATTACATCATCATGACAGGACCCATCCTACTGTCTTACAGTAACTATATAAAATCATGTCAACTGTCTCTTAGGCAGAAAGCAACTATGGGTGAACTATTGACTTGCTGTACTGTATGTTGAACTATTCTGTTAGAACAATTATTTCAAACAGACTTATGGTTGTGCTGCCTCTTCATTTGACTGGACTGTGGTTTTTACTCTGTGGTTGGAAGCTGAGTCTTCTGGAAATGGTTTACTTTCTAAGGAATTCATCTAAAACCCATCAGGGTCAATCCAGGAAGCGGTCCAGTTTCCTGTTCCTGTTTACTCCAGGAAGCGGTCCAGTTTCCTGTTCCTGTTTACTCCAGGAAGCGGTCCAGTTTCCTGTTCCTGTTTACTCCAGGAAGCGGTCCAGTTTCCTCTGGATGTTGTGGAAGGCGTCTCGGCCCAGGTAGTCTGCCTGGCCCTCTTCCCACTGCCGCCGCTGCTCCTGCTGCTCCGTCTGCGACGCTTTGGACGGAACCACCGCCGCCTGCAAAACAATGTTTTTTTTGGGGGGGTGGGGGAAGAAACCAACAAAACATGTCAATCTGGATAGAAGCTGCATTTACCCAGGTACTGTAGGCCACTAATACGTCATAGTACGTTTGGAATTGCTGCTACACGTTTTTTTCCGGCTCAAGGCGAAGCAAGTGGGAGTCTTTTTTTGACGCCAGCTACAGCTTAAGTTGGAGGCAAATTTGATTGGCTCCCACAAAGTATGTCAAGGGAGTTGGGTTTGACAAAGTTCAGAGGTGATAGTAGACACCTTTATGAACACATTTGTGAAGAAAGCTAGTGATTTAGATTTAGTTCCCAGATTGGTCTAGCAATAGGCTAACTTTCCCTAACTATGTGGGTGATAGAACAGGTACAAACATACAGGTTCTGTGTTGTTCTCTAGTGTGGGTGATAGAACAGGTACAAACATACAGGTTCTGTGTTGTTCTCTAGTGTGGGTGATAGAACAGGTATAAACATACAGGTTCTGTGTTGGTCTCAGAGGTTCCCTGGGTTCCCTGGGTTTCTCCAGGCGGGTCGTCCTGGTTCCCCGTCCCTCGCTGGTCCCCCAACAGCAGGTCTTCTGCTTGTGAACGCTGCACATATTGTTGTTGTCCCCAAAAAACATGGTTATGATGTTCTGAGATAGACTAGAGTGTTTGCTCAGTTAAATGACAACTTTGTTTTTTCACAACAAGGGTTCATATTTTAGATTGTAATTAGAGAATTACAATCTTTTACTGCTTTCTATCGTTTTTAGCGATTTTAGTATTTTGATTTCAGTGGGTGGGGGCATGCGTGCAAGTGGCTAAAAATATGTCTATTTAGACACTGGTGATTTCTTTGTTAATATTTACCAGCCCCCATAAGTCACATCATGCCCATGAAGGATTGTGGTGCATCTTGGGAAGGGGCTTATTGTGTCTAAAAAGACAGATTTAGCCACTTGCATGCATGCCCCCATCCTGGGGGCATGCATGCAAATCAAAATTGTTAAAATCACTAAAACAATAGAAATCTCTAATGACTATCTAAAATATGAAAGAAAAATAATAGAGCAAATCCTCACAGCCCCCTGCAGGGCTATGATGCCAGTTATAAACACCAGTATTGATTGGTTGCCTGGGAGAGACAGACTAGAGAGAGATAGACTATCATTAGCTACTTGGTCTGCTCTTTTTTACCTCCACACCCAACCTTTGCCGAAAATAGCCGATCTACAAGCCCTCAACATTTGGCCAAAGTTCTCCTCGGAATAGGGACGCGAGTGTTCAAGAGGTCAATCTAAAAGAATGATCCTATCACATAAAGATTTGGCAGCCCTCCTGTAGTAACTCTGAGGACCCCCTAGGGGTCCTCCTGAACCCCCTGTTGAAGAACCCTGCAATAGATGAATAATGTCCCAGGCTCATGGTTACAGCGTAGCGTTGTACCAAACACAGTGCTTGGAGCTCAGCTATTCCCAAATCACTGAGCCTGTTACTGTTAGCTTTAACCTGGAGACTCTTGAATGAATCCCTTCTTTGCACAATCCCACAGAATAAGAAACGGAGAGACAAACACGTAGACACGCACGCACGCACGCACGCACGCACGCACGCACAGTCGCACACACACACACACACACAACAAAATCTAAAGAAACAATGTTCTAATGTTCTAGACGGGTGTTCCCAAACTTCTCATTTTTTAGAGTCGAGCCCAAAAGAGAAATTAGATTGCCAAGGATCCTACTGAAAATAGCAGATCTACAAGCAAAATAAAACTATTATGCAATACTTTTGAAAAATGTTGGAATTGTTTTTTAATTGATGGAAACACTTTTTTACTATCTTTTGGCGTTGTGAGCTTGTAGATCGTCTATTTTCGGCAAAGAGCTTTGGTGTAGAGGGGGAAAAAGAGCAGACTAAGTACAGAGTGAAAGGTCAAGTTTGATAAGCATTGACGGTTCAAGTGGTTAAATATCTGAAAACACAAATTGACATGAACCCTAAAAACAATGGCGATATGATGAAGGTTGCGCTGTCACTGCTTCATCTCTCTCTCAACTAAGGGGTCCTTGGCCTGAAAAAGTTTAAGACCCCTGGTCCAGACTCACCGTGCCTCTCATGGTGTGTGTGTGTGTGGCTGTGGTGTGGTCCTCTGGGCGACGGAGAAACGGGCCAGCAGTGAGGTGGACGCGTCCAGGTTCTCCTTGAAGGACGCCTTGGCTTCACCGCGGAGACTCTGGTGAGACCAGGGAGGGACAGACAGAGAGACAGAGAGACAGAGGAGGGAGAGAGGGATGCTCGTTCACTACAATGCCTGTTGGACTCTGGCACTCTGTCGCTGTGTGTGTGTGTGTGTGTGTGTGTGTGTGTGTGTGTGTGTGTGTGTGTGTGTGTGTGTGCGTGCGTGTGTGCAGATAAAACCACAGCACGTCATACAACGTACAGAACATACGCACGCAGCAACGCGTGCACAAATATTGACTTTGAAAAAGGCCAGCCCCGTGTTCACTCGATGTGTTCTCTGTAGTTTTCTGGTATGTTGTTAACATGTTGACCTCTTATAACCGACACACTTATGACCAACTCATGTTTCTGCTGTTGTAATCCTGTGGTTCTCAAACCTTTTCCTGTCAAGGACCCCCAAAATGATATCTGGATATATAATCTCCGTCTTCCCATCTCTTCACCAAAAATAGCAATCTGCAAGCCCGCAGTGCGTTGTGATCTTGTAGCTCTGCTACTCTCAAGAAGAGCCAAAGGTGAGGTTTACTAAGTATTGAGGGTTTAAAGTGTTCACATGTCTGAGAATACAAATCAGCAGGAATCCAACATATTAAAAGAGAATAAAAACTGAATCAAACTTACAAAAAGATTGCAACAGACAACTATGAAGCTCCTGTGAAATATATGAAAAAAGAAGCTTAATTTGCAACACAATTTTATACAATATGTAGTGGGTCCCTCCCTGCTTCATCACTCTCTCAGCAGTGGCGGCTCCAGGCAATTTTTAATGGGGGTGCTGGAAGGGAGCTTGGCTATTGATGGAGGTGCTAAGTAGTCCCCAAACCCGTTGCTTTGGGGAGCGCTGTTTTCATTGGCTAATTTTGGTACCGACCTGCACGCGCATCTAGTTCTTATCAGCGATACGTGGACCAGAAACGCATTAATACAGTACAAGAGCCTAAACAAACACAAAACCATGCACATTATGTAGTTAGAGGGACCAACAACGGCATCTTTAAACAAGTCTTTATTTTATTTATCTTTTTTTTTGCTGGGCTCCAAAAAGCCCAAATATCTTGTGCTGCAGTGCAAAATCTGCTATTCTGTTAAACAGCCAAAAAAAGAAAAACAGCCTATAGTGTACTATTATTGACAAAGCGAATCACTGTTCATTCAGTACCATTCAAGTAGCCTATTGCATCACAAGTGTTATAAGTCACATTAAAGCTATACTGTGTAAGTTCAACTAGTGGTCAGTAGCGGTATTGCTTTTTTCGGCCGTTTTTCGGCCGGAGTCGTCGCGGACCACCGCCGCGGACCACCGGAGCGGCGCCGCAAACCACCGCGACCGATAGTAATCCGTGGAGGGGTAGAACTCATGGTAGAACGTAATTTTCTGGCCAGGATTTGTGGATTAAGAGGTTAAAATCCTTCACCATGGTAAACACTGTAGCCAAGCGGAGGCGCTTCCTGGAGACCAGAGCAGATAAGCTGTGATTGGCCGGTAGTGTACCATGTGTGCATGATCGGCAATGTGATTGGGCAACGTATACACAACGTATACAGATGATGCAGATTACGTCATTTTGGCGCGAAATCCGGTCCACGGCCAGGATCATAGAAAACATATAAAGAGAAGGCTTCAGAAGCTGAAAATAACGGAGTGGGTGTTCTAAAACTTTAGCGATTTAACAGTTAGGACAATTTTAAGATTTGTTTTATAAAAAAAGTTACATGGTACAACTTTAAATAAATGGTAATATCATCAACTAAAGGAGTGATGTATAGGCTATAGGCTGCTAACAATGCAGATACTGTGGGCACATTTTATTTTTCTCCTAACTTATCATGAAGGACTTCTAGTCTCTACTTTACAGTGTTGGGCAGGAACCTTTTTTTCACCAATGTCACAGATTTGAACAAAGATAATTTTATTTGATGACAGTGAAAAAAATATGTTTTGGCTGAACATTTCTTGGGGGTGCTATAGGCTTCTTTGGAGGTGCTAAAGCACCTGCAAGCCCCCCCCCCCCCCTAGCGCTGCCTATGTCTCTCAGCCCATTGAAGACCCCTGTTCTAAAGTTGACTTTTTTTGCATGCAACGATTAATTAGAAAGCTGAGAAAAAGACGATGGTACAACTTGTATCCTCGTCTTTTTTTCAGCTTTCTAAGTAATCGTTGCATGCAAAAAATAGTGTTTATTGTCATGATTCCTCACCAGCCGGGGTGGTTTTGTCAGAGGCTTAAAAGACGTTTAAATAAATACTTTATGAAATGTCTATGGATGAAATGCATGGGGGAAAACGCTTCCGACACCAGAGTGAGGGCGGGCGGGGCTTAAACTGCGATGCTCTATACCTGGTGGTGTGAGCTCCCAGCATCTCCACTGGAAGGTGTCTTCTGCAGTGGGACCGTGGGACTGAGGTACTCCTTCCACCAGAGGGCGACAAACCGTGCCGTGTTCCGTGTGCTGTGCCTCAGCCTGTGCTCCGGCCCTGCAGTTCCACGGCTTGTTGGGCCCCAGGAAGTGGACGATCTTGGCGTTGTGGCCAAATCTGAGAGGAGGCAGAAATACACCTCACTATCCAGCATCTTCCAAGTAAAACCTGGTGGCTGATCATGGCAGTGGTTCTTCTCTACCAATCTATCAGTTACTACAGGTTAGTGTGGTTCTTCTCTACCTATCTATCAGTTACTACTGGTTAGTGTGGTTCTTCTCTATCTATCAGTTACTACTGGTTAGTGTGGTTGCCCTGTACTTGTCTGACTTCTTCCATCTTTCTTTCCAGATACACTTTATTTTGCTGCGCTGTTTTTGGGCCATAATTTTGAGAACTTTAGCCAAAAATAGCAGATCTGGCAAAGAGGTTTGGTGTAGATGGGAAAAAGAGCAGGCTAAGTACAGAGTGAAAGGTCAAGTTTATTAAGAATTGACGGTTCATGAGGTTAAATATCTGAAAACACACATTGACAGGAATCCAAAATATACTGATGATTTGTGCTGTCAAACGATGAAACTATATGGAATCTATGAACAGGTAGTGGGGGTCCCTGCTTCATCTCTCTCTCAACTAAGGGGTCCTTGGCCTGAAAACGTTGAAGACCTCTGGTATATATATGGGAACACTCACTGTTGTAAGGCAGGGAGGTAGCTGTACACCGTGCTGGTTGTGAATACTGTATATCAGGGGTTCACAAACATTTTTGTCTCAGGGCAACCCATACATATTTTTCTAATCCGAGGCATCCCTACATTATAATTTTCACTCCCAGCACCTTATTGCGACCGTCGGGTCGCACTTACTACCAAAACCTCCACCGGCTGTCTGTCTGTCTGTCCGTCTGTCACACGTCACACGTCACACTTTTGCCCTGCTCATATCTCCGCACACATTTTGCACACATACTCCTTGCCTGCCAAACTACAACCTCCACCCATCACTTCTCACATGCCCCTCTTCTAGCGCCACCAGGAGGCCGATTCTTGAAAAACACATTTTTGGACACTGCTCCTACAATTATTACCCTAAAATCACGCAAATCGGTACACAGTATGTCTACACTCAGTTCATCAACGTAGATATGTCCCATTTAGCGCCACCTTCAGGACGATTTTTTAAAACACATTTTTGGACACTACTCCTACACATTTCACCCTAAAATCACGCAAATCGGTACACACTTGCTCTACACTGATGTCATCAACATGGATCTGTCCCATTTAGCGCCACCTTCAGGCCGATTTTTTAAAACACATTTTTGGACACTACTCCTACAGATTTTGCCCTAAAATCACGCAAATCGCTACACAGCATGTCTACACTCATGTCATCAAAATGGATCTGTCCCATATAGCGCCACCATCTGGTTGGTTTTTCAAACACATTTTTGGACCCTGCTCCTACAGATTTTGCCCTGAAATCACACAAATCGGTACACAGTATGTCTACACTCATCTCATCAACATGGATATGTCCCATTTAGCGCCACATTCAGGACGATTTAAAAAAAAAAAAAAATTGGACACTCACGCTGTGACCTGACGGTCGCTTATCTCCCGATTAGGGAGTCTTACTGGTATTTATAGCATATCGTCGTTGTCGGGTGGAAACCTTGTATGTATAAAATGATCTAAACTAGTGAAAACGGCAGATCTACAAGCACACAACGCCTCGCGGTGCGTTGTGTGCTTGTAGATCGGCTGTTTTCACTAGTTTTGTGGGTCAGTCTTGTATGAGGAAGCAGGGCTTTGCTCTACCAAAAGACGTACACATTTGAAACTTGGAGATACGAGGTTTCTGCCTGACAGTGACAATATTTTAGTGATTATGTTACGAGGAAAACGTTGAGATAATAGCCATTTTGGTTAGAACTGAATGAAAATGACTTTGTAATTCAAGTTTAAAATTATACTAAATATTTTTTTCAAGTGTCCAAATAAATTCCAAATATTATCAAATGATCTTGCGGCACCCCTGTACTGCCGTCGCGGCACCCCAGGGTGCCCCGTCACCCACTTTGAAAACCCCTGCTGTATATACAGTAGGAACACCAACTGTTGTGAAACAGGGAGGTAGCTGTACACCATGCTGGCGCTCAGGTTGTACACAAAGTTTGCTGATGTCCTTCACGGCCCAGTCGCTGAAGAAGGTGTTCAGCAGGCCCTGGTCTCCTCCTGTGCACCAGAACATAAGAAAATAAGAACATGAGAACATGAGAACATGAGAAGATAAGAACATGAGAACATGAGAACATGAGAAGATAAGAACATGAGAACATAAGAACATGAGAACATGAGAACATGATAACATGAGAAGATAAGAAGATAAGAACATGATAACATGATAACATGATAACATAAGACCATGATAACATGAGAACATGAGAAGATGAGAACATGAGAACATGAGAACAATAAGAACATGAGAACATGAGAACATGAGAACATGAGAACATAAGCACATAAGAACATGAGAACATGAGAACATAGAATATGAGATCATAAGAACATGAGAACATGAGAACATAAGCACATGAGAACATGAAAACATGGGAACATGGGAACATGAGAACATGAGAACATGAGAACATAGAATATGAGATCATAAGAACATGAGAACATGAGAACATAAGAACATGAGAACATGAGAACATGAGAACATAGAATATGAGATCATAAGAACATGAGAACATGAGAACATGAGAACATAAGAACATAAGAACATAAGAACATTATAACATAAGAACAATAAGAACATGAGAACATGAGAACAATAAGAACATGAGAACATGAGAACATAAGAATATAAGAACATAAGAACATGAGACGATAAGAACATGATAACATGAGAAGATAAGAACATGAGACGGCCTTGCATCATCATACCTACATCATTGCAAGTCCGTCAAGCCCATGATGCAACGGGTGCAAGCGGCACGGAAGCAATGGCGGCGCGCAGCAACAGCAGCGCGCCCGGCGCGTTTAACAATTTATATTAATACGCTGCTCTTATTAGTAATAGTTTATGCCTCGAAATGTGCGCGTGAATACAGCCTGACCAAGCTGGAGAACGGTTACTGGAATATCTCGCCAAAACTCCACTCTATGGACCGGGATACAACAGCAGCCACCAACAAACAGTTCGGCTACGGTTCCATGGCTACATTCATCCACCTTTTGCGTTGTGCGTGGCGACCGATCATCGCAAATGGAAACGGCGGAGATTACTGTGGTAAAATCATCACTATATGCCTCCTGCTGTCGGGCGACGTCCATCCATGCCCAGGCCCTACACCGGGGCCCCTCTTCACTGTGGCTAGCGAGGCTAACGAGGCTAACAATGTGGCTAACAACAACAACAGCCACCGGCAAACGCCGCCAGCTCGGCTCCAGACGCCCCTGCAATCACAACAAGCGGCCACCGAGCTGTTAGCTTGGCTCCATCTACCTCCACCAGTGTTCCGATGGCTGCTCGGTCTCGACCTGATGACAACAACGGCGACAAGCGGTCCAACGTTACCACCAGCTCCCGAGTCTGTGGCCACCGAGCCTAGAAGTCTCATAAAAGGAGCTAGACCGCTGGACATCGGCCCCGCTATACCACCAACGCCTGGAGCTGTGGCCACCGTGCCTAGAGGCCCCGGGCAGCGGGACACCGGCCCGAGGACATCGCAGGATCCCGAGGCTGACTACACCGAGCCCAGAAGTCTCTTGGAAGGAGCTGGGCCGCTGGACATCGGCCCCGCTATACCACCAACACCTGGGGCTGTGGCCACCGTGCCTAGAGGCCCCGGGCAGCGGGACACCGGCCCGAGGACATCACAGGCTCCCGAGGCTGACTACACCGAGCCCAGAAGTCTCTTGGAAGGAGCTGGGCCGCTGGACATCGGCCCCGCTATACCACCAACACCTGGGGCTGTGGCCACCGTGCCTAGAGGCCCCGGGCAGCGGGACACCGGCCCGAGGACATCGCAGGCTCCTGAGGCTGACTACACCGAGCCCAGAAGTCTCTTGGAAGGAGCTGGGCCGCTGGACATCGGCCCCGCTATACCACCAACACCTGGGGCTGTGGCCGCCGTGCCTAGAGGCCCCAGGAAGCGGGACAGAGGCCCAAGGACATCGCAGGCTCCCGAGGCTGTGGCCGTCGTGCCTAGAAGTCTCATTAAAGGAGCTGGGCCGTCATCTGGGACATCATCATCATCATCAGCTGGGGTGGCCACCGTGTCTAGAAGTCTCTGCACCGGAGCTAGGCCGGTGGCCACCAGCAAGAATAATCCAGCTCTGGACAATGACACAACACGGTCCCCCCCTCACCTGCAACCCCCAAAGCCACATATGGCTAAGGTAAAATACAGAAACCCAGTTTTTAAAAAACACAGAAAATGTAAATTTTTTAAAACACTAAACCAAGCTAAAACTGTGTGGGACCCCTTATGTAAACCCAAAGGTTTGTTCTGTGGCCATCTAAACATCCAAAGTATGGTAAATAAGCACAGTGAACTAGAAAATCTGCTTGTAAACTCTAACATTGACTGTTTAGGACTGACGGAAACATGGTTAAAGCGGTCATCCCCAGATGCCTTAGTGAGCATGCCTGGTTACAAGGTGTTCAGAAGGGACAGAGTAACTGGGAAGGGTGGGGGGGCCTTGCTTTATATCAAGAACACCCTACAATGTAAGCAAATTGTATGGCCCACTGAGATCCAGGCCGAATGTGTAGGTGTAGAAATTACACTATCCACAGAGATGAAGTTCACTCTAATTTGCTTATACCGTCAGCCATCAGCTAAAGTAGAAGTATACGACCAGCTAAAGACCATCCTCACGGCGTGTGATTTTAATCAAGAAGTAATACTAATTGGTGATACAAATGTTAACTGGGACGATAAAAAAATAAGAAAAAATCTTAAACTAGTAACAGACCACTATAATTTGACCCAATTAATAGAGCAACCTACAAGAATAACCAGTCACTCAGCAACCAAGATAGATTTACTGTTTTCAAATAAAGTGGAAAGAATCGCTAAAACATTTAACTTCGTGACAGGTCTCTCTGATCACAACATCATATTCTTTTCCAGAAAACTCTCAAAACAGGCGTTCAGCAAAGCTCAGTCCCAGCCTATAGTCAAAACAATCCCAAAACATCTGCAACATAGCCTTGAGGTCGCCATACAAGGGCTTGAGTGGGATGATTTACACTCATGTGATGATGTTGAGACCGGATGTAATATCCTTCTTTCCAAAATTGGCAGAGTAATGGAATCTTTCACCAGAGGTGGTAACCAGAGGAAAGGGAGGAAAATTACTCTACCTTGGGTCGATAAAAAATGCAGAGATCAAATGAAAACCAGAGATTTACTGCTTAAAAAGGCATTAAAATCTGGCCTGACAACGGACAGACAGCTATTCACACATGCTAGAAACAAAGTCACAAATTTCTTAAGGAAGGCTAAAGCTGGATTTTATATCTCCATCATAGAGAGTGCCAGAGGAAATGGGAAAAAAGTTTGGGAATACATAAATAAACTGACAGGGAAATACTATAAGCAGGATAATAACAACTTAGAACTTAAAATAGATAATGTCCTGGTGAAAGATCCCCACACGCTTGCTAGCAACCTAATGCTGTTTTTTCTAAACTCTGTGTATGAAATCACACAATTGTTCAGACCCTCTAAGTTTGTTCCACGCCCTGTTCAAAATGATCTCCCCATTTTTAATTTGGAGGAAGTCACAGAAAACGAGGTGACAAACATTGTCAGATCACTAAAAGCATCCAAAGCTAAAGATGCACATGGGCTTGACACAAACTTTCTTAAAACAAATATTGACTCTCTGGTGGCACCAATCACACATCTGGTAAATCTGTCCATAAGAAAATGCACTGTCCCAACTCAGTGGAAAGCTGCTGTTATAACACCTATATTCAAATCTGGCTCAAAAACGGACATATCAAACTATAGACCCATAAGCATCTTACCTGTTATATCAAAAGTGGCTGAAAAGTGGATTGTAAAGTCTATTGTTAAACATCTAGACAAAGGCTACACCCCTCTGCATCCTATGCAGTTTGGGTTTCGAGCCTTCCACTCCACTGAGTCAGCAAATTGCTTATTCATTGAAAAGTTAAAGTGTGCTTTGAACAAAGCCCCATGCGCAATGGCAGTATTTTTGGATTTCAAGAAAGCATTTGACTCTGTCAGCCATCAGGTCCTCTTGTCCAAACTAACACATTTCAACTTGTCCCCAGAGGCCATCAAATGGTTTACATCATACCTATCAAATAGAGAACAGTGTGTTAGTATAAATGGCATCAAGTCTCCTTATCACACTTGCTCGGTTGGTGTCCCCCAGGGATCAATAGTAGGACCATTTCTGTTTTCTCTGTTTATAAACGATCTACCTGATGTATGTAAAGATGTACATATTCAGATGTACGCAGATGATGCTGTTATACTGACTCATGGAAAAAGCTATGCAGAGGTGTCAACGGTTTTAACTTCTGTTATGACCAGCGTTCAGGACTGGCTTACAGACTCATGCCTGCTCCTGAATGCAAAAAAGACGGTCTGCATGGCTTTTTCCAAAAGACCAGTTGTGATGGAATCATCAAATGTGTTTCTGGGTGGAGAGGAACTTGAACTTGTGTCAGAGTTCAAGTACCTCTGGGTCATGTTAGACTCAACCCTAACCTTTAAAAAACATGTAAAAAAGGTTACAAACACAATCAAGTTCAACCTTCAGAACTTTAAACAAATCACACCTTTTTTGGCAGTTAGTGCTGCTAAATCGTATCTCCAATGCATGATCCTATCACACATTGAGTACTGTTTCACAAACTGGTCTTGCGCAGGTATAACGACTCTCAAACCCATTGAACAGCTATATAAGAGTGCGCTTAAGGTATTCGATAGGAAACCCCACTCATATCACCATTGTAATATTCTTCAGAGGTACCGTTTTTTGAGTTTCGCTAATTTTAAGGTTTTTAAACAGGTCAGTATCATATATAAGACACTAAATGGTCTATGCCCACCTCCCCTAAAGGAATTCATAAAAAGGAAGCCTGATAGAGGACTCAATACTAGAGCAATCACTAGAGGGGATTGCGAAGTACCGTACCGGGTAACCGCTTTTGGAAAAAACACCCTTTCAGTGCAGGGATGTTCAATCTGGAATGACCTACCTCTAACAATAAGAGACTGTTTGTCATTTCCATCCTTCAAGTTCAATCTAAAAAAATGGTTAGTTGACAATCAAACCTGTGACCATGTATAGTTCTAAGAGTACAGCTCATGCCATGTACGTATATTTTTAACTATCCTTTTTTAATGTAGGGTACTGTTAGTAATATGTGTTGTTTTGTTGTTTTTTTCTTGGTTCAGGAAAAATAGTATTTGTATGTATGTTCTTAGGCGCCCTCTCCTAATGTAGGGTTACTGTTTGTTGGTATGTATTGTTTTGTCTTCATGTGGGGACTACGGATGAAATTTAGCATTCTTGCTAATTCCGGCTTATTTACATTGCATTCATGTAGTGTTCATTAATATGCATTGTCCCGTCTAAATAAACAAATAAAGTAAGTAAAAGAACATGAGAACATAAGAATATAAGAACATAAGAACATGAGAAGATAAGAACATGATAACATGAGAAGATAAGAACATGAGAACATGAGAACATAAGAACATAAGAACATAAAAACATGAGAACAAAAGAACATGAGAACATGAGAACAATAAGAACATGAGAACATAAGCACATGAGAACGTGAGAACGTGAGAACATGAGAACTTGAGAACATGAGAACATGAGAAGATGAGAACATGAGAACAGACCATCGTGGGCCATCCAATATAAAAAGCGTATTTCTCTTTGTATGAAGTAAGACGCCCTAAGGGCAAGAGGTGGCCTATTACAGCACTATTACACAATTCCAGTTATACACAATTACACTTATTACACTAGTACACTCATCTGATAAGTGCCTGACGCCATAAAGACAGATATCAAGTGAGTTATTTCCTTGAAAAGAGAACATTCACAAAAACTTAAATAACTCCTTTTCATTTGATTTTCAAGCTCGGAAAATCAAAAAACAAGGGTTTTGAAATGGCTATAACTATAGAATGGCACATCGTAAATGCAAGATTATATTTTTTTCGTGAAACTAGAGCTTGTCCTCTTTCATTTCCATTACAGTATGACATTGTCGTGCAAACACAGAATTTAGGAAAAATGTAAATATAAAAAAAATATTCATTATACAAAATGGCAGAAAAGCCATACAGTGCAATGTTAAAATGGCAGCAAATGAGTTAATATTAAAACCGTTTTATACCGGACTTCTGAGCAACGGTCTTTTACCGTCTTTTACCGTACTGGGTCATTAAAACCGAAACAAATGATTTTTATCCGAAAATCGGCGATCGTCTAACCTTCCCTAGTCACCGCTCGTCCATTGATAGCTCATGGCTGCTCTGACATGAAACAGAAGTGACGTCAGCTCCTTTCCTTCTTCAGGCTTCCTTGCTCCCGTCCGCTTACTCTTTAGTTGATTACATTAGCATAGCTGGAGTGATAAGGGCTAAGCTAGCCAAAATGCTCACATCGACCGTTCAGTCATACCTGGACTATGCTTGGATTATATGCGCACGGATCGCGCACGCGAAACGCACGGGGAGACGATGCCTTGGCCAAAACCTCCACTTTATTTATGTCAATGGAGATCCAGATAATCACGGTGAGCAAACGACCAGGGGATCATGTTTATAAACATAATATTATGTCTCAGATCATAATACAATAATAGAAATTTCACGGCTAATCTACCAACAACCATTCTATTTTGGCTGGCGAAGTGTTAAGAGGTTTTGTCCAGACAGTGACGAATACAGTATACGGTATCTCAAATCTAAACCGACAGATGCTTTCCCGGTTTTAGGGGTTCAGACCTGAGACTGATTCTACACAAGACATGACTTCTAAATCAGTAGATCTCAAACCTTTTTGTGCCAATTAGGACCCCCAAAATGATATGTATTTGACAATGTGTTGTGCCAGGGGGTCCCTGGAAGAAAGGATTGGTGTTACCAAGGCAAAGATTTGCCAAAATGTTCAACAACACACACTCCAGACAAGCGGGGTAATAAACGTCCACGTTGACATGACATAGGTTTTTCAAAAGATTCTTTGGATTTAGAACAGTGGTTCCCAAAAAATAGCAGATGTACAAGCTCAAGCGCCGCACTGTGAGCTTGTACATCTGCTGTTTTTGAACGGTGCTCCTGGAAGGAGCTAAGCTCCAACGTCTGGCTCAGTCCGTTTGTCCAACGTGTGTTGTAACGCCCAACATTGGCCAGGTTTGTCCAACGTGTGTTGTAACGCCCAACATTGGCCAGGTTTGTCCAACGTGTGTTGTAACGCCCAACATTGGCCAAGTTTCGCGGTACACTTAACTCACCACTCACTTCACACTAGGTGTGATTTTGTTCCCCTCTTTTTTACATTTTTGAAAAATCTTGAAAGTGTGAGAACTACTGATTTAGAACCAGAAGGTTTTTTTTTCCTCTTACGTTTTTATCCCATGATTTTGTAACCCATTTCTTCACCAGTGCCAATTGCCCAAGCTGTAATCCTGGGCTCTGCTCTCCCTCTGCCAACCTGGGCAGAGCCCCGAACTGAGCTCATGCTTCCTTCAGTGCACGAGGAGTGAGTAGACCGCTTCTTATCACCTGACAGGGGGGAGTTTCCCCGGTTGGACGTAGCGTGTGGAAGGAACACGTTATTCCAACCAGTTCCTCTCCCCTCCATCAGGCGCCCGGGTGGCCAGAGGGAGGCAGAGTGTGTATGTGTACTGTGCAGTGTGCATGCATGGATATGCTATTCATTTTCTGGGTTAGGCAGGCAGTGGACCTAAAGCAGAAAAAACATTAAAAAGGATATAATGCAATTGTTTTTACTAATATCGTGAGGAATATCGATATCGAGGTATTCAACAACATTATCGCATATCGAAGGTTTTCCTATGCCCAGCCTTAAAGGGGAAGACCATCCATTTTAAATTTTGAACTATGTCATTAATATACATTAGAGGAGTTGTGTGGAAAATAAAAAAAGAATTCCCCCCCTTCTGTGTTGCCTAGAACTGGAGGATTTATTTTGGGGTTTGTATTGTAAAGTACAACGGTGTGACGTCATCACATTTCACCCTAAAATCACGCAAATCGGTACACACTTGCTCTACACTGATGTCATCAACATGGATCTGTCCCATTTAGCGCCACCTTCAGGCCGATTTTTTAAAACACATTTTTGGACACTACTCCTACAGATTTTGCCCTAAAATCACGCAAATCGCTACACAGCATGTCTACACTCATGTCATCAAAATGGATCTGTCCCATATAGCGCCACCATCTGGTTGGTTTTTCAAACACATTTTTGGACACTGCTCCTACAGATTTTGCCCTGAAATCACACAAATCGGTACACAGTATGTCTACACTCATCTCATCAACATGGATATGTCCCATTTAGCGCCACATTCAGGACGATTTAAAAAAAAAAAAATTTGGACACTCACGCTGTGACCTGACGGTCGCTTATCTCCCGATTAGGGAGTCTTACTGGTATTTATAGCATATCGTCGTTGTCGGGTGGAAACCTTGTATGTATAAAATGATCTAAACTAGTGAAAACGGCAGATCTACAAGCACACAACGCCTCGCGGTGCGTTGTGTGCTTGTAGATCGGCTGTTTTCACTAGTTTTGTGCGTCAGTCTTGTATGAGGAAGCAGGGCTTTGCTCTACCAAAAGACGTACACATTTGAAACTTGGAGATACGAGGTTTCTGCCTGACAGTGACAATATTTTAGTGATTATGTTACGAGGAAAACGTTGAGATAATAGCCATTTTGGTTAGAACTGAATGAAAATGACTTTGTAATTCAAGTTTAAAATTATACTAAATATTTTTTTCAAGTGTCCAAATAAATTCCAAATATTATCAAATGATCTTGCGGCACCCCTGTACTGCCGTCGCGGCACCCCAGGGTGCCCCGTCACCCACTTTGAAAACCCCTGCTGTATATACAGTAGGAACACCAACTGTTGTGAAGCAGGGAGGTAGCTGTACACCGTGCTGGCGCTCAGGTTGTACACAAAGTTTGCTGATGTCCTTCACGGCCCAGTCGCTGAAGAAGGTGTTCAGCAGGCCCTGGTCTCCTCCTGTGCACCAGAACATAAGAAAATAAGAACATGAGAACATGAGAACATGAGAAGATAAGAACATGAGAACATGAGAACATGAGAAGATAAGAACATGAGAACATAAGAACATGAGAACATGAGAACATGATAACATGAGAAGATAAGAAGATAAGAACATGATAACATGATAACATGATAACATAAGAACATAACATGAGAACATGAGAAGATGAGAACATGAGAACATGAGAACAATAAGAATATGAGAACATGAGAACATGAGAACATAAGCACATAAAACATGAGAACATGAGAACATAGAATATGAGATCATAAGAACATGAGAACATGAGAACATAAGCACATGAGAACATGGGAACATGGGAACATGAGAACATGAGAACATAGAATATGAGATCATAAGAACATGAGAACATGAGAACATAAGAACATGAGAACATGAGAACATGAGAACATAGAATATGAGATCATAAGAACATGAGAACATAAGAACATAAGAACATGAGAACATAAGAACATTATAACATAAGAACAATAAGAACATGAGAACATGAGAACAATAAGAAAATGAGAACATGAGAACATAAGAATATAAGAACATAAGAACATGAGAAGATAAGAACATGATAACATGAGAAGATAAGAACATGAGAACATGAGAACATAAGAATATAAGAACATAAGAACATGAGAAGATAAGAACATGATAACATGAGAAGATAAGAACATGAGAACATGAGAACATAAGAACATAAGAACATAAGAACAAAAGAACATGAGAACAAAAGAACATGAGAACATGAGAACAATAACATGAGAACATAAGCACATGAGAACGTGAGAACGTGAGAACATGAGAACATGAGATCATGAGAACATAAGAACATGAGAACATGAGAACATAAGAACAATGAGAACATGAGAACATGAGAACATAAGAATATAAGAACATAAGAACATGAGAAGATAAGAACATGATAACATGAGAAGATAAGAACATGAGAACATGAGAACATGAGAACATGAGAACATAAGAACATGAGAACAAAAGAACATGAGTACATGAGAACAATAAGAACATGAGAACATGAGAACGTGAGAACATGAGAACATGAGATCATGAGAACATGAGAACATGAGAAGATAAGAACATGATAACATAAGAACATGAGAACATAGAATATGAGATCATAAGAACATGAGAACATGAGAACATAAGAACATGAGAACATGAGACAAGAGAACATAGAATATGAGATCATAAGAACATGAGAACTTGAGAACATGAGAACATGAGAACATAAGAACATGAGAACAATAAGAACATGAGAACATGAGAACATGAGAACATAAGAATATAAGAACATAAGAACATGAGAACGTGAGAACAATAAGAACATGAGATATGAGAACATGAGAACATGAGAACATGAGAAGATAAGAACATGATAACATGAGAACATAAGAACATAAGAACATAAGAACATAAGAACATGAGAACATCTGAACATGAGAAGATGAGAACATGAGAACATGAGAACATAAGAACATGAGAACATGAGAACATAGAATATGAGAACATAAGAACATAAGAACATGAGAACATAAGAACATAAGAACATAAGAACATGAGAAGATAAGAAGATGAGAACATAAGAACATAAGAACATGAGAACATGAGAACATGAGAACATGAGAAGAAGAAGGTGTTCAAGAGGCCCTGGTCTCCTCCTGTGGACCAGAGGGAATGCATGAGAACAGCTCAAACAACAGCCTCTTATTGTCACCGTTGCGCTCCTATTCACGTTATTCCTGGCCCCGCCCCCGGCTTCCTGTTCATATCCTGAAAGAGTCGGAGGCTGAAAAAGCTGGCCTGAAAAACATCATTTGGTTTCCTGTTGTCCTTGCATTAAAGTGCCAGTAGTTGGCGTTCTAGGCTCTGGGCTCTATAATAAGCAATTTGTGTCTCTAAAAAAATATTAGGCCTATAGTGTCTCCTTTCCGACACTAACCCTATCCCTAACCCTAACTCTAAACTAACCTCCATGGAAGTGTTGCCACTCTGACAATAAGAAGTCACTGTCGGAATGGAGACATGTCAGATTGGAGATACGTCCCCGTCGTAATGTGACACATTGTGAGCTTGCTGATCTGCTATTTTCAATTGTAAATGTAAAGTAGTATAGCCTAGTTGCTTCTGTTGGGCTTATTTCTTTGGCAAAATCTGGCAACAGACAATTCCGTGTCACTTCCTTACTTGGGAGGAAGTGAAAAGATGTTTTTTGAAGCAGCACACAGAGAAAAACTCTCTAGCGCCCTCTGTAAAAGAAAATGGCAGCCTCCATAGAGAGGGCCAGGAATATGGTGAATACGACCTTTGTTTTGTCAACTTGGACACTCAGCTGTAAAGGGTGTTCAATAGCCCTGATTTATGCCATAAAATCAAAAACCTCAAAAATGGAGTTAACCCTTTCCAAGCCACGGGGAGCCTCTTAACTCATTTGCTGCGATGGCCGAGGAGCCCGAAAAAATCCCACTGTACGTCCCTGCCACGCCCGAGGAACCCGAGGATTTGCTTTTATATAATGTAATGTTTAATTACACTCTTCCCCAGCCCCTGATAAAGTTTGAGCCTTCTGTCATATAGGGAACCCAAAATATCACACATCAAAGTTAGTGTGTTTGAAAGTGTAATAAATGTATAAATCTCAATAAAAGTCTATAATTCTCCCCATAATCCACAGTGAAGGCACAGTGAATGCATTTCGCACGCACCGCTGGCTGCGGCGCTCCAGCACAGACTGTATGCCTCTTTTTTTTTTTTTTTTTTCAGGCGCGCATCCCCTCACTCCAACATGCAGCCATGTCATTCACACACACCCCCATTCCAACACCAATACTTGCCCTACTATGGAAGTGTCGCCAGAAGTCAATCTGAATGGCAGCATTTCAGAAGCCCCCCAAGCGGAGGCTAGCCTAGCAATAGCAACAAGTAAACAGTTCGGCTCGATCACCGTTCAAACAAAATCCCGTGACATTTTCACTTCAAAAGCCATAATCTGCTATGGGCCTACACAACACACAGCTTCATAACCCCACAAACATGTTCAAAGTCTCCACAAAAAACCATTATGTCCAGATTAGCAGCCAACAACGATGCTCTTGTGACAGGGATGTCACAAGAGGGGGGAAAGTGGGGCTGAGTTACTAGGGCCCAAGGTGGAAGGCCCTTTGGTATTTTATACTTTTGCTATTGAAAAATAGCAGATCTACACGCTTGCAGTACGGCACCGCTTGTATATAGCCCTATATATATATATATAATCCCCCTATGAAGAACATTCATGGGGGGGCCGCAGTGAATCCTTGTACCCGGGGCCCAGAATTGGTCCGACCGACACCCTGCATCAAAGTCTCAGAGCATCTCTGCCTGAACCAAAATAATCGATCACAAACACATAGATAACACATCTGCACCTCACCTCATGTCAGCGGGGGTCCCCTCGACCACATCCCGATCACAAGGCACTGCTCGCAGCAGAGTAGATGTCCTATGTGTCGTGTCCGGAGGCTGATTTGACCACAAACAACATCTCTATTCGCGTCGGTAAAACTTATGAGACATCCTCGTCGAGCGTTAGCCTTGTCATCTCCGTGTCTGCTCGCTGTCCGAAACATTTGGATCCCACCGGGAACAGTGGAGAAAAGCAATCGCGACGATTCATTGAAAGTAAGTTGCTTTGTTTTCATCCAAAGTTTCTGTGCTTCCCGTGTCGGCGTGCATGCATGCAAGTGCAATCGCGCATGGACGCAACGCATGTGCATGTAAGGTGCACATGCGTGCAGACTGAAAAGAAAGTGAATATCGATCCATCGTGCATGCGCCTGCATCTCCCCCTGAGTGTGATCAGCTGCAGCATGTGTATCGCAGCATTGTAATGTTGTGATGCGTTCTTCTTCTTCTGCTTCTTTGGGTTTTCTGGCGGCTTGTAATCTATAACTCTATGCTTGTGAACCGTTCTAAAGCCCGCCCACTATATCCGGTTATTTACACAGTCACTCACATACATGCAATAAACGTTTCCGCATCCGATATAGAAACAGACCTGATCAGCAACTACTTATATGGCAACTGCACACTAACGTGATCCCAACAGATAGGGAGCGCTCCATTGTAGTCACTTGGACCGCGCAGAGGACCTGATCACTGCACAGTGAGTAACGTGATCCCAAACGATTCAATTCGGTGGAGCTTTATTGACATGAGCCCAACCCTCCCCTCCCCTGCCCCTTCTTTGTATATACTGTTTGTTTAGACTTACTGTCTTCTTTTTTGTTTTTCTTTACATATCTACTGCATAGTACTGTGTTCTATTTGTCTGTCATTCAATGTTATATGAGATACTTCAATGGTTTCCAGTGGAAATAAGCTTAGTCTTTTCATGGATCTCCTTTTAGTAGACCTTGTACCAGTGAACTGTACCGTCATGAAACTGTGCCTTTTCCTATGCAAACTTCTAAAGTCTTCAATCAATCAATCAATGAGAAAACGCAAGTGGTTTGAACAAAATACCTGTTTGCTGGGTTCTCGCCAAAGCAAGTGTCACAGATAAAATAAAAACATTTGAAAATGGGTAACATATATACAGTTGGAGGGGGTACCATTCCCACCTGCTTTTACTGCTTAGCAATATATATATATATATATATATATATATATATATATATATATATATATATATATATATATATATATATATATATATAGATCTGCTATTATGTACATGTATGTGTATAGCCTACAGTATAGTTAGTGTGTGTGTGTGTGTGTGTGTGTGTGTGTGTGTGTGTGTGTGTGTGTGTGTGTGTGTGTGTGTGTGTGTGTGTGTGTGTGTGTGTGTAGGTACTGCAGACCATCGTGGGCCATCCAATATAAAAAGCGTATTTCTCTTTGTATGAAGTAAGACGCCCTAAGGGCAAGAGGTGGCCTATTACAGCACTATTACACAATTCCAGTTATACACAATTACACTTATTACACTAGTACACTCATCTGATAAGTGCCTGACGCCATAAAGACAGATATCAAGTGAGTTATTTCCTTGAAAAGAGAACATTCACAAAAACTTAAATAACTCCTTTTCATTTGATTTTCAAGCTCGGAAAATCAAAAAACAAGGGTTTTGAAATGGCTATAACTATAGAATGGCACATCGTAAATGCAAGATTATATTTTTTTCGTGAAACTAGAGCTTGTCCTCTTTCATTTCCATTACAGTATGACATTGTCGTGCAAACACAGAATTTAGGAAAAATGTAAATATAAAAAAAATATTCATTATACAAAATGGCAGAAAAGCCATACAGTGCAATGTTAAAATGGCAGCAAATGAGTTAATATTAAAACCGTTTTATACCGGACTTCTGAGCAACGGTCTTTTACCGTCTTTTACCGTACTGGGTCATTAAAACCGAAACAAATGATTTTTATCCGAAAATCGGCGATCGTCTAACCTTCCCTAGTCACCGCTCGTCCATTGATAGCTCATGGCTGCTCTGACATGAAACAGAAGTGACGTCAGCTCCTTTCCTTCTTCAGGCTTCCTTGCTCCCGTCCGCTTACTCTTTAGATGATTACATTAGCATAGCTGGAGTGATAAGGGCTAAGCTAGCCAAAATGCTCACATCGACCGTTCAGTCATACCTGGACTATGCTTGGATTATATGCGCACGGATCGCGCACGCGAAACGCACGGGGAGACGATGCCTTGGCCAAAACCTCCACTTTATTTATGTCAATGGAGATCCAGATAATCACGGTGAGCAAACGACCAGGGGATCATGTTTATAAACATAATATTATGTCTCAGATCATAATACAATAATAGAAATTTCACGGCTAATCTACCAACAACCATTCTATTTTGGCTGGCGAAGTGTTAAGAGGTTTTGTCCAGACAGTGACGAATACAGTATACGGTATCTCAAATCTAAACCGACAGATGCTTTCCCGGTTTTAGGGGTTCAGACCTGAGACTGATTCTACACAAGACATGACTTCTAAATCAGTAGATCTCAAACCTTTTTGTGCCAATTAGGACCCCCAAAATGATATGTATTTGACAATGTGTTGTGCCAGGGGGTCCCTGGAAGAAAGGATTGGTGTTACCAAGGCAAAGATTTGCCAAAATGTTCAACAACACACACTCCAGACAAGCGGGGTAATAAACGTCCACGTTGACATGACATAGGTTTTTCAAAAGATTCTTTGGATTTAGAACAGTGGTTCCCAAAAAATAGCAGATGTACAAGCTCAAGCGCCGCACTGTGAGCTTGTACATCTGCTGTTTTTGAACGGTGCTCCTGGAAGGAGCTAAGCTCCAACGTCTGGCTCAGTCCGTTTGTCCAACGTGTGTTGTAACGCCCAACATTGGCCAGGTTTGTCCAACGTGTGTTGTAACGCCCAACATTGGCCAGGTTTGTCCAACGTGTGTTGTAACGCCCAACATTGGCCAGGTTTGTCCAACGTGTGTTGTAACGCCCAACATTGGCCAAGTTTCGCGGTACACTTAACTCACCACTCACTTCACACTAGGTGTGATTTTGTTCCCCTCTTTTTTACATTTTTGAAAAATCTTGAAAGTGTGAGAACTACTGATTTAGAACCAGAAGGTTTTTTTTTCCTCTTACGTTTTTATCCCATGATTTTGTAACCCATTTCTTCACCAGTGCCAATTGCCCAAGCTGTAATCCTGGGCTCTGCTCTCCCTCTGCCAACCTGGGCAGAGCCCCGAACTGAGCTCATGCTTCCTTCAGTGCACGAGGAGTGAGTAGACCGCTTCTTATCACCTGACAGGGGGGAGTTTCCCCGGTTGGACGTAGCGTGTGGAAGGAACACGTTATTCCAACCAGTTCCTCTCCCCTCCATCAGGCGCCCGGGTGGCCAGAGGGAGGCAGAGTGTGTATGTGTACTGTGCAGTGTGCATGCATGGATATGCTATTCATTTTCTGGGTTAGGCAGGCAGTGGACCTAAAGCAGAAAAAACATTAAAAAGGATATAATGCAATTGTTTTTACTAATATCGTGAGGAATATCGATATCGTGGTATTCAACAACATTATCGCATATCGAAGGTTTTCCTATGCCCAGCCTTAAAGGGGAAGACGATCCATTTTCAATTTTGAACTATGTCATTAATATACATTAGAGGAGTTGTGTGGAAATTAAAAAAAGAATTCCCCCCCTTCTGTGTTGCCTAGAACTGGGGTGCACGTTGCCTTTCCGAAATCTCGCTATTCCGACCATTGAATTCCATTCTTCGAAATGGCGGTGTGTCCAAATGTTATATAAGACCCGCCATTCCGAAAGGAAACAGCACCGCCTTTTCGAACATTGACTTTATTGTTCGAAATGGCGGTGTTATTTATTTTTCTATAGCACCCCTCCATTCCGAATAGCCTATAACTCTCTCTCTCTCTCTCTCTCTCTCTCTCTCTCTCTCTCTCTCTCTCTCTCTCTCTCTCTCTCTACGCGCACGCACTGTGCGTCGGGCATCGCTGCCAAAGTGCACCAAAAAATGAGAGAAAAAGCAAAAAGAATCATGATCATCATAATAACTCATATTTTCGCTGCCTAAAAATAATCACTGCATGCATGCATGCAAGCAAGCATGCGTGATGCCAGATCAATGGTTGTGATGCCTGCTCTGTTTAATTAATTTGATATGTGGGTGGTGCATAGAAAAAGTGCGCAGTCGGGCACAAAATGGATTGCAGCGGCGGCCTCTCTCTCTCTCTCTCTCTCTCTCTCTCTCTCTCTCTCTCTGAAACGCAGCTTACTTCTCGTTCATGTGTAATTTGGGGCTCTTGGATAGCTCTCCAAAAACCCATCAACATTCAGAAGGCCTTTTCTCATCTATAATTCTCAATGAATGTCTGTTATAGCCTACTCATTTCTAATTCTCTCCCACCGTCCCCGTCCCCTGTGACCCAACACACAATGTGCGCACATCTACCACATAACGGTATTCGAAACTAAGTTATGATGCCAGGCAGAATTTACAGTTAAACGCACACCTTTTAAAACATCCAACAGCAGCTTTCATCCCAGAGCTGTAGCTGCGCTCAACACGCACAGCTGTGAGACGGGACACTTTACTTTATGCTTTTTATACATTGTATTATCTTAACTTATTGTTTTGTCTACACACTAAATTAGAAGCCAAATTAAACAAAGCCCAGGCTTAAAATGTGATCTTTCACAGCTGAACTTGTATATTTATTTCAAAGTAGACGTGAGATTTACTCCACGGCAAAAAAAAGCAAATAAAACAATGGAATTATGAATGATTATTAACATAAAAATGTAAGTATAACAACGGTATAGGCCTACTCATGCACAATGTCCCAATTCAAGTTTTCAAATGTATAGGTCTACAAATCAACAGTGCACCCCAGCAAAATTGCGGCGCTTATCTCGGTCGGAAACGGGCGATCAAAAAATAAAACCAGCGGTGATAAACCCTGCAATAAACCAGACAGATCATATAGAGCTTAGGCCTATACTTAGTTTAGCAAGATATGAATGTATATTCAACGTCTCTCTCTATCTCTCCTCTCTCCCTGTCTCTCCTCTCGCCCTCCCTCTCTGTTCTATCACTCTCTCCTCGCAGCCCGCTCCGCGCGTAACCTCGCATCACCAGGCTTTCGCCGCGCGTAAAACGTCTCCATTTGCCACGATTTGGCCTGCAATATTCTATTTTAGGCATATAGCCTATAGGATACATACAATATTTCTCCTCACTCCAGTGGCACTTTCCTTTTATCTGACTCTCTGAGCAACTCCTCACAAAATAAACTATGCACGATCTGGGGAGTTCCACATTTTCGTGGTAGCGTGCAGGAGAACGAATTGGAGACGTTTTAGTGTCTGTCAAATTGGTTGTACGTGATTAGTGGAGCGCCCTCTTGTAATTGTGGACATCCTTGACGTTTAGGAAGTAGTTATAGGCCTAGTTGTCATGAAGTTCAGGCAGTTCCCTTTTTCAGCTGTGAGACTGTAGTCTAATTAGCAGATGTCATCTCTTGTCGAATCCCCACACCAAAAACTCCACTCATACCTACAAACCTCCAGACATCACCACTTTGATCCTTAATTGGTGGACCATATTCGTTTGATGTCACAGCAGGAGCTAATGACCGGCGCAATTCACACATCTATTGTTTGTTTTTCCTTGAAAGCAAATAATGACCGCGCTAATTGATCCATTGGTAACTGGGAGCTATACCAGTGGTTCTCAACCTGTGGGTTGGGACCCAAATTATTTTGTCCCCAGATGATTAACTTAATATGCGCCATTTTAACAGTAAACAAACCAACAAAGTCTACGTCTATAGAGCAGTATCTGCACATTTCTAACATGACAAATTAAACATTGGCCAAATTGTCAAATATTAGAGGCCCATTTCTGTCTCATATACGTAAGTGCAACCACTTTTAACACGCTGTCTGTGATGAGGGGCTGCCTGCGGTGCTGAACTGACTGACTTCACGTTCTCGTGTGCAATGGGAAAATTATCAATCTGTCTGTCTGTCTGTCTGTCTGTCTGTCTGTCTGACTGACTGACTGACTGACTGACTGACTGACTGACTGACTGACTGACTGACTGACTGACTGACTGACTGACTGACTGACAGACAGACAGACAGACAGATAAATGAATTAATAGGCCTACTGTCATTGCATTTCCATTTTTCAATAATAAACCGAATAGCGCAAGTAGGCCTATAGGGTCAACGAGTCAAGTCAACCCAATTAGCGCAGCAGTCCCACAGCTGGTCTGAATGGACTCTGACCAGCTCTGCGCTTCTCAAAGTTACATTAGATAATTTAAACCATTGTGGCACATTCTCAGACAACTAATGATAGCCTAGTCTATTCTGCATTCTGGTTGTCGTCACCCCAAATAACGGATTACTTCTTCATGGACCTTCAAAATGCATCACATCACATCACATCACATCACATCACATCACAGCGGCAGGCCGGCAGCGACAGTAGGTAAAGGGTTATTCACAATTCACAGTCTTTTTTCAGTTTATTGGATGACTTTTCAGACAGTAATGAATAATGATAATGAATGCAGGAGCAGCACAGCCAGCCTGCAGGTGCACTTACTGCGGGCGACCACCGTGCACCCAAATCGATTATCACAACAACCATTGATCAGGCATCACGCAATATTTTGGCATGCATTCCGTGTTTATTTTTAGGCGGAGCAAATACCGGTAAGCCTACATATTAGTTATTAGGCTCTGAATCTATGATGATGATCGGCTTGGCCTTTTCTTCTTCTTTTTTTATTTTTTGGTGCCCTTTGGCAATGTGTTCCCAGACGCACAGGACGCACAGTGCGTCATGCATATTATACGTCCATATAATTAATAGGCCTAATATGGCATTCATATTATTCACTTTATTATCGACATGTTGCAATTATAGGTCAATATAATTAATATAGGATATAATGCAGCAGCACTCTTTATGTGCAAAGCCCTAGTGTTGACGGGGGTTCCGGCCGTTCTGGCTCACCTTAAGCCCTGCTGGTGGAATAATCTGCTCAAATTCAAAATTTCGGAATGGCGAGGTCCCGACTGCAATTTCGAAACCCCACCTTTCCGAAAATTAAAATTCGAAAAGGGGGGGTTTCGAAAACGGGGGGTTTCGAAAACGGGGTGTTTCGAAATGGGGGGGTTTCGGAATGGAGGGCCGACCCCCTAGAACTGGAGGATTGATTTTGGGGTTTGTATTGTAAAGTACAACGGTGTGACGTCATCACATTGTGATTTGCAATACAAACCCCAAAATCAATCTTCCAGTTCTAGGCAACACAGAAGAGGGGGAACTCCTCTAAGGTATATTAAAGGAGTAGTTCACCCCCAAAATGACTTTTTTTCTATTCATTACTCATGCCATGGAGAGTGGAGTTCAATAATATTTTTAGATTTTTGTCACATTCCTAAGACAAAAATTTGATTCGAGTAAATTTACCCCCATTGATTCCGGATGGGGACCCGTTTCGAAACGGGTCCCCATCCGGAACGAATTGGGGTAAATTTATTGTTATCACATTTTTGTCTTAGGAATGTGACAAAAACAAAAAATATTATTGAACACTAGTCTTCATGGCATGAGTAATCAATAGAAAAAAAGTCATTTTGGGGGTGAACTACTCCTTTAATGACATAGTTCAATCTATCTATAAATGCGAGAAGTCTCTGCGTGCGTGTCTGCGTGTCTGTAATCCGCGTATCTCGAGAACCGTTCGTTCAGATTCGGCACGCGCGTTCCCCGCCGCGGCACGGAGTGCAGTGCCGGGCCTCGACCCGACCCGACGCGCGGTTTTCCCTAACCGGCGCGAAACGTCCGGAATCTCCTTATGCGGGCTGATTGTTGACATCAGGCTGTTCCGGAGGAAATCGCCGCAAGCGCTGACTCATTGTGACATCACATCATAGAAGGCTCTGAGATCACGTACGCCACATGAGTCAACAAAAAATGCCATGGTTACGTATTCTGATGTTCCTATATGGGCATAAAAGGACACAGGCAAACATATTGTCAAAACGGCTCTTATGACAACAGGTATAATGGGGTTTGCATTAAAGGGTGGGGCATTCATTCCCTATTTCAAATTCGCACGCGCGTTCCCCGCCGCAGCAGGTAGTGCAGTGCCCGGCCTCGACCCGATCCGATACGCGATTTTCTGGAACCAGCACGAAAGGTTCGGATTCTGATGTCTGACATCAGATCTCCATTTATGGGCATGAAATGGATGCAGACAGACAGATACAGATATCTCCATATATGAGCATAAATGGACACAGGCAAACAGATGGTCAAAGATCTCCATATATGGGCATAAAATGGACGCAAGTAGATGCGTGCGCAGGGGTCGGTACCAACATTAGCCAATGAAACCAGCGCTCCCCAAGACAACAGGTTTGGGGATTGGACGGAATTGATTACATGATACAGTCAGCTGTGCATTTAGTCTCAATGTTTGTAAACAAGAAACCCGTCTATATGGGCATAAAAGGACACAGGCAAACATATGGTCAAAACGGCTCTTATGACAACAGGTATAATGGGGTTTGCATTAACACATCGGATGCCCACGTGATCTCTGACGTCTTATTTGCTGGTGCCCATGGCAACGCGTCATTTTACCTACCGGCGAGAGTACTGGCGAGAAAAGTAATCCGAGTAAATGTAAACCGAGTATGTCCTGTTTATTTCGTGAAAATCTTTTCTTTCAGTCAGGACCGTTTTTTATCATTTCTAAGCCACAGTGTTTGTGTTACGGCATGTAGAAGAGGCTGCCGTTTTGAGAAAAAAATGAAAAAAGGAAGAGAATCCGGAGAAAACAGCACTTTTGTGCAGCCGGTAAACAGGAAGTCAACGAGCCACACAGCACGTCCGGGTGACGTAATTGCGCGCTGCATGTTGGGAAATGGAGTTGTTTCATCACCGCGGTAGCCAAGTGCAGTAGCTACAGTACAGTATAGTTTACTGTACAACGCGTCAAACGCGTCGTTGGGCACTCGTAAAGATCAAAGAGATTGACGCGTAGACACCACGTGGGCACCCGATGTGTTAAAGGGTGGGGCATTCATTCCCTATTTCAAATTCGGCACGCGCGTTCCCCGCCGCAGCACGTAGTGCAGTGCACGGCCTCGACCCAATCCGATACGCGATTTTCTGGAACCAGCACGAAAGGTTCGGATTCTGATGTCTGACATCAGATCTCCATTTATGGGCATAAAATGGATGCAGACAGACAGATACAGATATCTCCATATATGAGCATAAATGGACACAGGCAAACAGATGGTCAAAACAGGTCCTATGACAACAGGTATAATGGGGTTTGCATTAAAGGGGGAACCAGCACTGTGTCTGCAACACAGTCGGAGGCACAGACAGATACAGAGATCTCCATAATGGGCATAAAGGGACACAGACAAACAGATACAGAGATCTCGATATATGGGCATGAAATGGATGCAGACAGACAGATACAGATATCTCCATATATGAGCATAAATGGACACAGGCAAACAGATGGTCAAAGATCTCCATATGTGGGCATAAAATGGACGCAAAAAGACAGATAACTCCATATATGGGCATAAATGGACACAGGCAAACAGATGGTCAAAACGGGTCCTACAGAGATCTCCATATATGGACATAAAATGGACGTAGACAGATAGATATCCCCATATATGGGCATAAATGGACACACGCAAACAGATGGTCAAAACAGATCCTATGACAACAGGTATAATGGGGTTTGCATTAAAGGGCGGGGCATTCATCCCCTATTTACATTGTTCCCGAGTTGGCCAGGGCGCCGACTAGACGCTCGGCCGCCCGAAGGGCGGCCGAGCTTCTAGTATTGAAAATGGGTGGTCTTCCCCTTTAATGCAACCTCCACACAGGTGGTGATGTGCATGCAGTGACTGACCGTCAAAGCTCCCGTGCAACCGGGCGTGCTCCAGCAGCCGTGCGTGGGTGTCCAGGGAGGGCCTGAACACAAACACCCCGGAGTTGAAGCAGTCGGGCCAGCCGGGGTCCGGGGCCGCAGACAGCTCCTCTCGCTCAAACAGCTCGTCTACGTTGCACAGAGCCTGGGAGAGAGAGAGAGGGGGAGAGAGAGAGAGAGAGAGAGAGAGGGCAGGTCAACCCATTAAGACAGGGGTCTTCAACGTATTCAGGCCAGGGACCCCTTAGTTGAGAGAGAGATGAAGCAGCAGGGACCCCCCCAAACTGTTCATTGATTCCATATAGTTTCATTGTTTGACAGCACGATCATCAGTGTATTTAGGATTCATGTCAATTTTTTGTTTTCAGATATTTAACCACTTGAACCGTCATTACTTAATAAACTTGACCTTTCACTCTGTACTTAGTCTGCTCTTTTTTCTCCTCTACACCAAACCACTTTGGCGAAAATATGCTGGGTGGTTGAGAGGCGTTGTGAGCATGTAGATCTGCTATTTTCACAATATCTGCCTCTAATATTTGACAATTTAGCCAATGTTTATTTTGTAATAACATAAAATAAAAGGTATTAAAAAGTCCTTAAATTGTCACTTTAGAAATGTGCAGATACCCTCTATACACTTAAACTTTATGCTGGTTTGTTTACTGTTGAGTGAGAAATCAATGTTGCACATTAAGTTAATAATCTGGGGACCCCCAAAAATAATTTGGGGTGAGCCCCTGGGGGTCCCGACCCACAGTTGAGAACCAGTGCTATAGTGAACATTGAACAGGATCCTGGGTTCAGCGCCACTCAGCTCATGACCTCACGACCTTCAAACATGCTGCCGTCTGAGCAGATTGTTCTGTTTGCTCTGGGCTGTGTGTATGTGTGTGTGTGTGTGTGTGTGTGTGTGTGTGTGTGTGTGTGTGAGTGGGTGCGTGCGTGTGTGCGTGCGTATATCTGTGATGGCCGCTCATGTTCGCTAACATGTGAACGTATGTACAGAAGCTCTGACCTCTTAAAGAGGTCCGTCTGTCGCAACGTGTGACGCACGGAACCGTCTCTGTCTGGTGGAAACCTCATATAACGTCCAAAAAAGGACCTTAATTTACAGGGGAGTCATGGAGTTAAGACGTTTCGGCCCCACATCAACGTAGGCCAAAGTGGACCATGGACGGTAGACTTGAAAACATAATTGCAACCTAGGGAGAAGTTATCAAAACCTACGCCTCATGTCACGTTCCATATGGGAATGCCCTTATACGGACATATTGTGTCTCATGTGCTCTGTCCCTTTTATGCCCATATATGAAGATCCCAGATGTCTTCAATATTAAGCCCATATCTGGTATTATTGGTTTATTCTGTTTAGGTCTGAGAGTACCTTTGAGTTTCTTTGTGAGATCTATAGAGCAGCGGTTCTCAAAGTGGGGTAGGCGGAGTGACTCCCAGGGGTCCTTGAGGGGGTTCCGAGGGGTCCTCTGCATAATTAGTCGATATGACATACCATCAATCTGTTTAACCACTGTAACCATATCATGCATCATCCACTCGAAAACAGCCTCGAATCCATGGGCACACCAACATAATACGGGGGTGTAGATATCGTCACTGTCGGGAAGAAACCTTGTATCTCCAAGTTTCAAATTTGTACGTTTCTTCGCAAAGTAAAGCCCTGCTTCATCATAGAAGGCTGTCGCACAACAGTAGTGAAAACAGCAGATCTACAAGCACTGCGAGGCGTTGTGTGCTTGTAGATCGGCTGTTTTCACTAGTTTAAATCATTTTTTAAAATGGTAAATACAATACTGGCTTTCAAGCAGTTTCAAGGGGCACACTTGACCCTTCTCACACCAAAGGTCCCCAGGCACAGTGGTTGAGAAATACTGTGTCAGATAGCTTTCTTTCACCTTATTCACCTATTATTCCTTCTCCAGAGCGATTGTCATTGGATATCTGTCTGTCCTCTCTCTCCCTGGTAAGCGTGTTTTGCCAGATTCTGCAAGAGAAACAAGTGGCCAGGTCTATGAAAACAAACCCAAAAGAAGTGACTAGCCCACGTTTTATCACTTTACGCCGGCTATTTGGAAATAGCAGAGATCTAATACAAAAAAAATTACAAATAAATATTGGAGGAGGGGAAACACAAACACAAATATTGTATGTAACTGGCCTCATTTTCAGATGAGGACAAATACATATTGTTTTAAACAACTTTTTTATATTTCTCTATCTCTTTCCAACTTTCTCTAAATTGCATAGATGAGCATAAAAGGACAAAGAATTTCAACAACTTGTCTTTCTTGTTACAATAAAGTACAGTGAAGTGTTGTAAACCTGTGATCTGACAATGACAGTTCATAATAGGTGTGATCTTTTAGTTTTCTGATGCAAATGAATTAAGCTCCTTTGAATTGAATTGAATTGAGCTTGTGAATCAGCTATATTTCTGATCTGCTTATGAGTTATGGCTGTGTTTTCTCTAGGCTGACTCCGGCGGTCCTCTGGTGTGGTCTCCGAAGGGAATCGTTTCCTGGGGTTTCGGTAACTGCTACGAGAGCACTCCTGCCGTGTACGCCCGAGGGTCCAACTTCAGGTCGCCTCCAACTGAAGAGTCCTCTTTCGCTGAACGTACAATAATATATCACTATATACATGTACTCTTTTCTCTTCATGGGGGGTGAAGGATTTCTTTCTGTCTTATTATTTTTCCAGACAATATTTTTGGATCATGTCAAAGGGAAAATAAACACTTTTCTTTATGCATCACATGGATTTTGTGTGAGTTTTGCTTTTCATGTCTAACTATGAGAGTAATTCACTGTGAACTAGGGCATTCACGAATAGTCATTTTTAGTATTCGAATTATTCGACCTCAAAGTATTCGAATAGTCGAATATTCGACAGGACTGGCCAAACTGTCAAATATTAAGTAAGCAAGAGGCGAACCATTGTGAAAATAGCCGAGGCGTTGTGAGCATGTAGATCTGCTATTTTCACAATATTATCTGCGGAACCGAGTCACATTAAATGTAATACCTGGCTACAATTCCAAGTGCTTGTCAGGGTGGGGGTCCCCAGTTCAAATGTGTTTGTTTTGGGGGTCACAGCGGCCTAAAATGGTTTGAGAACCCCTGGTATAGAGCATTAACAAATCCATCCACCAGGTGCATTGACAACTCATTCTTATGACTTCCCATCTCACCAAGCTTTATAAACTATATATTTTTTTAAAGAGAAAACAATAAAAAAATAAAAATAAGAGAATATTCGACTTGGTGAACAATGTCGAATAGTGACTTTGATATTCGAATATTTGGTGAATACCCTACTGTGAACAGTGAAACGATATGATACTTTAACACTATGACAGAGTCAATCAATCAATCAATCGAACTTTATTAAGGACACAACATAGCAACATAGCTCAATAAAGCATTAGTCAGAACACAAATTATGCTGTTGGCAGGATCATACAGCCTATACATTTGTACATGAGGCTCCAGAGCAGAGCAGGTGGGTACACCGATACTGACAAATATTTGGCTTGCACTGCTGCATCGTGGCTATCTAAGCAGCAGTCTCATGCCATCATTATAAGACATTGAGTCGTTGCATACTGCTCTTTCTGTAGCGCCGCCACAAGTGGGCAGTATACAGACAGTAGGTGTGCAAAAAGCTTTGAAGAGTGTGAACTTCACAGAAGACTTCACAAAGACAGACAGAGCAAAGATCAAATATGGAGCTGCCGGTTGAATCTGACATTGTATCCCTGCCCTTCGATCCCTTGGAATGCACAGGGCTCTCCCTGTGTACAGAACGCTGCTGCTGCAGATCAGCCCCCCCTTCCTGGTCGCGGGCCGCACTGTCACTGTTGACTCTAGGTCAGGGTTCCCCAATTAGTTTTCCCCAAGGGCCGAATTATGTCTAGGGTACCAAGCCGAGGGCCACAACATTGCAGGGGCGACGGGGGCGTTCCCACTACTCCAGCGACAGTTTTCGTCGTTGTCGGGTGAAAATCTTGTATGTCCAAAACCGTTCGTTTTGAATTTATTATTTAAAAAAATATTTAAACTAGTGAAAATAGCCGATCTACAATCACACAACGCCTCGCGGTGCGAGGCGTTGTGTGCTTGTAGATCTGCTGTTTTCACTACTTTTGTGCGACGGCCTTGTATGATTTGCAAAAGAACGTACAAATTTGGAGATACGAGATTTCCACCCGACAACGACGATATACTAGTGTTGTTGCTGCTCTTATACCACCATTATTACTGGGGTTGGTGGGGGCCAGACAGTAGCCTCCCACGGGCCGCAAATGGCCCGCGGGCCGCCTATTGGGGAACCCTGCTCTAGGTGTACGAGCCTCAAAATAACATCCAACATAATATTCCAGTAGGCCACAGCTAGAGTTCTCAACGGGCCTGAAAATTAAGGCCCGGCCCTAACTGGGCCCGAGTGGGCCGACCCGAAGCCCGGCCCGACCCTAACAATAATCATCATTTTCGGCCCGAAAGCCCGAGAGAGAAAAAAAGAAAAGAAAAAGAAATGTTGCCAGTAGGCAGCACCAGTGTCTCAAATTACAACAGTGAGAGAATGGACACATAATAGTTGGCGAAATGGCAACTTCACGTGTTAAATTGTTCATGAAACATGCAAGGTTCTGCACAAAATGGGCTAACGTTATCTCAATCATACAGCTCTCATCCTCTCTCTCCCTCGCATTGTCGCTGCCTGCGTGATTTATGTTTCGTCCTTTCAACGGTGACGCATCAAACACAGGCAGCCGCTCGACAGATCTATAAACCCAAAACGTGTTCATCTGGCTTGCATTCTGGGCTTGCAGATCTGTTATGTTTGGTGCGCGACACGACATGGGCTGGCCACCATGCTTAAACATACACAACTCATGTAACAAGCGGCACGCTGCGGCTGTAAACCGTTAATATAAATGAATGCACACAGCAGCAAAGGACACTTGATTAACCAGAAAGCATAATGGAATTATTAATATCTTACCAGACGAGACGATCATCTCTATAAGGTAAGGATGTCAACGTATGGTGCTTTTAGGTTGATCATGTTGTTGATGTTGTTGTAATACAATCCTCTTAAGTCCTTGTCAATATATCCAGGTTGGTTCCGCTTTGAATGTACTTTTCTTTGGATTTATAAGTTATTACAAACTTGTGAAACTGCCTGCTGCCTTTTAATTTAACATGCAGCTCCAAACTTTCATCGTAGCCGCTCCAGACAGAGCTAACGCTGACTCGCTGCCTGTGGCAGAATTTCCGTATATCCAAAGGTTTCGATTGTGACGTCATCACAACAACCAGACTGCTCTATGAGACTGATAGACTATACTTCCGTATGCGTCACCTATTATCCTTGGTCCATTGGTTAGGAACTTAGGCAGGCTTCAATGCTGCGCTGCAGATATACAGACAGCGATATGCGCCTTTTCTCTGTTGTTTGAGTGACGGAACCCGGAGCCCGGCCCGGCCCGACTAATTATTATAATTTTTGAGCCCGGCTTGGCCCGATAACGTCGGGTCGGGTCGGGTAGGGTCGGGCTCGGGCTTAATTTGAGAACTCTAGCCACAGCTGTGGATCGTACATGTCAGCAACTCTGTTGCATTCAGCAGCGACCTGAAATTAGCTGAATCTATTGGTCGAGTCAATCTTACAACATCAGGGCACCTGCCCTTTTGCCTCAAAGTGCCCTTAAGTAAAAGTATCAATACCATAATGAAGAAATACCCACATACAAGTAAAAGTCCGGAATTCAAAATTTACTTGAGTAAAAGTACAGAAGCATTGGCATCAAAATGTACTGAAAGTACCAAAAGTAAAAGTACTCATGCAGAAAGTCCTGTTCTTTTCTGATCCTTTGAAAATAGCAGGTCTACAAGCTCACAATGCCTTGCGTCTATTTTCAAATGGGCAAAAATGTATATAGGGCTGAAGTGGTTGATGCAGGTAATAAACATAATACAAAGTAACTAGTAACTAAAGTTACAAAGTAACTAGTAACTAAAGTTTTCAAATAATTGTAGTGGAGTAAAAGTATTCCAGTTATTGGAAATTGGAAATACTCAAGTAAATAACAAATACCTCAAAATTACAGTACTTAAGTAAATGTGCTTAGTTACTTTACATCATAGCATGGGACCTTTTTTCTCCTCCTACTGTTAGGTTTCTCCTGTTGTCTTGAATACAAAAAATATATTGATATATTTGAAGACTGTGGGGGGGCCAAGGAAAAAAATAAAAATGATATCACACGTGAAACAATGGTCCTTTATCACATTATCACAATAATTAATATACCTTTTTAAAACAAATGTGAACATACTAATGCTCATATTGTTGTATAACATACGAGCTGCAGGAAATTAAAAATTAAATAAACCAATGTTTTTTTCCCCTCTTCTTTTTGTAGATTGTACTGACAAAAACAACTAAAGGTATTTTTTTCAGAAAACTTAAAGCAACTAACAGTCTTTTTCACCTGTATGAATCCTCATGTGCGTCTTCAGATTATCATTTCGACTGAATCTTTGATCACAAACCGTACAACCAAAGGGCTTCTCCCCTGTATGCGTCCTCATGTGCATTTTAAGCTGACCCATTCGACCACAGCCTTTGCCACAAACTGGACAAGTAAAAGGCTTCTCTCCTGTATGAGTCCTCATGTGTGTTTTCAGATGACCACTTTGACCACAACCCTTGCCACAAACTGTACAAATAAAGGGTTTTTCCCCGGTGTGAAACCTCATGTGTACTTTCAAATCGCCCTTTTCACGACAACTTTTGCCACAAACTGTACATGTAAAGGGTTTGTCTGCTGTGTGAGTTTTCATGTGTCTTTTCAGATCGCTCCTTGTAAAACAAGCTTTGCCACAAACTGCGCAACAAATGAGGGGCTTTTCCTCTGTGTGGGTCCTCATGTGTCTTTTAAGATGATCATTCCTGCGAAACATTTGTTCGCAAATGTCACAACCGAAGAGTTTTTCCCCCGTATGTGTCGCCATGTGATGTCTTAGCTTGCTCTTCTCCCCAAAGCGTTTGCTACAAAATGGACAGACAAAGGGCTTTTCCCCTGTGTGAGTCCTTGTGTGCGTCTCGAGCTGACATCTCTGACGAAAGCCTTTGCCACAGAATGTACAGCTAAAGGGTCTTTCTCCTGTGTGATTCCTCATGTGCACTTTCAAATCACCCTTTTGACTACAGCTTTTGCCGCAAACTATACAACTATAGGGTTTTTCCCCCGTGTGAGTCCTCGTGTGTCTTTTCAGATCGCTCATTCGACTACAGGCTTTGCCACAAACTAGACAACTAAAGGGTTTCTCCCCGGTGTGCGTTCTCATGTGTCTTTTCAGATCACTCATTTGACTACAGCCTATGGCACAAATGGTACAAGTAAATGGTTTTTCCCCTGTATGAATCCTTGCATGTTTTTTGAGAGTTTCATTTTGACGAAATCCTTTACCACAAATTGTACAAATAAAGGGTCTTTCCCCTGTATGGGTCCTCATGTGTTTTTTTAGCTGATGCCTTTGCCTGCAGCCTTTTCCACAAATTTTACAAGTAAAAGGGTTTCCGCCTGTATGAGTCCTCATGTGCGTGTCCATGTTGTCCTTGGTATCAAATCTTTTGCTGCAAACCGTACAACTAAAATACTTCCGGGCCTTCTGGGACAGTTTGTTGCCTAAAGACAATAGTTGTCCTTCCACATCTTGTGTCTCGTGTGAGTTCAGTGGGTTTAAAGCCGACTGATTGTGATTATCCTTGGTCTCCTCCCATTCATCGCTGGCTTCACTGTCAGATTCAGAACCGTGTGAGGAGAGGAGCTGGCCGTCACTAGTTGTTTGTGGCGTTCCACAATCGTCTCCATAAGCTTGCGTTTCCATGTGGTCATCCGAGGTGCTGGCTAGAGGCTCCGACTCGTCTTCGCTTTTCACTGCTAGTAACGTCATTGTTGACCAATCAGCCTCCTGTGGTCTTTCAAGTTGCTCCTCCTGTTCCTCCTTAATCTCCGGAGGCGCCGGTTTCTCCTGGACCAGACGGGGACTCCTCTCTTGTTGGAAGTCTAGGCAAAATATAAAATGAGAGAAAAACATTCAATGTTTCGCCCACGTTCACAGCAAGTCATTTTTGTTTTACGCTTAAAGCACTATTTCTGATAGTAATCACTGCAGGGGTCTTCAAAGTTTTCAGGCCAAGGTCCCCTTAGTTGAGAGAGAGATGAAGCAGGGACCCCCACAACCTTTTCATAGATTCCATATAGTTTCATTGTTTAACAGCACAATCATCAGTGTATTTTGGATTCATGTCAATTTGTGTTTAAAGATTTTTAACCACTTGAACTGTCAAAACTTGACCTTTCACTCAGTACTTAGTCTGCTCTACACCAAACCTCTTTGCTGAAAATAGCCGATCTACAAGCTCACAAAGCGCGAGGGGTTGTAGTAACTCTGAGGACCCCCTAGGGGTCCCGGACCCCCTGTTGAAGCCCCTTGCTATAGAGAGTTTGTTCAGTAACTGCGAGACTCACTCCAGATCTTTAATAATCAGAAAATACATCTTCCGGTGGGTTGCAAAATGTTGCAACCCACCGGAAGATGTATTTTCTGATATACAGAATGCAGCAGCTTCATTTTTAAAGTGTTCCAGGTCCATTTGTGTAATCTGTATCCTGTAACATAAAATTGCTATCCTAACCTGAAAATGTTTTATGAAGAGCTGGAGAGATATGGACATTCCTCTTAATGAACACTGAGTGCTATCAGAGTATAGAGCTCAGTGATGTTACTAGGTTTTCAATGTAATGGGTCCCGGGACCCACAGGTGGTCATTCAAATGGGTCCCAGAAAAGTTTTATGAGTCCTCAATAAAATGTTTTCGAGCGCTGTGAGCTTGTAGATCGGCTATTTTCAAAATGTTTGCCTATTTCTTATATTTTTTTTACAGTTTGGCTAATGTTTGAACTTCTAAATACACTAGGCTACAGACACCCGTTCATTATATTTATATCACTAGGGCCCCAATTTATATTAAATGTTAAAATACTAGAGTACAAATGGAACAGGTCCATTTGGTTCCATTTGTTCACTGAGTAACAGACCCATAAAGTTCCATTTGGTTCCTAACTATCATTTATCTGGGGACCCCCTGGAACTCCCTCTCGACCCCACTTTGAGAACCACTAGTGAAAATTGTTTTTTAGCTGTTCCAATTTTAACTGATAATAAATCTTTACAGTTTACAGAAGGACAGTTGTTTTCATTGAATCTATCATGGTTAAAATGGAGTTGGAAGTTATAATGGGTTTGTATAGGAAGGTCCTGGAAGGGGGCAAATGGGGGAAATGAATATCAAATATCTAAATACTAAATATAGAAACTGTTTTTAATATATTTTTTTATATTAACTCAATAGCTGCCGGGCGCCGCTAGGTGCCGCTAGAGTGCCAGCCATTCTCCCGTAGGCATTCACTATCACATCCGGGTCGCCAGCCTGAACTGGCTTGGCTTTTCACTCGAATGAGTGCTATGCTAGCGAGCCGGAGGAAGTTAGCTATCAGTTAGCAATCGACTATATAATTTTTTAGAAGAGCGATCTAAAGTTATTCAGCCGCCAAAATAACTTGTCTGCTGGCCTCGGAACACAATCCGGAGAAAATCCGCTGTAAAGATGTGTTTTTCTATTGGAGTGGGCGGCGTGCTGCGGCCTTTTCTTCCCATTACCGGCCGTGTAAACAGAATCGCGGCCTTGTGCTAGGATGCTAAATTAGACCGGGGCTTCGTTGATGCCTCCGATTATTTAATTCATTTTACTAAAGGAACCGAATAATGTCGGTTCTTGTAATCCTTAATACGTCTTGCTGAAACAGCGTTTTTTTGGGGGGGCTCTAAACTTTTTTCTAAACCATTTTCAATGGAATAAATCATCGGGACAAGTAGAATGGCTCGTTGGGATGCGGTGGAGGAGCCAGGACCACCCACGTCGCTACTAGCAGCTCAGGGTAAGCGAAATAGATTAAAAAATTAGTATTGGAATGGAAAAAAGAACCGAGATTATTCGGTTTTCGCACAGAAAGAGTTAACCACTTGAACCCTAGTAAACTTGAGACAAAAATAGCAGATCTACAAGCTCACAACTTTTCGGCAAAGCGGTTTTGTGTAGAGGGGGGAAAGAGCAGACTAAGTACAGAGTGAAAGGTCAAGTTTATTAAGTATTGACGGTTCAAGTGGTTAAATATCTGAAAACACAAATTGACATGAATCCAAAATACACTGAAGATTGTGCTGTCAAACTTTGAAACTATACGGAATCTATGAACAGGTTGTGGGGGTCCCTGCTTCATCTCTCTCTCAACTAAGGGGTCCTTGGCCTGAAAACGTTGAAGACCCCTGACCTAGGACCCAGAACGGCTGGGCGGATGTTACTGGTGGGAAGCGTAAAAGTAAACAAAAGTACACGGGGCAACCACCACTAGGGATGGGACGATAAGCGATATTATCATTAATCGTGATACAAAAACACTTGCGATAATCGTATCATGGAGATGTAATTTATTGTGATATTGTCCTCCGTCATGCACTGGGATCAATTCAGCTTTTATTTGCTGAGCTGCTTATCCGGTACCACTTAAACCCTCTATAATTGGTAAAAGGTACTTATAATATACTTATATTTTATTTCGTCTCGCCTGAAGAGCGGGCGAATTGAATGGTCCAATCAGGGCTGTAGACTTGAGGCACATAAACATGCAATCATATAATATGTTATGAGAAATAACGTATTTTTGCAATGTCACGCCACGTCGCCGTCGGGGGCTCTAAGCGTGTGTGTGTGTGTGTGTGTGTGTGTGTGTGTGTGTGTGTGTGTGTGTGTGTGTGTGTGTGTGGGTGTGTGTGACGTCAATAGGCTTTAGCCCACCCCCGCAGAAGTAGAATGTCTCCTCGAAGGATCAGACTCTTTCCCCCTTTCGTATTTGCGACCGTCAGGTCACAGTTACTATCAAACTCTCCACCGGCTGTCAGTCAGTCAGTCCGTCAGTCAAGTCACACTTTACCCCTACTCATATTTCCGTCACCGTTGCCCCTATACATGCCAAACTTTGCACACACACTCCTTGGCTGCCAAACCACAACCTCCACCCCTCATTTCTCACATGCCCCTCTTCTAGCGCGACCATGAGGCTGATTCTTGCAAAACACATTTTTGGACACTGCTCCTACACATTTTGCCCTAAAATCACGCAAAGCGGTACACAGTATGTCTAGAGTCATGTCATCAACATGGATCTGTCCCATGTGACCTGACGGTCGCTTATCTCCTGATTAGGGAGTCTTACTGGTTTAACTTTATCGTTGAATGTTATTTAACAGCAGCGGTTCTCAAACATTTTCATGTCAAGGACCCCCAATATTTTTAACCATGTCAAGGAAGGACCCCCAATATATTTAAATATGTCAAGGAAGGACCCCCAATATATTTAACTATGTCAAGGAAGGACCCCCAATATATTTAACCAACTTGACAGAAAAACAAGCCCAAAGTAGCATAATAAGCAGACCTGCCAACAATGTCCATGACTTGGACTAGCCTAGGCTTTTAAAGTGACAGTACCCACATTGCCTTCTGTCAGCTTGAACAATATTTAAAAGCCTAATGCCTAATTATAGCCAAAATTTACATTTGAAAACAAATCTTTGCCAACAACAACTAATAACAATAACAAATGATTTATAGTGGAATTGATAAGGAACCCATATTTAATAATTCAACATGGCTACAACATTGTCTTTAATATATAATATAGGTAATACATAATACTAGTAAGACACCTCAGGGTGACTTGCGACCTCAGGGTGACATGCGACCTCGCCCTAAAGGGCCAATTCTTGGCCATCTGGCCAACCACAGCGTTTCTCTGACGATTCTAGTTATTGTCATTCCGGGGGGAGTTTGTTCATGTTTTTGTGAGGGTATCAACCCTAGGAGACACAGGGAGAACATGCAAACTCCACACAGAAAGGCCCTATCGCCAACCCCACCTAGAGTGTGGGCGCTGATGACGTGGAGGGAGGAACACACCGCCCATATATGTCCTTAATATTGATAACATAATATCCTTAATAATGTCCTTAACCCATTCCCTGCGAACTTAAAATATGGATGTGCGCTAAAACTGCCGGAAAATAGCTATATTTTATTAACATGATAAGGTATAATTTACTTGTTTTCAAAGCTATGATGATAAACCACCACCAAAAAGACCACTAGAGCGCGCCATCGTAACACTAAAACCTTCAGAATAAGCCATGTTTGAAGGATGGATAGGTGACGTCGCTCAATGGATTCACAATGGTGGACACGGCTATAATCTACGGCGCGCCATATGTGCTCATTACTGCTCCATGCCAAACTTTGCACACACACTCCTTGGCTGCCGAACCACAACCACCCATCAATTCTCACATGGCCCTCTTCTAGCGCCACCATGAGGCCCATTCTTGCAAAACACATTTTTGGACACTGCTCCTACACATTTTGCCCTGAAATCATGCAAAGCGGAACACAGTATCTGGATCTGTCCCATTTCCCATATTCCCTCCTGATTGGCTACCATTGCCTTCTAAAGTTTGCGTATGCGACCTGATGGTCGCTTATCTCCTGATTAGGGAGTCTTACTGGTGGAATAATGCGTGCGTGCGTGTGTGTGTGTGTGTGTGTGTGTGTGTGTGTGTGTGTGTGTGTGTGTGTGTGTGTGTGTGTGTGTGTGTGTGTGTGTGCGTTCTTTTGATTTTTTCCATACCTGAGGCAGCGAATCCAGGGAACTCTTCCTCGTCACTCTCCTCTTCAAATATTTCAATGATCCGCTGATGTTCTCTGTCCCTGACTGGAGGAGACAGACAGAACAATGACATGTGTCACCTGTGTCCCACAATGACATCGTGTCCAGGAGTGTCGCACCAAATTCTGGGCCCTGGTTACAAGGATTCACTTCAGTTATTTTGTGCTTTAACTATTGAAAAATTGCAGATATACAAGCTCACAGAAGAATCGTGAAAATGTGTTTGTCTTTGAATATTTCAAATCCTTCTAAGGTTTTTTGAAAAACCTATGTTTCTATGTCAGTGGTGCTCAAACTTTTTCACGTGAAGGACCCCCAAAATGATATGTATTTTGGCCACGGACCCCCATCTCAAAATATTTCGTTCCAGGGACCCCCCAGAAGCAAAATTTGAATTAGAAATTTTCGCTACATAATATTCAAAGATTTGGACACATTGTCATGACTTTTCAAAAATAGATCTACAAGCTTGCAGCGTGGCACCGAGTGCCACGCTGTGACCTTTTATATCTGCCATTTTTCAATAGTTAAAGTTCAAAATAATGAAGGCTACTCCACCTTGGGCTCTAGTAACTCAGTCCCACTGCCCCCCCCCCCCCCCCTTGTGTAGCCCCTGGTCACCTGTGTCCCACAATGACATTGTGTCCCACATGGAGGTAGGCCCGTCACAATTATTGCATACAGTAATCGCCTAATCGCAATCATTTGAGATAATCACAATTGCTTTTGCATAATTGTCACAATAATTGTTTAAAGATATTCATACGTTTTGAGCATATGGATCCACTATTCCACTAGTATTATGTTTTTTGAAGTTATATGTAGGCCTATGTTATTTTGACATATATGTCCTGTGCAACTTTTGTGTTTTACAAACAGAAATGTTGATTTTTGTTTACTCATATTGTTCAACGACAGAAACAATTAAATCGTTAATCGCAATTATTGGAGTGACAATTAACACTTTGACTGCCAGACCCCCCCACCCCCCTCCCCCGGCCCATGCCACCATCAAGGCCCATTCATTTCTGCCCCCATTCCAGAGAATAAATTGAAAATGATGCGATGTGAATATCGGAACAAAAATGGGAGATTTGGTAAAAGAGGATTTTCTTTTTTACCAAAAATTTTTTGGAGTGATTTCGGTGAGCGGTTTTGGAGATAGGTGCTCGAGAGTGCACACTGCGCAAACCAGTCAATAACCTCAGAAATCTAGATTCTGAGATATTTGAGTTCAAAGAAAAAAAACTTTAGGAAGCCATAGCAACAAATTGGTAAATGGTAACGGAACACAAGTACCCTTGACAGAAAGAATAGCATGCCTACTTTCATTTTCTGCAAAGAAAGTGAAAAAAATATTGTACCATCGTCTAGTTTCAAGGGGGCAAAGTGAAAAAGTATGAAATGACTCAGAAGGTGGAAATTGCCTTACATTTTGATAGAACTATGCACTGTGAATTCACTGTGTTTTTACCTGGTCTAAAAGGTCAGGAAGACAAAAAGTCAGAAAAGCGATGTCAACCTTTTATTTTATGGCAACATCGAACCCTAACCCTGGTGAGTACCTCACACATCCAGCATGAACATATTTATGTTCAACAATATTTACAAATATTTCCAAAAAAAAAAAATCACAAATATGACTTCACAAAAATAAAATATAACTGGATAAAAGTAAAATAAAATAAATGTGCAGCAAGTAAAGAATAAATAAAATAATATAAAAGTCAAAATAAAGTACTGTATTCTCAAAAAGGCATTCAACAAGCCAACATTCAGGAGTCAAAGGCACCACAAATCAAGTAGCGGCGCAGTTAAGGAGAACGATACTTCAGTTCTGGAAAGAAGCACCAAAATTTTACAGAGTGTACCTCTTGGGTCATTCTTTAGAAAAATCACATTAGACACTTAATTTTAAAATTGGCTGCCAGTTTTAAAGATGGCCGCCTTTTCGGATATGTTTTACAGGACGCCAGCCAGTTAATATCGAATTTTCATAATATTAAAGTTGTTTTGTAGGTTTTAAAACATCCTGAGTTCATTTATTACACTTTTAAAGCAGCCAGAATAACCTTTCTGACTTTTGGTTGGGGTCTTTCCTCACCTGGGACCCCCCAGACAGACCCCTGAGCCTATTTCAGTAATCGCTCTGCTCCTGCTCCAGAACAATGTTAAATTAGATCTGAAATATGCTCTGAAATAAAAAATGACTAGTAGCAAATAACAGAGGTCTTCCACGGGGGGTCCGGGACCCCTGGGGGGATCCTCAGAGCTACTACAGGGGGCCTGCCAAATCTCTTTTTTTTTTTGAAACTTCGAATGTTTTTATGTATCCTAGTTTTATGTATTGTACTTTGATGGTTTATTAGTATTCTCAGTATTATTTATAATGTTTTTTTGTGTTAAACAGTTATGGTTGACAGCTGTTACTGCAGGGATTGCAATAATGAAGGTATTGCAACTTTTCACTTTGGGCGCAGAACAACATTTCCATTTATTGCACTGCACTCACACTGACCACACACACACACACACACACACACACACACACACACACACACACACACACACACACACACACACACACACACACACACACACACACACACACACACACACACACACACACACACACACACACCTCTTTGTTATTGTCACCCCAAAACCCTCACCTTATTAGAGCCCATGGTCAATTACGCCCAAAGAGATTCACTACAATACAGTAATTTCAGACATGCAGGATATATTCGTCTTCATCATCATCATCTTCAATGTCCAACCTAATAGTGTTGACACAGTCTCCACCATAGCATAGAGTGAAAGGCAGGTTATTTAAGCAGCTGCACCGTCCCTTACAACCTGCTTTGCAGACACATTTGATGAGCTCAAGTACTGCCTTTGGAGCAGGGAGAGCAAGAAACCTGACTGGAATATACCCTCCACTCTCTGAATTCCATCTATTTTCTTCGATTGGTGGAAGCACAGGGTATGGTATGGTCAGGTATGATTTATCCTGCATTGTGACAGAGTTGGCGCGGAGGTAATGTGGTAGCAGTGCAGCACGAGTTGGATGTAGCATCTCACACTCCAAGTTCTTTGACAGAAATAGTTCCCATCTGAGTAATCCCAGGGTTGTTGGACCTTTTGAACTGTAAACATGGCATGCAAAATGTTCCGACTGCAATGTTGATGGAAGCTCACCATTTATAAGCTCAGGAGGAATGGCCAATGACCTTGCCAAGGTCCTTGAAGCGGTTAATGGCTTGGTCATCATCATCATCATCAAGTAGGCATTGACCCATGTCTTTTTGGTGATTCCAACAAATGTTCATCCCCAGTAAGCACCTGAAAAACTATGTACGCAAAGGAACCCTTGACATTTGTAACATCCAATAACTTGAACTCACTTGAATATATAAATTTCCTTTTTTTGTACCGGAGGCAAGGACTTGATAAGGAATCGGGGTATCAGCCTCTTCATGTGTTTGCACTTCCTCAAAATCATGTCCCTTGATGAAGGTATCCTATTATGATGCCTACTTTGTCATACCTGACAAATTGCCCTGAGCTTCCATCAATTGAAAAAAAAAATAGATGGAATTCAGAGAGTGGAGGGTATGTCCAGTCAGGTTTCTTGCCCTCCCTGCTGCAAAGGCAGTACTTGAGCTCATCAAATGTGGCTGCAAAGCAGGTTACAAGGGACGGTGCAGCTGCTCAAACAATAACCTGCCTTGCACTCTCCTCCCTGCAAATGCTATAGTGGAAACTGTCAACACTATTAGGGAGCCAAGGGAGGACATGTATAGTAGTGAATTTCTTTGGGTACAATTGACCGTGAGCTCTTTAAGAGGATAGGGTGCGGGTTTTGGGGTGACGATAACAAAGAGGTGTGTGTGTGTTGTGTTGTCAGTGTGAGTGCAGCGCAATAAATGGACATGTTAGACTGCGCGCCCAAAGTGAGAAGTTGCAATACCTTAATTATTGCAATCCCTGCAGTAACACCTGTGAACTGTCTAACACAAAAATGTAATAAATAATACTGAGAAAATAAAAACAGTTAAAAAAAAGAAAAGAACTTCCCCATCAAGATTCGGCAGGCCCCCTGTAGTAACTCTGAGGACCCCCTAGGGGTCCCGGACCCCCTGTGGAAGACCCCTGGGTATTTGCTACTACTCATTTTTGCTTTCAGAGCCCAGTTACAACAACTTTAATGCTTCAGTTATGATCTAATTTAACATTGCTCTGGAGCAGGAGCAATGCGATTACTGAGATAGGCTCAGGGGTCTGTTTGGGGGGTCCCAGGTGAGGAAAGACCCCAACCAAAAGTCAGAAAGGTTATTCTGGCTGCTTTAAAAGTGTAATAAATGAACTCAGGATGTTTTAAAACCTACAAAACAACTCTAATATTATGAAAATCGGACATTAACTGGCTGGCGTACTGTTCAGAGGCAGCCATCTTGGAAACATGGCAGCCATTTTGATTTTTCAGTGTCTAATGTGTTTTATCATAGGAACAGCCCCTAAGGAGTACTTGTGAAAAGTTTTAGGTTTCTTTCCACTTCTGAAGTATTTTAGTGCAAAAATGCATTTATCTGCCCCGCTAAAGGTCAAAGATGGTACTGTTCACCGTGTGTGTGTGTGTGTGTGTGTGTGTGTGTGTGTGTGTGTGTGTGTGTGTAGGTGTGTGTGTGTGTGTGTGTGTGTGTGCGCGTGCGTGCGTGCGTGCGTGCGTGCGTGCGTGCGTGCACCTCAGGTACCTCAAAATGGCCTGGTACCTGTTCCTTGACATTGTTCTGGGAAAGTACGGCATGGCAATGTTTTTTGACCAGTGCATGGCTCTCCGGCTTGTGAACGATAGCTGTGAGGAAGAGAAGTCCCAGAAAGTTCTTCAGCTCCCCTAGAGTGACATTGGTCCAGGCAGCGAACCTACAGTGTGTATGACCTATGCCTGACTCCTCCGCTCTCGCTATCTCCGCCATCATACTGTCCTCTGCGTTGTCATTGGTCTGGTTGCAGATCGGGCTCCCATCCTTCCTCCATCCAGTCAGACTCCACGGGCCCTGTATATGATAGAAATAAATAAAAAATACTAAATGATCGTGCTTCTGTATAATTTGTATGTTCTTTAGCAAAGGCTGTCGCACAAAAGTAGTGAAAACAGCAGATCTACAAGCACACAACGCCTCGCACCGCGAGGCGTTGTGTGCTTGTAGACACACACACACACACACACACACACACACACACAGATTGTATTACTAAACTATCTATCTAGGTATACACACACAATAAAAAACTAAACTATAAAGAAATGTATTCTTACTGGAAGAAGTTGGAGGAACTTCATACACCACAAACCATGGATTGACATCTAGACCTACTGCACATACAGTATGAAACAGAGCTGATACCTTTATGTACTATGAGGAAAATAATGCTGCTATTTGTACCCTGTATATATATATAAAATGACACAATGCGACATAGCTCTGTTTGAACAATGCTGTACCCCCTCCAACTGTATATTTTCAACTGTTTTTTTTATTGTATTTGTGATACTTGCTTTGGCAATGTAAACGTATGTTTTCTCATGCCAATAAAGCTCCTTTGAATTGAATTGTATATTACCAAATGCACCCTACGTGGAAAAAAAACAATAGCAGGTCAGGCTTATTGATTGATTGAAGAATGTATTACAAGCTTGCATTAGAAAGAAGTAGACCTACAGATTCATGGCTCATTTCCACAGGAACACACTTTATGCATCTCATACAGTGGTGTGTCCTAGACTTTTTTTGAGGGCATACGATCAGCTACTATTCGTTTGGCCAGGGCAGACGCTATAGTACATAATCCCTATCAAATACGCTACTTTGAAAGGTTCACGAGGGCAGACGCCATTCATATTTTATTGTTCCTCCATCACGGAGGTATAGAGGCCGGCGCCTGGCGGCGCCGTGCCCGCGTGTGGAGGGTAGTCCCTGGTGCTATGGAGGTTCCAGCGACCCCCTGGGCTAATCCTACCTGCCCCTGCCTTTTATTTTCCGACAGCAGACGCCGTATACGTGCGTTACAGGTAGAACACAGCACTGATCTCATATAACATTGAAAGACAGACGTAAAGAACAAAGTGAATCGTAGAGAACATAAACTTTGTAACGCTTACCGGGTTCGCTGATCACAGCTCAGCAGTGCTTCCTACAGGGCGCGGGGAGAGACCGCACCGATCGGTGGTCTGCCTCGGGCAGCATGCATGTCACCGCCGGAGACTGCGGGCTTGTTGTCCAGAGTTAGACTGTCCACGGGGCATGGCGCGGGGAGAAACCGCCGCGATCGGTGGTCTGCCACGGGCAGCATGCATGCCGCGCCATCGGCGGAGGCTGGGGGCTGAGTGTCCACGGCCACGGGGCATGGTTCGGCTGCCTGCTTGGTCTCCATGTGCGGCCATGACTTGCTCTCTGATCAGCGGAGCAACGGTCCGGTAACTGGGACGGCGATCACTGGCTTCGGTTTGGAAAACCTCCGTGATTTCAGGCTGGCCCCGTGGTGGCGAACTGGCAATGTGTGTTTACGTTTGCACTTGGCTTCCCCTCCTCGCCCTGGCATCTTTCCCTGATTTCTGTTTTTTTATGTTTTCTTTTTTTTTTTTACAAAATGGACCCCCCCAACCTACAAAGAAACTAGCCCTTCCCTTCCCCCACTCCTCCTAGGTAAAACCTCTACCTTCCGATCTCTCTCTCTATCTCTATCTCTCTAAATAATACTACATCTAATGATTTTATAACTAATTCTAGCTCATTCTCTCAATATATCTCTCTCTCCCTCTGATTGCTGTGTGTCCGGTTACGGTAAAGTCACTGAACTCTTGTTGTGTGTATAATGGGCCTCTAGACCCTTGTGTCTGGGGGGAACCGGCCAACCAGCATGCTTGAATTTGGTAACATGAGCGTGTGATGTCATGCAGGGGCGTCAATTGGGTATGGCAGGGGTATGCAGCTGCCATACCTTGACAGGGGGAAATAATAAAAATGTACTTTTCATCGTGCCTGTTGCTAAGGTATGGCAACATGACTGGTGTCTTCACCAGACACCAGTCATGTTGCCATACCTTAGCTTGTTCTGAACTGACGCCACTGATGTCATGCATGACGACCGTCCCATCGTCCAAAAGGGCTGTATCTTGGTTACCGCATAGATCCAACACTGTACTACTGTAATATGAAAAAAAAGGGTCGGGCGGGATATCCCGCTTAACTTTTTAATTGGCAATAATGCGGACAAAGCGTCGGGCGGGATATCCCGCCCGTGGCAGTCAAACTGTTAAATTAAAGTACTGTATGTAAAATGTCATAATCATGGCAGCCCTACATGCAGACAAACACACCACTACTACTAGTGACACATTCGAGGGAGGGATGGATCCAAACTTTTTTGCTGCTTGAATGTGACAAATAAACAAACACTTATTCGAACGCGGGCACCGCCAACTCAGCATATGAGTAACATGACTTGGGTGCAGGGGTGTCACAAGGGGGGGGGAGTGGGAATGAGTTACCAGGGCCCAAGGTGGAGGGGCCTTAAATATTTGATACTTTAGCTGTTGAAAAATAGCAGATATACAAGCTCGGTGCTGCACTGTGAGCTTGTAGATCTGCTATTTTTGAAAGTCGTGAAAATATGTGCAAATCTTTGAATATATGTATTTTTTAAGCAAACATTTGCTTCTGGGGGGGTCCCTGGAACTAAATATTTTGAGATGGGGTCCGTGGCCATATACATATCATTTTGGGGGTCCTTCACATGAAAAGGTTTGAGCACCACTGCACTGTGAGCTTGAATATATCTGCTATTTTTCAATAGTTAAAGCACAAAATAATTGTGTGGGGGCCCGCAGTGAATCCCAGAATTTGGTGCAACACCCCTGCTTGGGTGCACTAAGTACAGGGAGCTGCTGGTAGGTGTGGTGCCCCACCTCAGCAATCCATGGTCGCATTTTAACGGGGATAGAGTCCTGCATACTCGGCTGATACTGATAATAAGCCTCTCCTCTCAGCCCTAAATGTTGTCCAAATGCGTCGAACTGGCCTTTGTACAAATACAAATGTGGCAGGGTAACTGCAAACAGTCAATGAGCCATTATTATAACCAGTAAGACTCCCTAAACCAGAGATAAGCGACCGTCAGGTCGCATACACAAACTTTAGAAGGCAACGGTAGCCAATCAGGAGGGAATCGCTTCCACTTGCGTCACAGAAGAACAGAAGTTGGTAGGCCAATCAGAGGCAGGTGGGGGCGGGTCTTTTCGTACGCAGCCTCTAAGAACAGTTGAGCTGCGCAACATCAGGAACTGGATGGAAACATACCAATAAAGCTCTGTTGAATTGAATTGGTAAGTCCCGGAAAAGACGCGCTTTGATTGGCCAGTAGTTACTTTGACTGACAGCGATCCGTATATATATTTTTTTTCCAGACGTCCGTTACACGTCGCTCCAATGAACTGCAGAGCCGGATGATGTATCTAGAGTTTTATATATATGGTTTTAAGAATAGATATATTGTTTTCAGGGGTTAAAGCCAAAAAAAAAATGTTCAGACCATGTCCCAAATGTGATTCTTGAAACATGGCTCACACAGCGTACACCAGGGCAGGAATTTCAGGGAGGCCATGGCCGTCTTTGCCCCTCAGTTTGGCCACAATGGCCTTAATGCCCCAGCTGACTGTACCACTTTCTCCTCTGTCTCTTTCTTGTCAATATGTAGACAGTAGACACCAGTGTCTCTTTCTTGTCATGTACTGTAGACACCATTGTCTCTTTATTATACCAGTATGTAGACACCAGTGTCTTTTGTTGAGATCCAAAAGTCAGTAACTTTGATTGGTGCATGGCTGAGCATGGATCAGATTGTAAATATACCAACATGTATTTCAATGCAGATAGTCATACATTTAATCTTTAACCTTTAAATTAAATTAATTCTTTCAATGGACTAAAATCGTGTTTTATTTGATGGCCTTCCTGCCCTGGCAATTTGGCATTTGTGCCCTCTAAAAACATCAAAGGCCATGTGGCCTTGCCCCTAAAAAGACAAAATGCTAGGCCTGGCATACACCAATATTTGGGGTGTTTCCCTGAAGTTCTGAACTGAACTGAACACTGAATGTGTGTGTGTACCAATCCATGCTTCATTTTATAGAAGTATCTTCTGAAGATCTGTTGTATGCTATGCTAGTCTGGCCAATTCAAATACTCATATCTTGAAATTATAACTGCTTTTTAGTTTGGAGATCACTCAACTAGCATTTTGATGACTTTGTCATTCAGGCCGTGGCCATCGCTACACCTCTGATCTCAGAAATAGCCCCTATGGAATCCTCAAGACTGAAATCAGTCCCCAGGACTGAGATCCATGTGTTTTACTGCAGGGGTTTTCAAAGAGGGTGACGGGGCATCCTGGGGTGCCGTGACGGCAGTCCAAGGGTGCCGCGAGATAATTTGATAATATTTGGAATTCATTTGAACTTGAAGTACAAAGTTATTTTCAGTCAGTTCTAACCAAAATGGCTGTTATCTCAACCTTTTCCTCGCAACACAATCACTAAAATGTCGTCACTGTCGGTCAGAACCCTTGTATCTCCAAGTTTCAAATGTGTATGTATTTTGGTAAAGCAAAGCCCTGCTTCATCATACAAGACTGTCTCACAAAACTAGTGAAAACAGCAGATCTACAAGCACACAACGCCTCGCGATGCGAGGCGTTGTGTGCTTGTAGATCTGCTGTTTTCACTAGTTTAGTTCATTTTATAGATGATAAATACAAAACAAACAGTTTTGGACATACAAGGTTTCCACCCGACAACGACGAAATATAAGGTGCTGGGAGTGAACATTATAAATAATGTAGGGGTGCCTCGGATTAAAACAATATTTATGGGGTGCCCTGAGACAAAAAAGTTTGGGAAACCCTGTTTTACTGAAACGTTGATAAGATGATAGACCTACACATCGATAAAATTACAGATTGTTAAACTTACTGAGGTCCAGGTCATCTGCAGGTTCCTGTTTAACAGAAACAGACGTGGCTGGTTGTGGAGAACTCATCTTCACGTGCAGACTGGACTCCACACACTGGTCTGGAATGAAGGAATAGAACAAGGACTTTGATGTGACATGGGTTGTATGGCTTGTTTTCAGGCCGAGGACCCCTTAGTTGAGACAGAGATGAAACAGGGGCCCCCACAACCTTTTCATAGATTCCATATGGTTTCATTGTTTGACAGCACGATCATGAGTATATTTTGGATTCATGTTAATGTGGGTTTTCAGATATTTAACCATAAATAAACTTGACCTTTCACTGTACTAAATCTGCTCTTTTTCCCCTCCAAAGCTCTTTGCAAGGCGTTGTGAGCTTGTAGATCGGCTATTTTTGGCTAAAGTTCTTTAGCCAAAAATTTAGCCGAATATGGACGCTAGGGTTCAAGTGGTTAATATAAAAAAGAGGGAAAACAACAAGATTTAAGATTTGGAGGACCCCCTGTAGTAACTCTGAGGACCCCCTAGGGGTCTCGGACCCCCTGTTGAAGACTCCTGGAATAAGGATTTTGATGTGACATGTGTTGTATGGCTCAGTGATCCAGCTATCATCCTACTATAAATGCTCGAAATCCGCGCGAAACGTTTGTCCGACTAAACTCTGTGCACGCATTGCCGCTGACCCGAGGGAGTGATAATCGCTATTAAAACGTTTGTTGTGATGAAAAACACTCAAAATAATCGTGGAGATTTCATTTATTGTGGAATTGTCCTCTGTCATGCACTGGGATCAATTTAGGGCTGTCACAATTATTACATAATTATCGTCTAATCGCAATTCTCTGATATAATCGTGATTATTTTTCATAATTGTTTCCATGTTGAAAAATGTTCATATATTTAAAGAAAAAGTCAGAAATAGTGGAAATAGCAGATCTACAAGCTCACAACGCGATGCATCACGACAAGTTGTGAGCTTGTAGATCGCCTATTTCCACTATCAATGTTATTTTTTAAGTAGTAAGTTGTCAAGTATGTCAGTAATGTCTTTGTATATTTAGGTTATGTGTCATATCAACCATGTGCAACTTCAAAGCCAAACAGAATTGTCAATGACTATAACACAATTAAATCGCTAATCGCAATTATTTTAGTGACAATAAATCGTCATGTAAAATGTCATAATCGTGACCGCCCTAGATCAATTTTTCTAGACCTAGACCTTTTTCAAATCAATTTACCTTTTAAACCCTCTATAATTGGTAAAACAGACCTGGCAATAACGTACTTGACAGGGATTGACACTAACGGTTAGGGCTGTCACAATTATTACATAATCGTCTAATCGTGATTATTTGACATAATCGTGATTATTTTTCATAATCGTCATAATCGTTTCCATGTTGAAAAACGTTCATATATTTAAAAGAGTCAAAAATAGTGGAAATAGCAGATCTACAAGCTCACAACGCATCGCATCGCGACGCGTTGTGAGCTTGTAGATCGGCTATTTCCCTATCAATGTTCTTTTTTAAGTATAAAGTTGTCAAATATGTCAGTCATTTCTCTGTATATTTAGGTTATGTGTCATATCTACCAGGTGCAACTTCAAAGCCTAAAAGCCAAACAGAAATGTAATTGTCAATGACAAAAACACAATTAAATCGTTAATCGCCAATTATTTGCGTGACAATTAATCGTCATGTAAAATGTCATATCGTGACAGCCCTACTAACGGTTGCCCGGCTGCCCGGGGCAGGTAAATAAAATGGTCGGGCAGGTGAAGTTTGCTACCGGGTTGCCCGACCGCCGAGCAAGTGCACATTTTGATGAGTGAATGAGATATGGGCTCTATTATGATCCAGGTCTTATGCCTTATGCCTTAACTTCTTTGCCTTTTTTTTACTATTTTGAAAAACATTTTTAAATACTTCAAATGCTGATCTACATCTGCACGTTGTGAGCTTGCAGATCAGCTATTTGAAATATTTAAAAAAAATATGTGTATATACTATATACACATATTTTTTTAAAATATTTCAAATAGCTGATCTAGCTGATTTGAAATATTTAAAAAAAATATGTGTATATACTATATACACATATTTTTTTAAAATATTTCAAATAGCTGATCTGCAAGCTCACAGCGTGCAGATGTAGATCAGCATTTGAAGTATTTAAAAATGTTTTTCAAAATAGTAAAAAAAAGGCAAAGAAGTTAAGGCATAAGGCATAAGACCTGGATCATAATAGATCTTGTCTTTAGAGGACAAGAGTTCTTCTCAGTCTCTCTCTCTCTCCTCAGTCCCTCCCTCGCTCCCACACACACACACACACACACACACACAAGCACGCACACATCGGAAACAGCTACTCACACTGTGCGATATTTAAGTGGTCTGTGATTATTGGATCGTTAAATGGGGTAGAGCAGTGGTTCTCAACCTTTTCAGGCCATGACCCCCAAAATAATCATATTTAACTGGGGAGTTGAAGCATTACATTTTGTATAAGACGGTTCTATTGTGAAAATAGCAGATCTACATGCTCACAACGCCTCGCAACGCAGCATTGTGTCAATATTTCTGCCTCTAATATTTGACAATTTGGCAAATGTTTCATTTGTCATTTTAGAGGTATTAAAAAGTCCTTGAATTGTCACTTTAGAAATGTGCATACAGCCATACACCCTACCCTCTAACTTTATGCTGGTTTGTTTACTGTTGAGTGAGAAAACAATGTTGCACATTAGGTTAATCAAGCTGGGACCCCCCAAAATAATTTGGATGACAGACTATTAGGTTGACCATACAGATTATTATTCTCAAATCATCACAAGAATACTGATGGTCTGAAATGTCATAGGCCAGGGGTCTTCAACAGGGGGTCCGGGGTCCTCAGAGTTACTACAGGGGGTCCTCCAAATCTTTGCTTGAATCTACTTGAACCCTAGTGTCCTTATTCTGAGAACTTTAGCCCAAAATAGCAGATCTACAAGCTCACAACGCCTCGGCTATTTTTGGCAAAGAGCTTTGGTGTAGAGGGTTAAAGAGCAGACTACGTACAGAGTGAAAGGTCAAGTTTATTAAGTATTGACGGCTCAAGTGGTTAAATATCTGAAAACACGAATTGACATGAATCCAAAATACACTGATGATTGTGCTGTCAAACGATGAAAAAATATGGAATCTCTGAACAGGTTGTGGGGGTCCCTGCTTCATCTCTCTCTCAACTAAGGGGTCCTTTGCCTGAAAACGTTGAAGTCCCCTGTCACAGGCTAACTGCTATAGCAGGGGTCTTCAACAGGGGGTCCGGGACTCCTAGGGGGTCCTCAGAGTTACTACAGGGGGTCCTCCAAATCTTCCAATCCTTTTTAGATTAACAACTGGAACCCTAGTGTCCATATTCTGAGAACTGTAGCCGAAGATAGCCGATCTACAAGCTCACAACACCTAGCGCTGCGAGGCGTTGTGAGCTTGTAGATCGGCTATTTTCGGCAAAGAGGATTGGTGTAGAGGGGAAAAAGAGCAGACTAAGTACAGAGTGAAAGGTCAAGTTTATTAGGTAATGACGGTTCAAGTTGTAAATATGTGATAACACAAATTGACATGAATCCAAAATACACTGATGATTGTGCTGTCAAACGATGAAACTTTATGGAATCTGGGGGTCCCTGCTTCATCTCTCTCTCAACTAAGGGGTCCTTGGCCTGAAAACGTTTAAGTCCCCTGTCACAGGCTAACTGCTATAGCAGGGGTCTTCAACAGGGGGTCCAGGGCCCCTAGGGGGTCCTCCAAAGTGTCCATGATATTCTGAGAACTTTAGCCAAAAATAGCAGATCTTCAAGCTCACAACGCCTCGCACAGCGAGGCGCTGAGAGCTTGTAGATAGGCTATATGGAATCTATGAGAAGGTTGTGGGGGTCCCTGCTTCAACTCTCTCTCAGCTAAGGGGTCCTTGGCCTGAAAACGTTGAAGACCCCTGTCACAGGCTAACTGCTATAGGCTAACCACTAAGCTAACCAAGAGACAGAGAACACATTAAGCACAGAGAATGCATCAAATCACAGAATCAAACATCACATACCGGCTTCCATCGCTGCTGCAACTCTGTCGTTGACTTTAAAACATCCTAAAGAGCAACTCAGCAGCTTTTTGACGAACACTCCGTGAGAGATGAAGGCTAGCAGTCTAGTCTTCTGCGTTTCTTCTCTGGTTTGACACCATGTCTGTCTTTACAGTCGTGGCTGCAGCCTGTCAACGTGAACGTCAAAGCAAAGCGTCAAGTTAAACACGATCAACAACACGTGACGCTTCCTGTCTGCACTTTCACAATAAAACCCTTGAAGCTGGAGCGAGAGAGAGAGAGAGAGAGAGAGAGAGAGAGAGAGAGAGAGAGAGAGAGAGAGAGAGAGAGAGAGAGAAGAGAGAAAGAGAGAAAGAGAGAAAGAGAGACAGACAGACCAGGGGTGTCAATTGGGTATGGCAGGGGTATGCCGCTGCTAGGGGGGAAATAAAAGTTAGTTCTAAATATGAATCCATGAATGTCTCTCTGTGGGGGTTATTATTATGTTGGTAAATTACAGTAAAATAACTACAAATGCAAAATGGTCACTTTAACAAGTTATTATAATTATATTTTAGGTATATAGATAGATAGACAGATAGATAGATAGATAGATAGATAGATAGATAGATACCTTTATTATCCCAAGGGGGAAAATGTGTTGCCCAGAGGCAGCACATTTTCCCCCTTGGGATAATAAAGGTATCTATCTATACAATTATATATTATATGTACTTCTTCTTAAAATAAATCTATCATGCCTGTTGCTAAGGTATGGCAACATACTGCGGGATAAATAGTTTCTCTTTAACATTTTCTCAGGGGAGAATGCGAACGCAGTCCCCACACTACCAGAAATTATACAGTCGAGATTCCCACATTTGGGGAATTCGCTCGGGTCAGCAAAGCATGGTGTGCAATGGCTAAGCCTCGCTGAGGGTGAACCACTTCACTTTCACTTTTTAGACATTTTATTTTGATTTAGTCAAAGGATCACAGGCATTTAAATATATACCTACAATACATTCAATATATTCAATATATCATTACATTTTCACATAATCTTAGATCATTTTTCACAAACAGTCAGCCTTTTTTCTTTAAAATAAGTTAATTCACTCTATAAATAGGTAATTACATTTACAACAGCATCCTTACAGTAACTCCTTCAGGGTGTCATGTGCAAAACCAGTCCCCACTTTCCAAAAAATCTTTACCTCTGATCTGTTATATTTAATTCTGTCTTTTAGGATATACTCCCGTACTGTGAACACTGCCAGTTTTGCTACCGACTGCGGTGAAATGCTAAACCTTTTAAAAACAAGTACATTCCAACACTTCCATATTGCTTATTTTGTTCGAGTGACGTGACATCACTTCCTGTACGGAATGATGGAAGGAAGAAGGACAAGCTATGATATTTCTCATGGTCTGCGACCTTTGGTCGCAAAAAGAGCAAGCAGAGCCCAGATAGTTACAGCATGCATTCAGATGTCACCACTCTATCCTCTCATGAAGCACCACAAGCTAAACATCAACATGAGGACAAAAACAGCTGAAAAGGACTTCTCCAACTATCTCCTTGTCCTTGCTTTAGGGGCCAGAAAACTTGTTCTGATAAAAATTCCATTCATAGGACCCGTTTGGTATCTGTTTGCCTGTGTGCATTTATGCCCATATATGGAGATCGGTATCTGTCTGAACCAGAACCAGGCGTGTAAACAAAGGTTCCGTTCCAGAACTCCCAGTAAGTAAGCATATGAATCATTTGAACAGTTCATTGAATTTTCTACCAAGACTTTTAGCTCTCACCATGAATAATCACATTAATTATTACTGACTAGACCTTACCCGTTTGAAGATATGTGCTCCAATATATGTGCAGAGTGTGGGTTATGGAGAAATTAACTGTAACTGGTGCGTGTGTGAGAATATGTGGGAGCATCATAATGTAAGGAGCAACCCATGGAGGAGTGTATATTTTTTGATGGATACAAATAATGTAACAGCTAAATTAGGTGAATAGAAGTATGGGGATGTATGCCCTTGCCATACCCGTCGGAAGATAAGACACACATCAAATGCACCCGGTGCATTAGTGACCCGTGCATGCAGGCAAACCACATATATGAGAGAGAGAGAGAGAGAGAGAGAGAGAGAGAGAGAGAGAGAGAGAGAGAGAGAGAGAGAGAGAGAGAGAGAGAGAGAGAGAGAGAGAGACACTGCAACATTCCTAACTAAACTGTGAGATTGGTGTGTGTTAGCCTGATACTTCAGTCCGCACATCACCACCCCCTGTTGGTGGGTGGTTTGTAGTGGAAAAGCATTTGCTGACTGACTGACTGACTGACTGACTGACTGACTGACTGACCTCCTACTGACTGACCTCCCTAATTATATGATAGATATTCTGTATTATATGATAGATATTCTGTATTACTCATTTGCAATAAATTCAGAGGTTGCACATCAACTTAGCAGCTGCACTGAGGTGCTCCAAAACAAACACTTTAAAGGAGCCATAGTCAACTTTTTCTTGAAAAACGGATGCTAAAATAAATAAAAAATCGAAAATATTTTATTTAATTATTTTGGCCTTTGTCAGACCGACACTTTGTTTACATCCTCGTCTATTATTTTATATGGATTGGGTTGATAGGATGAAGAGAGAAAAGACTAAAAACGCTAATAATGTTATTTCCTCTTGCACATAAAACACAAAGTGCAAGACCAGTAGGCCTATCTAAGTAAGTATCGATAGGGTGAGGCTTGTCCACATATTTACCTGAAACAGGCAGGGGAGAATAGCATAAAAACAACACAAACATCTCTCAAGCAAAGATCTGTAGCCGATTCAGTTCAAAGGTTCAATCTTCATACTGTTGCTTACTGTTGTTTGCTGCCCTCTAGTGGGGCACATGGGGTAATTAAATGACGTACAGACTGCCTGGTACAGCAAGAGATAGGGGACAAAATATCTATCACAAAAATATCCATCACAAAGTGTTGAGCCGCCCGCAGTTGTTTGTTTGTGTTGTTTTGTAGTGTAGTGTACTGGTCGGCCTATGATTTATGCATAGACCATAGATGGTCTGTGCATATCATTCAGAGCACCATTGGCAAAATCGAGTAAATAATGAGGGGGGGGGGGGGCTTAATGTAAACTAGAAGAGAAAATTTCTAAGAAATTTTAAGTGTGCCTGCAGCTCGCTAAGTCTGTGCAACCTTGTGTAGCGGTTGGTGTTAGCATTAGCGTTATTTCATTTGACGCAACCCGCGTGTCTGTATGACAAACGGTTCACGAGATCAAGGGTCACTTCCTGTTTGGTGAGGGGCACTTCCTGTTTGGCGAAATAGGCCCCAATTAAGGTCATGGACGATTAATGAATTAAAGCTGCAAGCAGCGATGACCAGGCCCTCGCAGCTCTACCCACGTCACAAGGCCAGCAGCCAATCAGAAACCAAACAGGAAGTCAGCCATTTCGACTAATTAGTGGCGTTTTGGAGCATTTTTGGCCGTTATCACGGGTCGCACTTTAACGACAGTTTTTTGAGAAAAAATTGTTTTGTGAGAAAAAAAATTTGAGAAAAAAACTTTTTTGAGAAAAAGAAATTTTGAAAAAAAAATTGTGAGAAAAAAAAATGTTGAGAAAAAAATAATTTTGAGAAAACAATTTTGAGAAAAACATTTTTTGAGAAAAAAATAATTTTGAGAAAAAAAAATTGAGAAAAAATTTTTTTGAGAAAAAAAATTTGAGAAAAAAATTGAGAAAAAAAATTTTTTGAGAAAAAAAAATTTTGAGAAAAAAATTGAGAAAAAAAAATTTGAGAAAAAAAAATTGAGAAAAAAAAAATTTTTGAGAAAAAAAAATTTTGAGAAAAAAAAAATGTTGAGAAAAAAAAATTTTGAGAAAAAAAAATTTGAGAAAAAAAAATTTGAGAAAAAAATTTTTTGAGAAAAAAAAAAATTTGAGAAAAAAAATTTGAGAAAAAAAAATTTGAGAAAAAAAAAAATTGAGAAAAAAAAATTGAGAAAAAAAGAAAAGGTATGACACCAGCCGCAAGTCTGTACGACAAACGGTTCATGAGTTATAGAGGCACTTCCTGTTTGGTGAAGGGCACTTCCTGTTAAAGAGGGGGCGAGGCTTAATCAATTACAGCTCATCCCTATTGGTCGGAAAAAGACCAAAGTTGTGTGAGCATTTTACATTTTAAATGACGTTGCTAGGCAAAAGTATGGCAGAGTTATGTGGCGCCAAAGTTTCTGGGTTTTTTTCGGAGTCCCCCATTCAAAGTCAATGGAGTTTTTGGGCGTTGTTTTTTGCGAATTACATCGCAATCGTAAAGCGGATCGGAAAGAAAAGTAATAGCACACCATTCCCGGCCGAGCCGCACATTTTGATGTATATATTGCGGGGGTGGCGTAAATCGTGCGGCAGTTATTACGTGCCGAAGTTTCCCCCATTCTAAGTCAATGGGGTTTTTTGGCGTCGTTTTTTGCGAATTACGTCGCAATGGTAACGCGGATCGGAAAGAAAAGTAATAGCACACCATTCCCGGCCGAGCCGCACGTTTTGATGTATATATTGCGGCGGTGGCGTAAATTGTGCGGCAGTTATTACGTGCAGAAATTCGTGGCGAAAGACTTAATTAATTAAGTATGGCGGATTACAATAAGTGTTTTGCTATTGCATAGCAGGCACACTTAATAATAGGGGGCTTACATAATTAGTAATGCACCTATTTATTTGTCTATTTAAGTAGTTACTGTCAAAGACCCAAAATAGCAGATCTACAAGCTCTTTAGCCAACTATACAGTTTCCCAGGATCAAAGGCCTCCTGAAAATAGCAGATATACAAATCATAGGCCGACCAGTACACTACCCTACAAAACAACACACACAAATGTGTTGTTTGTTTGAAATATTTCTTTCAGCAGTGCAAGGCTTTGAAAAAAGCTTACAGCACCTGGTATTCCCAGGCGGTCTCCCATCCAAGTACTAACCAGGCCCGACCCTGCTTAGCTTCCGAGATCAGACGAGATCGGGCGTGTTCAGGGTGGTATGGCCGTAAGCAACAGCAAGGGTGGCTGGTAGGGCTTATATACGGCAGATGACAGTGGCCCACGAAAGGCAGCCTGTCAGCTCGAGGATTGCGGCTCGTAGATCTTCTCTTTTCCCAGTTTGTCTTCCTAGCTGTTTCGGGGGACAAAGCGGACTTTGTCAACTTGTGTAAAAATGCAGCTACAGCAGCATGGTATTGCGACGGCTTGTGCATAAACACTACTGCGGGACAAATAGTTTCTCTTTAACATTTTCTCGGGGGAGAGCGCGAACGCAGTCCCCACACTACCAGAAATTATGCAGTCGAGATTCCCACATTTGGGGAATTCGCTCGGGTCAGCAAAGCACGGTGTGCAATGGCTAAGCCTCGCCGAGGGTGAACCACCTTCATGATCATGGTGTCTCCCCTGCCAGGTAAGTATGAGTTGGAAGCACTAGCCATGGAGGAAGGCACTCAGGTGCGTAGCAGTCGCCCTGCCGGGTCTGACACCCACTAGTGCCTCCTACATTAGCATAAGAATGGCCTCTGTGTGGTACCCAACGGCCCCTCGTCAAGCACCCAAACAAGATGAAAATGAGAAGCCCCTGACTGTGGCACTCACCCATACAAGATGAAAATGGCACTCATGGCACTGCTGAGTCTGCCCATCCTAGGACTTTGAGACACTTAGGAAGCCGCTGATATCACACACCCACATACCCCTGTTCACGTTGTCATTTCTTTCAAACAGTAGAGCTGGCCTTGCCCAAAAGACAAGGCCTTCCAAAAATAAGCATAACTCATCAATGTCCCTCTCCACGGAAGTCTTTAGTAAAAGGCGAAAGGCTTATTCGTCATGAAGAGAGACCCGAGTAATTCTGCCCTCTGGACGCCGCGGCTGGCAATGGCACTAGCCGTGCCAGTTGACCACTTAGCGGTTTTGGGTAATTAAATGACGTACAGACTGCCTGGTACAGCAAGAGATAGGGGACAAAATATCTATCACAGATTTATATTTATATTTATTTATTTATTATTTCAAACAAACAACAAAGTGTTGAGCCGCCCTGCGGGCGGCTCAACACTTTGTTGTTTGTTTGTGTTGTTTTGTAGTGTAGTGTACTGGTCGGCCTATGATTTATGCATAGACCATAGATGGTCTGTGCATATCATTCAGAGCACCATTGGCAAAATCGAGTAAATAATGAGGGGGGGGGGGGGGGGCTTAATGTAAATAATAGGGGGCTTACATAATTAGTAATGCACCTATTTATTTGTCTATTTAAGTAGTTACTGTCAAAGACCCAAAATAGCAGATCTACAAGCTCTTTAGCCAACTATACAGTTTCCCAGGATCAAAGGCCTCCTGAAAATAGCAGATATACAAATCATAGGCCGACCAGTACACTACCCTACAAAACAACACACACAAATGTGTTGTTTGTTTGAAATATTTCTTTCAGCAGTGCAAGGCTTTGAAAAAAGCTTACAGCACCTGGTATTCCCAGGCGGTCTCCCATCCAAGTACTAACCAGGCCCGACCCTGCTTAGCTTCCGAGATCGGACGAGATCGGGCGTGTTCAGGGTGGTATGGCCGTAAGCAACAGCAAGGGTGGCTGGTAGGGATTATATACGGCAGATGACAGTGGCCCACGAAAGGCAGCCTGTCAGCTCGAGGATTGCGGCTCGTAGATCTTCTCTTTTCCCAGTTTGTCTTCCTAGCTGTTTCGGGGGACAAAGCGGACTTTGTCAACTTGTGTAAAAATGCAGCTACAGCAGCATGGTATTGCGACGGCTTGTGCATAAACACTACTGCGGGACAAATAGTTTCTCTTTAACATTTTCTCGGGGGAGAGCGCGAACGCAGTCCCCACACTACCAGAAATTATGCAGTCGAGATTCCCACATTTGGGGAATTCGCTCGGGTCAGCAAAGCACGGTGTGCAATGGCTAAGCCTCGCCGAGGGTGAACCACCTTCATGATCATGGTGTCTCCCCTGCCAGGTAAGTATGAGTTGGAAGCACTAGCCATGGAGGAAGGCACTCAGGTGCGTAGCAGTCGCCCTGCCGGGTCTGACACCCACTAGTGCCTCCTACATTAGCATAAGAATGGCCTCTGTGTGGTACCCAACGGCCCCTCGTCAAGCACCCAAACAAGATGAAAATGAGAAGCCCCTGACTGTGGCACTCACCCATACAAGATGAAAATGGCACTCATGGCACTGCTGAGTCTGCCCATCCTAGGACTTTGAGACACTTAGGAAGCCGCTGATATCACACACCCACATACCCCTGTTCACGTTGTCATTTCTTTCAAACAGTAGAGCTGGCCTTGCCCAAAAGACAAGGCCTTCCAAAAATAAGCATAACTCATCAATGTCCCTCTCCACGGAAGTCTTTAGTAAAAGGCGAAAGGCTTATTCGTCATGAAGAGAGACCCGAGTAATTCTGCCCTCTGGACGCCGCGGCTGGCAATGGCACTAGCCGTGCCAGTTGACCACTTAGCGGTTTTGGGTAATTAAATGACGTACAGACTGCCTGGTACAGCAAGAGATAGGGGACAAAATATCTATCACAGATTTATATTTATATTTATTTATTTATTATTTCAAACAAACAACAAAGTGTTGAGCCGCCCGCAGGGCGGCTCAACACTTTGTTGTTTGTTTGTGTTGTTTTGTAGTGTAGTGTACTGGTCGGCCTATGATTTATGCATAGACCATAGATGGTCTGTGCATATCATTCAGAGCACCATTGGCAAAATCGAGTAAATAATGAGGGGGGGGGGGGGGGGCTTAATGTAAATAATAGGGGGCTTACATAATTAGTAATGCACCTATTTATTTGTCTATTTAAGTAGTTACTGTCAAAGACCCAAAATAGCAGATCTACAAGCTCTTTAGCCAACTATACAGTTTCCCAGGATCAAAGGCCTCCTGAAAATAGCAGATATACAAATCATAGGCCGACCAGTACACTACCCTACAAAACAACACACACAAATGTGTTGTTTGTTTGAAATATTTCTTTCAGCAGTGCAAGGCTTTGAAAAAAGCTTACAGCACCTGGTATTCCCAGGCGGTCTCCCATCCAAGTACTAACCAGGCCCGACCCTGCTTAGCTTCCGAGATCGGACGAGATCGGGCGTGTTCAGGGTGGTATGGCCGTAAGCAACAGCAAGGGTGGCTGGTAGGGCTTATATACGGCAGATGACAGTGGCCCACGAAAGGCAGCCTGTCAGCTCGAGGATTGCGGCTCGTAGATCTGCTCTTTTCCCAGTTTGTCTTCCTAGCTGTTTCGGGGGACAAAGCGGACTTTGTCAACTTGTGTAAAAATGCAGCTACAGCAGCATGGTATTGCGACGGCTTGTGCATAAACACTACTGCGGGACAAATAGTTTCTCTTTAACATTTTCTCGGGGGAGAGCGCGAACGCAGTCCCCATACTACCAGAAATTATGCAGTCGAGATTCCCACATTTGGGGAATTCGCTCGGGTCAGCAAAGCACGGTGTGCAATGGCTAAGCCTCGCCGAGGGTGAACCACCTTCATGATCATGGTGTCTCCCCTGCCAGGTAAGTATGAGTTGGAAGCACTAGCCATGGAGGAAGGCACTCAGGTGCGTAGCAGTCGCCCTGCCGGGTCTGACACCCACTAGTGCCTCCTACATTAGCATAAGAATGGCCTCTGTGTGGTACCCAACGGCCCCTCGTCAAGCACCCAAACAAGATGAAAATGAGAAGCCCCTGACTGTGGCACTCACCCATACAAGATGAAAATGGCACTCATGGCACTGCTGAGTCTGCCCATCCTAGGACTTTGAGACACTTAGGAAGCCGCTGATATCACACACCCACATACCCCTGTTCACGTTGTCATTTCTTTCAAACAGTAGAGCTGGCCTTGCCCAAAAGACAAGGCCTTCCAAAAATAAGCATAACTCATCAATGTCCCTCTCCACGGAAGTCTTTAGTAAAAGGCGAAAGGCTTATTCGTCATGAAGAGAGACCCGAGTAATTCTGCCCTCTGGACGCCGCGGCTGGCAATGGCACTAGCCGTGCCAGTTGACCACTTAGCGGTTTTGGGTAATTAAATGACGTACAGACTGCCTGGTACAGCAAGAGATAGGGGACAAAATATCTATCACAGATTTATATTTATATTTATTTATTTATTATTTCAAACAAACAACAAAGTGTTGAGCCGCCCTGCGGGCGGCTCAACACTTTGTTGTTTGTTTGTGTTGTTTTGTAGTGTAGTGTACTGGTCGGCCTATGATTTATGCATAGACCATAGATGGTCTGTGCATATCATTCAGAGCACCATTGGCAAAATCGAGTAAATAATGAGGGGGGGGGGGGGGGGCTTAATGTAAATAATAGGGGGCTTACATAATTAGTAATGCACCTATTTATTTGTCTATTTAAGTAGTTACTGTCAAAGACCCAAAATAGCAGATCTACAAGCTCTTTAGCCAACTATACAGTTTCCCAGGATCAAAGGCCTCCTGAAAATAGCAGATATACAAATCATAGGCCGACCAGTACACTACCCTACAAAACAACACACACAAATGTGTTGTTTGTTTGAAATATTTCTTTCAGCAGTGCAAGGCTTTGAAAAAAGCTTACAGCACCTGGTATTCCCAGGCGGTCTCCCATCCAAGTACTAACCAGGCCCGACCCTGCTTAGCTTCCGAGATCGGACGAGATCGGGCGTGTTCAGGGTGGTATGGCCGTAAGCAACAGCAAGGGTGGCTGGTAGGGCTTATATACGGCAGATGACAGTGGCCCACGAAAGGCAGCCTGTCAGCTCGAGGATTGCGGCTCGTAGATCTTCTCTTTTCCCAGTTTGTCTTCCTAGCTGTTTCGGGGGACAAAGCGGACTTTGTCAACTTGTGTAAAAATGCAGCTACAGCAGCATGGTATTGCGACGGCTTGTGCATAAACACTACTGCGGGACAAATAGTTTCTCTTTAACATTTTCTCGGGGGAGAGCGCGAACGCAGTCCCCACACTACCAGAAATTATGCAGTCGAGATTCCCACATTTGGGGAATTCGCTCGGGTCAGCAAAGCACGGTGTGCAATGGCTAAGCCTCGCCGAGGGTGAACCACCTTCATGATCATGGTGTCTCCCCTGCCAGGTAAGTATGAGTTGGAAGCACTAGCCATGGAGGAAGGCACTCAGGTGCGTAGCAGTCGCCCTGCCGGGTCTGACACCCACTAGTGCCTCCTACATTAGCATAAGAATGGCCTCTGTGTGGTACCCAACGCCCCCTCGTCAAGCACCCAAACAAGATGAAAATGAGAAGCCCCTGACTGTGGCACTCACCCATACAAGATGAAAATGGCACTCATGGCACTGCTGAGTCTGCCCATCCTAGGACTTTGAGACACTTAGGAAGCCGCTGATATCACACACCCACATACCCCTGTTCACGTTGTCATTTCTTTCAAACAGTAGAGCTGGCCTTGCCCAAAAGACAAGGCCTTCCAAAAATAAGCATAACTCATCAATGTCCCTCTCCACGGAAGTCTTTAGTAAAAGGCGAAAGGCTTATTCGTCATGAAGAGAGACCCGAGTAATTCTGCCCTCTGGACGCCGCGGCTGGCAATGGCACTAGCCGTGCCAGTTGACCACTTAGCGGTTTTGGGTAATTAAATGACGTACAGACTGCCTGGTACAGCAAGAGATAGGGGACAAAATATCTATCACAGATTTATATTTATATTTATTTATTTATTATTTCAAACAAACAACAAAGTGTTGAGCCGCCCTGCGGGCGGCTCAACACTTTGTTGTTTGTTTGTGTTGTTTTGTAGTGTAGTGTACTGGTCGGCCTATGATTTATGCATAGACCATAGATGGTCTGTGCATATCATTCAGAGCACCATTGGCAAAATCGAGTAAATAATGAGGGGGGGGGGGGGCTTAATGTAAATAATAGGGGGCTTACATAATTAGTAATGCACCTATTTATTTGTCTATTTAAGTAGTTACTGTCAAAGACCCAAAATAGCAGATCTACAAGCTCTTTAGCCAACTATACAGTTTCCCAGGATCAAAGGCCTCCTGAAAATAGCAGATATACAAATCATAGGCCGACCAGTACACTACCCTACAAAACAACACACACAAATGTGTTGTTTGTTTGAAATATTTCTTTCAGCAGTGCAAGGCTTTGAAAAAAGCTTACAGCACCTGGTATTCCCAGGCGGTCTCCCATCCAAGTACTAACCAGGCCCGACCCTGCTTAGCTTCCGAGATCGGACGAGATCGGGCGTGTTCAGGGTGGTATGGCCGTAAGCAACAGCAAGGGTGGCTGGTAGGGCTTATATACGGCAGATGACAGTGGCCCACGAAAGGCAGCCTGTCAGCTCGAGGATTGCGGCTCGTAGATCTTCTCTTTTCCCAGTTTGTCTTCCTAGCTGTTTCGGGGGACAAAGCGGACTTTGTCAACTTGTGTAAAAATGCAGCTACAGCAGCATGGTATTGCGACGGCTTGTGCATAAACACTACTGCGGGACAAACAGTTTCTCTTTAACATTTTCTCGGGGGAGAGCGCGAACGCAGTCCCCACACTACCAGAAATTATGCAGTCGAGATTCCCACATTTGGGGAATTCGCTCGGGTCAGCAAAGCACGGTGTGCAATGGCTAAGCCTCGCCGAGGGTGAACCACCTTCATGATCATGGTGTCTCCCCTGCCAGGTAAGTATGAGTTGGAAGCACTAGCCATGGAGGAAGGCACTCAGGTGCGTAGCAGTCGCCCTGCCGGGTCTGACACCCACTAGTGCCCTCCCACATTAGCATAAGAATGGCCTCTGTGTGGTACCCAACGGCCCCTCGTTAAGCACCCAAACAAGATGAAAATGAGAAGCCCCTGACTGTGGCACTCACCCATACAAGATGAAAATGGCACTCACCCATACAAGATGAAAATGGCACTCACCCATACAAGATGAAAATGGCACTGCCGAGTCTGCCCATCCTAGGACTTTGAGACACTTAGGAAGCCGCTGATATCACACACCCACATACCCCTGTTCACGTTGTCATTTCTTTCAAACAGTAGAGCTGGCCTTGCCCAAAAGACAAGGCCTTCCAAAAATAAGCATAACTCATCAATGTCCCTCTCCACGGAAGTCTTTAGTAAAAGGCGAAAGGCTTATTCGTCATGAAGAGAGACCCGAGTAATTCTGCCCTCTGGACGCCGCGGCTGGCAATGGCACTAGCCGTGCCAGTCGACCACTTAGCGGTTTTGGGTAATTAAATGACGTACAGACTGCCTGGTACAGCAAGAGATAGGGGACAAAATATCTATCACAGATAGGTTTTATTTCAAACAAACAACAAAGTGTTGAGCCGGCTCAACACTTTGTTGTTTGTTTGTGTTGTTTTGTAGTGTAGTGTACTGGTCGGCCTATGATTTATGCATAGACCATAGATGGTCTGTGCATATCATTCAGAGCACCATTGGCAAAATCGAGTAAATAATGAGGGGGGGGGGGCTTAATGTAAATAATAGGGGGCTTACATAATTAGTAATGCACCTATTTATTTGTCTATTTAAGTAGTTACTGTCAAAGACCCAAAATAGCAGATCTACAAGCTCTTTAGCCAACTATACAGTTTCCCAGGATCAAAGGCCTCCTGAAAATAGCAGATATACAAATCATAGGCCGACCAGTACACTACCCTACAAAACAACACACACAAATGTGTTGTTTGTTTGAAATATTTCTTTCAGCAGTGCAAGGCTTTGAAAAAAGCTTACAGCACCTGGTATTCCCAGGCGGTCTCCCATCCAAGTACTAACCAGGCCCGACCCTGCTTAGCTTCCGAGATCGGACGAGATCGGGCGTGTTCAGGGTGGTATGGCCGTAAGCAACAGCAAGGGTGGCTGGTAGGGCTTATATACGGCAGATGACAGTGGCCCACGAAAGGCAGCCTGTCAGCTCGAGGATTGCGGCTCGTAGATCTGCTCTTTTCCCAGTTTGTCTTCCTAGCTGTTTCGGGGGACAAAGCGGACTTTGTCAACTTGTGTAAAAATGCAGCTACAGCAGCATGGTATTGCGACGGCTTGTGCATAAACACTACTGCGGGACAAACAGTTTCTCTTTAACATTTTCTCGGGGGAGAGCGCGAACGCAGTCCCCACACTACCAGAAATTATGCAGTCGAGATTCCCACATTTGGGGAATTCGCTCGGGTCAGCAAAGCACGGTGTGCAATGGCTAAGCCTCGCCGAGGGTGAACCACCTTCATGATCATGGTGTCTCCCCTGCCAGGTAAGTATGAGTTGGAAGCACTAGCCATGGAGGAAGGCACTCAGGTGCGTAGCAGTCGCCCTGCCGGGTCTGACACCCACTAGTGCCCTCCCACATTAGCATAAGAATGGCCTCTGTGTGGTACCCAACGGCCCCTCGTTAAGCACCCAAACAAGATGAAAATGAGAAGCCCCTGACTGTGGCACTCACCCATACAAGATGAAAATGGCACTCACCCATACAAGATGAAAATGGCACTCACCCATACAAGATGAAAATGGCACTGCCGAGTCTGCCCATCCTAGGACTTTGAGACACTTAGGAAGCCGCTGATATCACACACCCACATACCCCTGTTCACGTTGTCATTTCTTTCAAACAGTAGAGCTGGCCTTGCCCAAAAGACAAGGCCTTCCAAAAATAAGCATAACTCATCAATGTCCCTCTCCACGGAAGTCTTTAGTAAAAGGCGAAAGGCTTATTCGTCATGAAGAGAGACCCGAGTAATTCTGCCCTCTGGACGCCGCGGCTGGCAATGGCACTAGCCGTGCCAGTCGACCACTTAGCGGTTTTGGGTAATTAAATGACGTACAGACTGCCTGGTACAGCAAGAGATAGGGGACAAAATATCTATCACAGATAGGTTTTATTTCAAACAAACAACAAAGTGTTGTGCCGGCTCAACACTTTGTTGTTTGTTTGTGTTGTTTTGTAGTGTAGTGTACTGGTCGGCCTATGATTTATGCATAGACCATAGATGGTCTGTGCATATCATTCAGAGCACCATTGGCAAAATCGAGTAAATAATGAGGGGGGGGGGGCTTAATGTAAATAATAGGGGGCTTACATAATTAGTAATGCACCTATTTATTTGTCTATTTAAGTAGTTACTGTCAAAGACCCAAAATAGCAGATCTACAAGCTCTTTAGCCAACTATACAGTTTCCCAGGATCAAAGGCCTCCTGAAAATAGCAGATATACAAATCATAGGCCGACCAGTACACTACCCTACAAAACAACACACACAAATGTGTTGTTTGTTTGAAATATTTCTTTCAGCAGTGCAAGGCTTTGAAAAAAGCTTACAGCACCTGGTATTCCCAGGCGGTCTCCCATCCAAGTACTAACCAGGCCCGACCCTGCTTAGCTTCCGAGATCGGACGAGATCGGGCGTGTTCAGGGTGGTATGGCCGTAAGCAACAGCAAGGGTGGCTGGTAGGGCTTATATACGGCAGATGACAGTGGCCCACGAAAGGCAGCCTGTCAGCTCGAGGATTGCGGCTCGTAGATCTGCTCTTTTCCCAGTTTGTCTTCCTAGCTGTTTCGGGGGACAAAGCGGACTTTGTCAACTTGTGTAAAAATGCAGCTACAGCAGCATGGTATTGCGACGGCTTGTGCATATACACTACTGCGGGACAAACAGTTTCTCTTTAACATTTTCTCGGGGGAGAGCGCGAACGCAGTCCCCACACTACCAGAAATTATGCAGTCGAGATTCCCACATTTGGGGAATTCGCTCGGGTCAGCAAAGCACGGTGTGCAATGGCTAAGCCTCGCCGAGGGTGAACCACCTTCATGATCATGGTGTCTCCCCTGCCAGGTAAGTATGAGTTGGAAGCACTAGCCATGGAGGAAGGCACTCAGGTGCGTAGCAGTCGCCCTGCCGGGTCTGACACCCACTAGTGCCCTCCCACATTAGCATAAGAATGGCCTCTGTGTGGTACCCAACGGCCCCTCGTTAAGCACCCAAACAAGATGAAAATGAGAAGCCCCTGACTGTGGCACTCACCCATACAAGATGAAAATGGCACTCACCCATACAAGATGAAAATGGCACTCACCCATACAAGATGAAAATGGCACTGCCGAGTCTGCCCATCCTAGGACTTTGAGACACTTAGGAAGCCGCTGATATCACACACCCACATACCCCTGTTCACGTTGTCATTTCTTTCAAACAGTAGAGCTGGCCTTGCCCAAAAGACAAGGCCTTCCAAAAATAAGCATAACTCATCAATGTCCCTCTCCACGGAAGTCTTTAGTAAAAGGCGAAAGGCTTATTCGTCATGAAGAGAGACCCGAGTAATTCTGCCCTCTGGACGCCGCGGCTGGCAATGGCACTAGCCGTGCCAGTCGACCACTTAGCGGTTTTGGGTAATTAAATGACGTACAGACTGCCTGGTACAGCAAGAGATAGGGGACAAAATATCTATCACAGATAGGTTTTATTTCAAACAAACAACAAAGTGTTGAGCCGGCTCAACACTTTGTTGTTTGTTTGTGTTGTTTTGTAGTGTAGTGTACTGGTCGGCCTATGATTTATGCATAGACCATAGATGGTCTGTGCATATCATTCAGAGCACCATTGGCAAAATCGAGTAAATAATGAGGGGGGGGGGGCTTAATGTAAATAATAGGGGGCTTACATAATTAGTAATGCACCTATTTATTTGTCTATTTAAGTAGTTACTGTCAAAGACCCAAAATAGCAGATCTACAAGCTCTTTAGCCAACTATACAGTTTCCCAGGATCAAAGGCCTCCTGAAAATAGCAGATATACAAATCATAGGCCGACCAGTACACTACCCTACAAAACAACACACACAAATGTGTTGTTTGTTTGAAATATTTCTTTCAGCAGTGCAAGGCTTTGAAAAAAGCTTACAGCACCTGGTATTCCCAGGCGGTCTCCCATCCAAGTACTAACCAGGCCCGACCCTGCTTAGCTTCCGAGATCGGACGAGATCGGGCGTGTTCAGGGTGGTATGGCCGTAAGCAACAGCAAGGGTGGCTGGTAGGGCTTATATACGGCAGATGACAGTGGCCCACGAAAGGCAGCCTGTCAGCTCGAGGATTGCGGCTCGTAGATCTGCTCTTTTCCCAGTTTGTCTTCCTAGCTGTTTCGGGGGACAAAGCGGACTTTGTCAACTTGTGTAAAAATGCAGCTACAGCAGCATGGTATTGCGACGGCTTGTGCATATACACTACTGCGGGACAAACAGTTTCTCTTTAACATTTTCTCGGGGGAGAGCGCGAACGCAGTCCCCACACTACCAGAAATTATGCAGTCGAGATTCCCACATTTGGGGAATTCGCTCGGGTCAGCAAAGCACGGTGTGCAATGGCTAAGCCTCGCCGAGGGTGAACCACCTTCATGATCATGGTGTCTCCCCTGCCAGGTAAGTATGAGTTGGAAGCACTAGCCATGGAGGAAGGCACTCAGGTGCGTAGCAGTCGCCCTGCCGGGTCTGACACCCACTAGTGCCCTCCCACATTAGCATAAGAATGGCCTCTGTGTGGTACCCAACGGCCCCTCGTTAAGCACCCAAACAAGATGAAAATGAGAAGCCCCTGACTGTGGCACTCACCCATACAAGATGAAAATGGCACTCACCCATACAAGATGAAAATGGCACTCACCCATACAAGATGAAAATGGCACTGCCGAGTCTGCCCATCCTAGGACTTTGAGACACTTAGGAAGCCGCTGATATCACACACCCACATACCCCTGTTCACGTTGTCATTTCTTTCAAACAGTAGAGCTGGCCTTGCCCAAAAGACAAGGCCTTCCAAAAATAAGCATAACTCATCAATGTCCCTCTCCACGGAAGTCTTTAGTAAAAGGCGAAAGGCTTATTCGTCATGAAGAGAGACCCGAGTAATTCTGCCCTCTGGACGCCGCGGCTGGCAATGGCACTAGCCGTGCCAGTCGACCACTTAGCGGTTTTGGGTAATTAAATGACGTACAGACTGCCTGGTACAGCAAGAGATAGGGGACAAAATATCTATCACAGATAGGTTTTATTTCAAACAAACAACAAAGTGTTGAGCCGGCTCAACACTTTGTTGTTTGTTTGTGTTGTTTTGTAGTGTAGTGTACTGGTCGGCCTATGATTTATGCATAGACCATAGATGGTCTGTGCATATCATTCAGAGCACCATTGGCAAAATCGAGTAAATAATGAGGGGGGGGGGGCTTAATGTAAATAATAGGGGGCTTACATAATTAGTAATGCACCTATTTATTTGTCTATTTAAGTAGTTACTGTCAAAGACCCAAAATAGCAGATCTACAAGCTCTTTAGCCAACTATACAGTTTCCCAGGATCAAAGGCCTCCTGAAAATAGCAGATATACAAATCATAGGCCGACCAGTACACTACCCTACAAAACAACACACACAAATGTGTTGTTTGTTTGAAATATTTCTTTCAGCAGTGCAAGGCTTTGAAAAAAGCTTACAGCACCTGGTATTCCCAGGCGGTCTCCCATCCAAGTACTAACCAGGCCCGACCCTGCTTAGCTTCCGAGATCGGACGAGATCGGGCGTGTTCAGGGTGGTATGGCCGTAAGCAACAGCAAGGGTGGCTGGTAGGGCTTATATACGGCAGATGACAGTGGCCCACGAAAGGCAGCCTGTCAGCTCGAGGATTGCGGCTCGTAGATCTGCTCTTTTCCCAGTTTGTCTTCCTAGCTGTTTCGGGGGACAAAGCGGACTTTGTCAACTTGTGTAAAAATGCAGCTACAGCAGCATGGTATTGCGACGGCTTGTGCATATACACTACTGCGGGACAAACAGTTTCTCTTTAACATTTTCTCGGGGGAGAGCGCGAACGCAGTCCCCACACTACCAGAAATTATGCAGTCGAGATTCCCACATTTGGGGAATTCGCTCGGGTCAGCAAAGCACGGTGTGCAATGGCTAAGCCTCGCCGAGGGTGAACCACCTTCATGATCATGGTGTCTCCCCTGCCAGGTAAGTATGAGTTGGAAGCACTAGCCATGGAGGAAGGCACTCAGGTGCGTAGCAGTCGCCCTGCCGGGTCTGACACCCACTAGTGCCCTCCCACATTAGCATAAGAATGGCCTCTGTGTGGTACCCAACGGCCCCTCGTTAAGCACCCAAACAAGATGAAAATGAGAAGCCCCTGACTGTGGCACTCACCCATACAAGATGAAAATGGCACTCACCCATACAAGATGAAAATGGCACTCACCCATACAAGATGAAAATGGCACTGCCGAGTCTGCCCATCCTAGGACTTTGAGACACTTAGGAAGCCGCTGATATCACACACCCACATACCCCTGTTCACGTTGTCATTTCTTTCAAACAGTAGAGCTGGCCTTGCCCAAAAGACAAGGCCTTCCAAAAATAAGCATAACTCATCAATGTCCCTCTCCACGGAAGTCTTTAGTAAAAGGCGAAAGGCTTATTCGTCATGAAGAGAGACCCGAGTAATTCTGCCCTCTGGACGCCGCGGCTGGCAATGGCACTAGCCGTGCCAGTCGACCACTTAGCGGTTTTGGGTAATTAAATGACGTACAGACTGCCTGGTACAGCAAGAGATAGGGGACAAAATATCTATCACAGATAGGTTTTATTTCAAACAAACAACAAAGTGTTGAGCCGCCCTGCGGGCGGCTCAACACTTTGTTGTTTGTTTGTGTTGTTTTGTAGTGTAGTGTACTGGTCGGCCTATGATTTATGCATAGACCATAGATGGTCTGTGCATATCATTCAGAGCACCATTGGCAAAATCGAGTAAATAATGAGGGGGGGGGGGCTTAATGTAAATAATAGGGGGCTTACATAATTAGTAATGCACCTATTTATTTGTCTATTTAAGTAGTTACTGTCAAAGACCCAAAATAGCAGATCTACAAGCTCTTTAGCCAACTATACAGTTTCCCAGGATCAAAGGCCTCCTGAAAATAGCAGATATACAAATCATAGGCCGACCAGTACACTACCCTACAAAACAACACACACAAATGTGTTGTTTGTTTGAAATATTTCTTTCAGCAGTGCAAGGCTTTGAAAAAAGCTTACAGCACCTGGTATTCCCAGGCGGTCTCCCATCCAAGTACTAACCAGGCCCGACCCTGCTTAGCTTCCGAGATCGGACGAGATCGGGCGTGTTCAGGGTGGTATGGCCGTAAGCAACAGCAAGGGTGGCTGGTAGGGCTTATATACGGCAGATGACAGTGGCCCACGAAAGGCAGCCTGTCAGCTCGAGGATTGCGGCTCGTAGATCTGCTCTTTTCCCAGTTTGTCTTCCTAGCTGTTTCGGGGGACAAAGCGGACTTTGTCAACTTGTGTAAAAATGCAGCTACAGCAGCATGGTATTGCGACGGCTTGTGCATATACACTACTGCGGGACAAACAGTTTCTCTTTAACATTTTCTCGGGGGAGAGCGCGAACGCAGTCCCCACACTACCAGAAATTATGCAGTCGAGATTCCCACATTTGGGGAATTCGCTCGGGTCAGCAAAGCACGGTGTGCAATGGCTAAGCCTCGCCGAGGGTGAACCACCTTCATGATCATGGTGTCTCCCCTGCCAGGTAAGTATGAGTTGGAAGCACTAGCCATGGAGGAAGGCACTCAGGTGCGTAGCAGTCGCCCTGCCGGGTCTGACACCCACTAGTGCCCTCCCACATTAGCATAAGAATGGCCTCTGTGTGGTACCCAACGGCCCCTCGTTAAGCACCCAAACAAGATGAAAATGAGAAGCCCCTGACTGTGGCACTCACCCATACAAGATGAAAATGGCACTCACCCATACAAGATGAAAATGGCACTCACCCATACAAGATGAAAATGGCACTGCCGAGTCTGCCCATCCTAGGACTTTGAGACACTTAGGAAGCCGCTGATATCACACACCCACATACCCCTGTTCACGTTGTCATTTCTTTCAAACAGTAGAGCTGGCCTTGCCCAAAAGACAAGGCCTTCCAAAAATAAGCATAACTCATCAATGTCCCTCTCCACGGAAGTCTTTAGTAAAAGGCGAAAGGCTTATTCGTCATGAAGAGAGACCCGAGTAATTCTGCCCTCTGGACGCCGCGGCTGGCAATGGCACTAGCCGTGCCAGTCGACCACTTAGCGGTTTTGGGTAATTAAATGACGTACAGACTGCCTGGTACAGCAAGAGATAGGGGACAAAATATCTATCACAGATAGGTTTTATTTCAAACAAACAACAAAGTGTTGAGCCGCCCTGCGGGCGGCTCAACACTTTGTTGTTTGTTTGTGTTGTTTTGTAGTGTAGTGTACTGGTCGGCCTATGATTTATGCATAGACCATAGATGGTCTGTGCATATCATTCAGAGCACCATTGGCAAAATCGAGTAAATAATGAGGGGGGGGGGGCTTAATGTAAATAATAGGGGGCTTACATAATTAGTAATGCACCTATTTATTTGTCTATTTAAGTAGTTACTGTCAAAGACCCAAAATAGCAGATCTACAAGCTCTTTAGCCAACTATACAGTTTCCCAGGATCAAAGGCCTCCTGAAAATAGCAGATATACAAATCATAGGCCGACCAGTACACTACCCTACAAAACAACACACACAAATGTGTTGTTTGTTTGAAATATTTCTTTCAGCAGTGCAAGGCTTTGAAAAAAGCTTACAGCACCTGGTATTCCCAGGCGGTCTCCCATCCAAGTACTAACCAGGCCCGACCCTGCTTAGCTTCCGAGATCGGACGAGATCGGGCGTGTTCAGGGTGGTATGGCCGTAAGCAACAGCAAGGGTGGCTGGTAGGGCTTATATACGGCAGATGACAGTGGCCCACGAAAGGCAGCCTGTCAGCTCGAGGATTGCGGCTCGTAGATCTGCTCTTTTCCCAGTTTGTCTTCCTAGCTGTTTCGGGGGACAAAGCGGACTTTGTCAACTTGTGTAAAAATGCAGCTACAGCAGCATGGTATTGCGACGGCTTGTGCATATACACTACTGCGGGACAAACAGTTTCTCTTTAACATTTTCTCGGGGGAGAGCGCGAACGCAGTCCCCACACTACCAGAAATTATGCAGTCGAGATTCCCACATTTGGGGAATTCGCTCGGGTCAGCAAAGCACGGTGTGCAATGGCTAAGCCTCGCCGAGGGTGAACCACCTTCATGATCATGGTGTCTCCCCTGCCAGGTAAGTATGAGTTGGAAGCACTAGCCATGGAGGAAGGCACTCAGGTGCGTAGCAGTCGCCCTGCCGGGTCTGACACCCACTAGTGCCCTCCCACATTAGCATAAGAATGGCCTCTGTGTGGTACCCAACGGCCCCTCGTTAAGCACCCAAACAAGATGAAAATGAGAAGCCCCTGACTGTGGCACTCACCCATACAAGATGAAAATGGCACTCACCCATACAAGATGAAAATGGCACTCACCCATACAAGATGAAAATGGCACTGCCGAGTCTGCCCATCCTAGGACTTTGAGACACTTAGGAAGCCGCTGATATCACACACCCACATACCCCTGTTCACGTTGTCATTTCTTTCAAACAGTAGAGCTGGCCTTGCCCAAAAGACAAGGCCTTCCAAAAATAAGCATAACTCATCAATGTCCCTCTCCACGGAAGTCTTTAGTAAAAGGCGAAAGGCTTATTCGTCATGAAGAGAGACCCGAGTAATTCTGCCCTCTGGACGCCGCGGCTGGCAATGGCACTAGCCGTGCCAGTCGACCACTTAGCGGTTTTGGGTAATTAAATGACGTACAGACTGCCTGGTACAGCAAGAGATAGGGGACAAAATATCTATCACAGATAGGTTTTATTTCAAACAAACAACAAAGTGTTGAGCCGCCCTGCGGGCGGCTCAACACTTTGTTGTTTGTTTGTGTTGTTTTGTAGTGTAGTGTACTGGTCGGCCTATGATTTATGCATAGACCATAGATGGTCTGTGCATATCATTCAGAGCACCATTGGCAAAATCGAGTAAATAATGAGGGGGGGGGGGCTTAATGTAAATAATAGGGGGCTTACATAATTAGTAATGCACCTATTTATTTGTCTATTTAAGTAGTTACTGTCAAAGACCCAAAATAGCAGATCTACAAGCTCTTTAGCCAACTATACAGTTTCCCAGGATCAAAGGCCTCCTGAAAATAGCAGATATACAAATCATAGGCCGACCAGTACACTACCCTACAAAACAACACACACAAATGTGTTGTTTGTTTGAAATATTTCTTTCAGCAGTGCAAGGCTTTGAAAAAAGCTTACAGCACCTGGTATTCCCAGGCGGTCTCCCATCCAAGTACTAACCAGGCCCGACCCTGCTTAGCTTCCGAGATCGGACGAGATCGGGCGTGTTCAGGGTGGTATGGCCGTAAGCAACAGCAAGGGTGGCTGGTAGGGCTTATATACGGCAGATGACAGTGGCCCACGAAAGGCAGCCTGTCAGCTCGAGGATTGCGGCTCGTAGATCTGCTCTTTTCCCAGTTTGTCTTCCTAGCTGTTTCGGGGGACAAAGCGGACTTTGTCAACTTGTGTAAAAATGCAGCTACAGCAGCATGGTATTGCGACGGCTTGTGCATATACACTACTGCGGGACAAACAGTTTCTCTTTAACATTTTCTCGGGGGAGAGCGCGAACGCAGTCCCCACACTACCAGAAATTATGCAGTCGAGATTCCCACATTTGGGGAATTCGCTCGGGTCAGCAAAGCACGGTGTGCAATGGCTAAGCCTCGCCGAGGGTGAACCACCTTCATGATCATGGTGTCTCCCCTGCCAGGTAAGTATGAGTTGGAAGCACTAGCCATGGAGGAAGGCACTCAGGTGCGTAGCAGTCGCCCTGCCGGGTCTGACACCCACTAGTGCCCTCCCACATTAGCATAAGAATGGCCTCTGTGTGGTACCCAACGGCCCCTCGTTAAGCACCCAAACAAGATGAAAATGAGAAGCCCCTGACTGTGGCACTCACCCATACAAGATGAAAATGGCACTCACCCATACAAGATGAAAATGGCACTCACCCATACAAGATGAAAATGGCACTGCCGAGTCTGCCCATCCTAGGACTTTGAGACACTTAGGAAGCCGCTGATATCACACACCCACATACCCCTGTTCACGTTGTCATTTCTTTCAAACAGTAGAGCTGGCCTTGCCCAAAAGACAAGGCCTTCCAAAAATAAGCATAACTCATCAATGTCCCTCTCCACGGAAGTCTTTAGTAAAAGGCGAAAGGCTTATTCGTCATGAAGAGAGACCCGAGTAATTCTGCCCTCTGGACGCCGCGGCTGGCAATGGCACTAGCCGTGCCAGTCGACCACTTAGCGGTTTTGGGTAATTAAATGACGTACAGACTGCCTGGTACAGCAAGAGATAGGGGACAAAATATCTATCACAGATAGGTTTTATTTCAAACAAACAACAAAGTGTTGAGCCGCCCTGCGGGCGGCTCAACACTTTGTTGTTTGTTTGTGTTGTTTTGTAGTGTAGTGTACTGGTCGGCCTATGATTTATGCATAGACCATAGATGGTCTGTGCATATCATTCAGAGCACCATTGGCAAAATCGAGTAAATAATGAGGGGGGGGGGGCTTAATGTAAATAATAGGGGGCTTACATAATTAGTAATGCACCTATTTATTTGTCTATTTAAGTAGTTACTGTCAAAGACCCAAAATAGCAGATCTACAAGCTCTTTAGCCAACTATACAGTTTCCCAGGATCAAAGGCCTCCTGAAAATAGCAGATATACAAATCATAGGCCGACCAGTACACTACCCTACAAAACAACACACACAAATGTGTTGTTTGTTTGAAATATTTCTTTCAGCAGTGCAAGGCTTTGAAAAAAGCTTACAGCACCTGGTATTCCCAGGCGGTCTCCCATCCAAGTACTAACCAGGCCCGACCCTGCTTAGCTTCCGAGATCGGACGAGATCGGGCGTGTTCAGGGTGGTATGGCCGTAAGCAACAGCAAGGGTGGCTGGTAGGGCTTATATACGGCAGATGACAGTGGCCCACGAAAGGCAGCCTGTCAGCTCGAGGATTGCGGCTCGTAGATCTGCTCTTTTCCCAGTTTGTCTTCCTAGCTGTTTCGGGGGACAAAGCGGACTTTGTCAACTTGTGTAAAAATGCAGCTACAGCAGCATGGTATTGCGACGGCTTGTGCATATACACTACTGCGGGACAAACAGTTTCTCTTTAACATTTTCTCGGGGGAGAGCGCGAACGCAGTCCCCACACTACCAGAAATTATGCAGTCGAGATTCCCACATTTGGGGAATTCGCTCGGGTCAGCAAAGCACGGTGTGCAATGGCTAAGCCTCGCCGAGGGTGAACCACCTTCATGATCATGGTGTCTCCCCTGCCAGGTAAGTATGAGTTGGAAGCACTAGCCATGGAGGAAGGCACTCAGGTGCGTAGCAGTCGCCCTGCCGGGTCTGACACCCACTAGTGCCCTCCCACATTAGCATAAGAATGGCCTCTGTGTGGTACCCAACGGCCCCTCGTTAAGCACCCAAACAAGATGAAAATGAGAAGCCCCTGACTGTGGCACTCACCCATACAAGATGAAAATGGCACTCACCCATACAAGATGAAAATGGCACTCACCCATACAAGATGAAAATGGCACTGCCGAGTCTGCCCATCCTAGGACTTTGAGACACTTAGGAAGCCGCTGATATCACACACCCACATACCCCTGTTCACGTTGTCATTTCTTTCAAACAGTAGAGCTGGCCTTGCCCAAAAGACAAGGCCTTCCAAAAATAAGCATAACTCATCAATGTCCCTCTCCACGGAAGTCTTTAGTAAAAGGCGAAAGGCTTATTCGTCATGAAGAGAGACCCGAGTAATTCTGCCCTCTGGACGCCGCGGCTGGCAATGGCACTAGCCGTGCCAGTCGACCACTTAGCGGTTTTGGGTAATTAAATGACGTACAGACTGCCTGGTACAGCAAGAGATAGGGGACAAAATATCTATCACAGATAGGTTTTATTTCAAACAAACAACAAAGTGTTGAGCCGCCCTGCGGGCGGCTCAACACTTTGTTGTTTGTTTGTGTTGTTTTGTAGTGTAGTGTACTGGTCGGCCTATGATTTATGCATAGACCATAGATGGTCTGTGCATATCATTCAGAGCACCATTGGCAAAATCGAGTAAATAATGAGGGGGGGGGGGCTTAATGTAAATAATAGGGGGCTTACATAATTAGTAATGCACCTATTTATTTGTCTATTTAAGTAGTTACTGTCAAAGACCCAAAATAGCAGATCTACAAGCTCTTTAGCCAACTATACAGTTTCCCAGGATCAAAGGCCTCCTGAAAATAGCAGATATACAAATCATAGGCCGACCAGTACACTACCCTACAAAACAACACACACAAATGTGTTGTTTGTTTGAAATATTTCTTTCAGCAGTGCAAGGCTTTGAAAAAAGCTTACAGCACCTGGTATTCCCAGGCGGTCTCCCATCCAAGTACTAACCAGGCCCGACCCTGCTTAGCTTCCGAGATCGGACGAGATCGGGCGTGTTCAGGGTGGTATGGCCGTAAGCAACAGCAAGGGTGGCTGGTAGGGCTTATATACGGCAGATGACAGTGGCCCACGAAAGGCAGCCTGTCAGCTCGAGGATTGCGGCTCGTAGATCTGCTCTTTTCCCAGTTTGTCTTCCTAGCTGTTTCGGGGGACAAAGCGGACTTTGTCAACTTGTGTAAAAATGCAGCTACAGCAGCATGGTATTGCGACGGCTTGTGCATATACACTACTGCGGGACAAACAGTTTCTCTTTAACATTTTCTCGGGGGAGAGCGCGAACGCAGTCCCCACACTACCAGAAATTATGCAGTCGAGATTCCCACATTTGGGGAATTCGCTCGGGTCAGCAAAGCACGGTGTGCAATGGCTAAGCCTCGCCGAGGGTGAACCACCTTCATGATCATGGTGTCTCCCCTGCCAGGTAAGTATGAGTTGGAAGCACTAGCCATGGAGGAAGGCACTCAGGTGCGTAGCAGTCGCCCTGCCGGGTCTGACACCCACTAGTGCCCTCCCACATTAGCATAAGAATGGCCTCTGTGTGGTACCCAACGGCCCCTCGTTAAGCACCCAAACAAGATGAAAATGAGAAGCCCCTGACTGTGGCACTCACCCATACAAGATGAAAATGGCACTCACCCATACAAGATGAAAATGGCACTCACCCATACAAGATGAAAATGGCACTGCCGAGTCTGCCCATCCTAGGACTTTGAGACACTTAGGAAGCCGCTGATATCACACACCCACATACCCCTGTTCACGTTGTCATTTCTTTCAAACAGTAGAGCTGGCCTTGCCCAAAAGACAAGGCCTTCCAAAAATAAGCATAACTCATCAATGTCCCTCTCCACGGAAGTCTTTAGTAAAAGGCGAAAGGCTTATTCGTCATGAAGAGAGACCCGAGTAATTCTGCCCTCTGGACGCCGCGGCTGGCAATGGCACTAGCCGTGCCAGTCGACCACTTAGCGGTTTTGGGTAATTAAATGACGTACAGACTGCCTGGTACAGCAAGAGATAGGGGACAAAATATCTATCACAGATAGGTTTTATTTCAAACAAACAACAAAGTGTTGAGCCGCCCTGCGGGCGGCTCAACACTTTGTTGTTTGTTTGTGTTGTTTTGTAGTGTAGTGTACTGGTCGGCCTATGATTTATGCATAGACCATAGATGGTCTGTGCATATCATTCAGAGCACCATTGGCAAAATCGAGTAAATAATGAGGGGGGGGGGGCTTAATGTAAATAATAGGGGGCTTACATAATTAGTAATGCACCTATTTATTTGTCTATTTAAGTAGTTACTGTCAAAGACCCAAAATAGCAGATCTACAAGCTCTTTAGCCAACTATACAGTTTCCCAGGATCAAAGGCCTCCTGAAAATAGCAGATATACAAATCATAGGCCGACCAGTACACTACCCTACAAAACAACACACACAAATGTGTTGTTTGTTTGAAATATTTCTTTCAGCAGTGCAAGGCTTTGAAAAAAGCTTACAGCACCTGGTATTCCCAGGCGGTCTCCCATCCAAGTACTAACCAGGCCCGACCCTGCTTAGCTTCCGAGATCGGACGAGATCGGGCGTGTTCAGGGTGGTATGGCCGTAAGCAACAGCAAGGGTGGCTGGTAGGGCTTATATACGGCAGATGACAGTGGCCCACGAAAGGCAGCCTGTCAGCTCGAGGATTGCGGCTCGTAGATCTGCTCTTTTCCCAGTTTGTCTTCCTAGCTGTTTCGGGGGACAAAGCGGACTTTGTCAACTTGTGTAAAAATGCAGCTACAGCAGCATGGTATTGCGACGGCTTGTGCATATACACTACTGCGGGACAAACAGTTTCTCTTTAACATTTTCTCGGGGGAGAGCGCGAACGCAGTCCCCACACTACCAGAAATTATGCAGTCGAGATTCCCACATTTGGGGAATTCGCTCGGGTCAGCAAAGCACGGTGTGCAATGGCTAAGCCTTGCCGAGGGTGAACCACCTTCATGATCATGGTGTCTCCCCTGCCAGGTAAGTATGAGTTGGAAGCACTAGCCATGGAGGAAGGCACTCAGGTGCGTAGCAGTCGCCCTGCCGGGTCTGACACCCACTAGTGCCCTCCCACATTAGCATAAGAATGGCCTCTGTGTGGTACCCAACGGCCCCTCGTTAAGCACCCAAACAAGATGAAAATGAGAAGCCCCTGACTGTGGCACTCACCCATACAAGATGAAAATGGCACTCACCCATACAAGATGAAAATGGCACTCACCCATACAAGATGAAAATGGCACTGCCGAGTCTGCCCATCCTAGGACTTTGAGACACTTAGGAAGCCGCTGATATCACACACCCACATACCCCTGTTCACGTTGTCATTTCTTTCAAACAGTAGAGCTGGCCTTGCCCAAAAGACAAGGCCTTCCAAAAATAAGCATAACTCATCAATGTCCCTCTCCACGGAAGTCTTTAGTAAAAGGCGAAAGGCTTATTCGTCATGAAGAGAGACCCGAGTAATTCTGCCCTCTGGACGCCGCGGCTGGCAATGGCACTAGCCGTGCCAGTCGACCACTTAGCGGTTTTGGGTAATTAAATGACGTACAGACTGCCTGGTACAGCAAGAGATAGGGGACAAAATATCTATCACAGATAGGTTTTATTTCAAACAAACAACAAAGTGTTGAGCCGGCTCAACACTTTGTTGTTTGTTTGTGTTGTTTTGTAGTGTAGTGTACTGGTCGGCCTATGATTTATGCATAGACCATAGATGGTCTGTGCATATCATTCAGAGCACCATTGGCAAAATCGAGTAAATAATGAGGGGGGGGGGGCTTAATGTAAATAATAGGGGGCTTACATAATTAGTAATGCACCTATTTATTTGTCTATTTAAGTAGTTACTGTCAAAGACCCAAAATAGCAGATCTACAAGCTCTTTAGCCAACTATACAGTTTCCCAGGATCAAAGGCCTCCTGAAAATAGCAGATATACAAATCATAGGCCGACCAGTACACTACCCTACAAAACAACACACACAAATGTGTTGTTTGTTTGAAATATTTCTTTCAGCAGTGCAAGGCTTTGAAAAAAGCTTACAGCACCTGGTATTCCCAGGCGGTCTCCCATCCAAGTACTAACCAGGCCCGACCCTGCTTAGCTTCCGAGATCGGACGAGATCGGGCGTGTTCAGGGTGGTATGGCCGTAAGCAACAGCAAGGGTGGCTGGTAGGGCTTATATACGGCAGATGACAGTGGCCCACGAAAGGCAGCCTGTCAGCTCGAGGATTGCGGCTCGTAGATCTGCTCTTTTCCCAGTTTGTCTTCCTAGCTGTTTCGGGGGACAAAGCGGACTTTGTCAACTTGTGTAAAAATGCAGCTACAGCAGCATGGTATTGCGACGGCTTGTGCATATACACTACTGCGGGACAAACAGTTTCTCTTTAACATTTTCTCGGGGGAGAGCGCGAACGCAGTCCCCACACTACCAGAAATTATGCAGTCGAGATTCCCACATTTGGGGAATTCGCTCGGGTCAGCAAAGCACGGTGTGCAATGGCTAAGCCTCGCCGAGGGTGAACCACCTTCATGATCATGGTGTCTCCCCTGCCAGGTAAGTATGAGTTGGAAGCACTAGCCATGGAGGAAGGCACTCAGGTGCGTAGCAGTCGCCCTGCCGGGTCTGACACCCACTAGTGCCCTCCCACATTAGCATAAGAATGGCCTCTGTGTGGTACCCAACGGCCCCTCGTTAAGCACCCAAACAAGATGAAAATGAGAAGCCCCTGACTGTGGCACTCACCCATACAAGATGAAAATGGCACTCACCCATACAAGATGAAAATGGCACTCACCCATACAAGATGAAAATGGCACTGCCGAGTCTGCCCATCCTAGGACTTTGAGACACTTAGGAAGCCGCTGATATCACACACCCACATACCCCTGTTCACGTTGTCATTTCTTTCAAACAGTAGAGCTGGCCTTGCCCAAAAGACAAGGCCTTCCAAAAATAAGCATAACTCATCAATGTCCCTCTCCACGGAAGTCTTTAGTAAAAGGCGAAAGGCTTATTCGTCATGAAGAGAGACCCGAGTAATTCTGCCCTCTGGACGCCGCGGCTGGCAATGGCACTAGCCGTGCCAGTCGACCACTTAGCGGTTTTGGGTAATTAAATGACGTACAGACTGCCTGGTACAGCAAGAGATAGGGGACAAAATATCTATCACAGATAGGTTTTATTTCAAACAAACAACAAAGTGTTGAGCCGCCCTGCGGGCGGCTCAACACTTTGTTGTTTGTTTGTGTTGTTTTGTAGTGTAGTGTACTGGTCGGCCTATGATTTATGCATAGACCATAGATGGTCTGTGCATATCATTCAGAGCACCATTGGCAAAATCGAGTAAATAATGAGGGGGGGGGGGCTTAATGTAAATAATAGGGGGCTTACATAATTAGTAATGCACCTATTTATTTGTCTATTTAAGTAGTTACTGTCAAAGACCCAAAATAGCAGATCTACAAGCTCTTTAGCCAACTATACAGTTTCCCAGGATCAAAGGCCTCCTGAAAATAGCAGATATACAAATCATAGGCCGACCAGTACACTACCCTACAAAACAACACACACAAATGTGTTGTTTGTTTGAAATATTTCTTTCAGCAGTGCAAGGCTTTGAAAAAAGCTTACAGCACCTGGTATTCCCAGGCGGTCTCCCATCCAAGTACTAACCAGGCCCGACCCTGCTTAGCTTCCGAGATCGGACGAGATCGGGCGTGTTCAGGGTGGTATGGCCGTAAGCAACAGCAAGGGTGGCTGGTAGGGCTTATATACGGCAGATGACAGTGGCCCACGAAAGGCAGCCTGTCAGCTCGAGGATTGCGGCTCGTAGATCTGCTCTTTTCCCAGTTTGTCTTCCTAGCTGTTTCGGGGGACAAAGCGGACTTTGTCAACTTGTGTAAAAATGCAGCTACAGCAGCATGGTATTGCGACGGCTTGTGCATATACACTACTGCGGGACAAACAGTTTCTCTTTAACATTTTCTCGGGGGAGAGCGCGAACGCAGTCCCCACACTACCAGAAATTATGCAGTCGAGATTCCCACATTTGGGGAATTCGCTCGGGTCAGCAAAGCACGGTGTGCAATGGCTAAGCCTCGCCGAGGGTGAACCACCTTCATGATCATGGTGTCTCCCCTGCCAGGTAAGTATGAGTTGGAAGCACTAGCCATGGAGGAAGGCACTCAGGTGCGTAGCAGTCGCCCTGCCGGGTCTGACACCCACTAGTGCCCTCCCACATTAGCATAAGAATGGCCTCTGTGTGGTACCCAACGGCCCCTCGTTAAGCACCCAAACAAGATGAAAATGAGAAGCCCCTGACTGTGGCACTCACCCATACAAGATGAAAATGGCACTCACCCATACAAGATGAAAATGGCACTCACCCATACAAGATGAAAATGGCACTGCCGAGTCTGCCCATCCTAGGACTTTGAGACACTTAGGAAGCCGCTGATATCACACACCCACATACCCCTGTTCACGTTGTCATTTCTTTCAAACAGTAGAGCTGGCCTTGCCCAAAAGACAAGGCCTTCCAAAAATAAGCATAACTCATCAATGTCCCTCTCCACGGAAGTCTTTAGTAAAAGGCGAAAGGCTTATTCGTCATGAAGAGAGACCCGAGTAATTCTGCCCTCTGGACGCCGCGGCTGGCAATGGCACTAGCCGTGCCAGTCGACCACTTAGCGGTTTTGGGTAATTAAATGACGTACAGACTGCCTGGTACAGCAAGAGATAGGGGACAAAATATCTATCACAGATAGGTTTTATTTCAAACAAACAACAAAGTGTTGAGCCGCCCTGCGGGCGGCTCAACACTTTGTTGTTTGTTTGTGTTGTTTTGTAGTGTAGTGTACTGGTCGGCCTATGATTTATGCATAGACCATAGATGGTCTGTGCATATCATTCAGAGCACCATTGGCAAAATCGAGTAAATAATGAGGGGGGGGGGGCTTAATGTAAATAATAGGGGGCTTACATAATTAGTAATGCACCTATTTATTTGTCTATTTAAGTAGTTACTGTCAAAGACCCAAAATAGCAGATCTACAAGCTCTTTAGCCAACTATACAGTTTCCCAGGATCAAAGGCCTCCTGAAAATAGCAGATATACAAATCATAGGCCGACCAGTACACTACCCTACAAAACAACACACACAAATGTGTTGTTTGTTTGAAATATTTCTTTCAGCAGTGCAAGGCTTTGAAAAAAGCTTACAGCACCTGGTATTCCCAGGCGGTCTCCCATCCAAGTACTAACCAGGCCCGACCCTGCTTAGCTTCCGAGATCGGACGAGATCGGGCGTGTTCAGGGTGGTATGGCCGTAAGCAACAGCAAGGGTGGCTGGTAGGGCTTATATACGGCAGATGACAGTGGCCCACGAAAGGCAGCCTGTCAGCTCGAGGATTGCGGCTCGTAGATCTGCTCTTTTCCCAGTTTGTCTTCCTAGCTGTTTCGGGGGACAAAGCGGACTTTGTCAACTTGTGTAAAAATGCAGCTACAGCAGCATGGTATTGCGACGGCTTGTGCATATACACTACTGCGGGACAAACAGTTTCTCTTTAACATTTTCTCGGGGGAGAGCGCGAACGCAGTCCCCACACTACCAGAAATTATGCAGTCGAGATTCCCACATTTGGGGAATTCGCTCGGGTCAGCAAAGCACGGTGTGCAATGGCTAAGCCTCGCCGAGGGTGAACCACCTTCATGATCATGGTGTCTCCCCTGCCAGGTAAGTATGAGTTGGAAGCACTAGCCATGGAGGAAGGCACTCAGGTGCGTAGCAGTCGCCCTGCCGGGTCTGACACCCACTAGTGCCCTCCCACATTAGCATAAGAATGGCCTCTGTGTGGTACCCAACGGCCCCTCGTTAAGCACCCAAACAAGATGAAAATGAGAAGCCCCTGACTGTGGCACTCACCCATACAAGATGAAAATGGCACTCACCCATACAAGATGAAAATGGCACTCACCCATACAAGATGAAAATGGCACTGCCGAGTCTGCCCATCCTAGGACTTTGAGACACTTAGGAAGCCGCTGATATCACACACCCACATACCCCTGTTCACGTTGTCATTTCTTTCAAACAGTAGAGCTGGCCTTGCCCAAAAGACAAGGCCTTCCAAAAATAAGCATAACTCATCAATGTCCCTCTCCACGGAAGTCTTTAGTAAAAGGCGAAAGGCTTATTCGTCATGAAGAGAGACCCGAGTAATTCTGCCCTCTGGACGCCGCGGCTGGCAATGGCACTAGCCGTGCCAGTCGACCACTTAGCGGTTTTGGGTAATTAAATGACGTACAGACTGCCTGGTACAGCAAGAGATAGGGGACAAAATATCTATCACAGATAGGTTTTATTTCAAACAAACAACAAAGTGTTGAGCCGCCCTGCGGGCGGCTCAACACTTTGTTGTTTGTTTGTGTTGTTTTGTAGTGTAGTGTACTGGTCGGCCTATGATTTATGCATAGACCATAGATGGTCTGTGCATATCATTCAGAGCACCATTGGCAAAATCGAGTAAATAATGAGGGGGGGGGGGCTTAATGTAAATAATAGGGGGCTTACATAATTAGTAATGCACCTATTTATTTGTCTATTTAAGTAGTTACTGTCAAAGACCCAAAATAGCAGATCTACAAGCTCTTTAGCCAACTATACAGTTTCCCAGGATCAAAGGCCTCCTGAAAATAGCAGATATACAAATCATAGGCCGACCAGTACACTACCCTACAAAACAACACACACAAATGTGTTGTTTGTTTGAAATATTTCTTTCAGCAGTGCAAGGCTTTGAAAAAAGCTTACAGCACCTGGTATTCCCAGGCGGTCTCCCATCCAAGTACTAACCAGGCCCGACCCTGCTTAGCTTCCGAGATCGGACGAGATCGGGCGTGTTCAGGGTGGTATGGCCGTAAGCAACAGCAAGGGTGGCTGGTAGGGCTTATATACGGCAGATGACAGTGGCCCACGAAAGGCAGCCTGTCAGCTCGAGGATTGCGGCTCGTAGATCTGCTCTTTTCCCAGTTTGTCTTCCTAGCTGTTTCGGGGGACAAAGCGGACTTTGTCAACTTGTGTAAAAATGCAGCTACAGCAGCATGGTATTGCGACGGCTTGTGCATATACACTACTGCGGGACAAACAGTTTCTCTTTAACATTTTCTCGGGGGAGAGCGCGAACGCAGTCCCCACACTACCAGAAATTATGCAGTCGAGATTCCCACATTTGGGGAATTCGCTCGGGTCAGCAAAGCACGGTGTGCAATGGCTAAGCCTCGCCGAGGGTGAACCACCTTCATGATCATGGTGTCTCCCCTGCCAGGTAAGTATGAGTTGGAAGCACTAGCCATGGAGGAAGGCACTCAGGTGCGTAGCAGTCGCCCTGCCGGGTCTGACACCCACTAGTGCCCTCCCACATTAGCATAAGAATGGCCTCTGTGTGGTACCCAACGGCCCCTCGTTAAGCACCCAAACAAGATGAAAATGAGAAGCCCCTGACTGTGGCACTCACCCATACAAGATGAAAATGGCACTCACCCATACAAGATGAAAATGGCACTCACCCATACAAGATGAAAATGGCACTGCCGAGTCTGCCCATCCTAGGACTTTGAGACACTTAGGAAGCCGCTGATATCACACACCCACATACCCCTGTTCACGTTGTCATTTCTTTCAAACAGTAGAGCTGGCCTTGCCCAAAAGACAAGGCCTTCCAAAAATAAGCATAACTCATCAATGTCCCTCTCCACGGAAGTCTTTAGTAAAAGGCGAAAGGCTTATTCGTCATGAAGAGAGACCCGAGTAATTCTGCCCTCTGGACGCCGCGGCTGGCAATGGCACTAGCCGTGCCAGTCGACCACTTAGCGGTTTTGGGTAATTAAATGACGTACAGACTGCCTGGTACAGCAAGAGATAGGGGACAAAATATCTATCACAGATAGGTTTTATTTCAAACAAACAACAAAGTGTTGAGCCGCCCTGCGGGCGGCTCAACACTTTGTTGTTTGTTTGTGTTGTTTTGTAGTGTAGTGTACTGGTCGGCCTATGATTTATGCATAGACCATAGATGGTCTGTGCATATCATTCAGAGCACCATTGGCAAAATCGAGTAAATAATGAGGGGGGGGGGGCTTAATGTAAATAATAGGGGGCTTACATAATTAGTAATGCACCTATTTATTTGTCTATTTAAGTAGTTACTGTCAAAGACCCAAAATAGCAGATCTACAAGCTCTTTAGCCAACTATACAGTTTCCCAGGATCAAAGGCCTCCTGAAAATAGCAGATATACAAATCATAGGCCGACCAGTACACTACCCTACAAAACAACACACACAAATGTGTTGTTTGTTTGAAATATTTCTTTCAGCAGTGCAAGGCTTTGAAAAAAGCTTACAGCACCTGGTATTCCCAGGCGGTCTCCCATCCAAGTACTAACCAGGCCCGACCCTGCTTAGCTTCCGAGATCGGACGAGATCGGGCGTGTTCAGGGTGGTATGGCCGTAAGCAACAGCAAGGGTGGCTGGTAGGGCTTATATACGGCAGATGACAGTGGCCCACGAAAGGCAGCCTGTCAGCTCGAGGATTGCGGCTCGTAGATCTGCTCTTTTCCCAGTTTGTCTTCCTAGCTGTTTCGGGGGACAAAGCGGACTTTGTCAACTTGTGTAAAAATGCAGCTACAGCAGCATGGTATTGCGACGGCTTGTGCATATACACTACTGCGGGACAAACAGTTTCTCTTTAACATTTTCTCGGGGGAGAGCGCGAACGCAGTCCCCACACTACCAGAAATTATGCAGTCGAGATTCCCACATTTGGGGAATTCGCTCGGGTCAGCAAAGCACGGTGTGCAATGGCTAAGCCTCGCCGAGGGTGAACCACCTTCATGATCATGGTGTCTCCCCTGCCAGGTAAGTATGAGTTGGAAGCACTAGCCATGGAGGAAGGCACTCAGGTGCGTAGCAGTCGCCCTGCCGGGTCTGACACCCACTAGTGCCCTCCCACATTAGCATAAGAATGGCCTCTGTGTGGTACCCAACGGCCCCTCGTTAAGCACCCAAACAAGATGAAAATGAGAAGCCCCTGACTGTGGCACTCACCCATACAAGATGAAAATGGCACTCACCCATACAAGATGAAAATGGCACTCACCCATACAAGATGAAAATGGCACTGCCGAGTCTGCCCATCCTAGGACTTTGAGACACTTAGGAAGCCGCTGATATCACACACCCACATACCCCTGTTCACGTTGTCATTTCTTTCAAACAGTAGAGCTGGCCTTGCCCAAAAGACAAGGCCTTCCAAAAATAAGCATAACTCATCAATGTCCCTCTCCACGGAAGTCTTTAGTAAAAGGCGAAAGGCTTATTCGTCATGAAGAGAGACCCGAGTAATTCTGCCCTCTGGACGCCGCGGCTGGCAATGGCACTAGCCGTGCCAGTCGACCACTTAGCGGTTTTGGGTAATTAAATGACGTACAGACTGCCTGGTACAGCAAGAGATAGGGGACAAAATATCTATCACAGATAGGTTTTATTTCAAACAAACAACAAAGTGTTGAGCCGCCCTGCGGGCGGCTCAACACTTTGTTGTTTGTTTGTGTTGTTTTGTAGTGTAGTGTACTGGTCGGCCTATGATTTATGCATAGACCATAGATGGTCTGTGCATATCATTCAGAGCACCATTGGCAAAATCGAGTAAATAATGAGGGGGGGGGGGCTTAATGTAAATAATAGGGGGCTTACATAATTAGTAATGCACCTATTTATTTGTCTATTTAAGTAGTTACTGTCAAAGACCCAAAATAGCAGATCTACAAGCTCTTTAGCCAACTATACAGTTTCCCAGGATCAAAGGCCTCCTGAAAATAGCAGATATACAAATCATAGGCCGACCAGTACACTACCCTACAAAACAACACACACAAATGTGTTGTTTGTTTGAAATATTTCTTTCAGCAGTGCAAGGCTTTGAAAAAAGCTTACAGCACCTGGTATTCCCAGGCGGTCTCCCATCCAAGTACTAACCAGGCCCGACCCTGCTTAGCTTCCGAGATCGGACGAGATCGGGCGTGTTCAGGGTGGTATGGCCGTAAGCAACAGCAAGGGTGGCTGGTAGGGCTTATATACGGCAGATGACAGTGGCCCACGAAAGGCAGCCTGTCAGCTCGAGGATTGCGGCTCGTAGATCTGCTCTTTTCCCAGTTTGTCTTCCTAGCTGTTTCGGGGGACAAAGCGGACTTTGTCAACTTGTGTAAAAATGCAGCTACAGCAGCATGGTATTGCGACGGCTTGTGCATATACACTACTGCGGGACAAACAGTTTCTCTTTAACATTTTCTCGGGGGAGAGCGCGAACGCAGTCCCCACACTACCAGAAATTATGCAGTCGAGATTCCCACATTTGGGGAATTCGCTCGGGTCAGCAAAGCACGGTGTGCAATGGCTAAGCCTCGCCGAGGGTGAACCACCTTCATGATCATGGTGTCTCCCCTGCCAGGTAAGTATGAGTTGGAAGCACTAGCCATGGAGGAAGGCACTCAGGTGCGTAGCAGTCGCCCTGCCGGGTCTGACACCCACTAGTGCCCTCCCACATTAGCATAAGAATGGCCTCTGTGTGGTACCCAACGGCCCCTCGTTAAGCACCCAAACAAGATGAAAATGAGAAGCCCCTGACTGTGGCACTCACCCATACAAGATGAAAATGGCACTCACCCATACAAGATGAAAATGGCACTCACCCATACAAGATGAAAATGGCACTGCCGAGTCTGCCCATCCTAGGACTTTGAGACACTTAGGAAGCCGCTGATATCACACACCCACATACCCCTGTTCACGTTGTCATTTCTTTCAAACAGTAGAGCTGGCCTTGCCCAAAAGACAAGGCCTTCCAAAAATAAGCATAACTCATCAATGTCCCTCTCCACGGAAGTCTTTAGTAAAAGGCGAAAGGCTTATTCGTCATGAAGAGAGACCCGAGTAATTCTGCCCTCTGGACGCCGCGGCTGGCAATGGCACTAGCCGTGCCAGTCGACCACTTAGCGGTTTTGGGTAATTAAATGACGTACAGACTGCCTGGTACAGCAAGAGATAGGGGACAAAATATCTATCACAGATAGGTTTTATTTCAAACAAACAACAAAGTGTTGAGCCGCCCTGCGGGCGGCTCAACACTTTGTTGTTTGTTTGTGTTGTTTTGTAGTGTAGTGTACTGGTCGGCCTATGATTTATGCATAGACCATAGATGGTCTGTGCATATCATTCAGAGCACCATTGGCAAAATCGAGTAAATAATGAGGGGGGGGGGGCTTAATGTAAATAATAGGGGGCTTACATAATTAGTAATGCACCTATTTATTTGTCTATTTAAGTAGTTACTGTCAAAGACCCAAAATAGCAGATCTACAAGCTCTTTAGCCAACTATACAGTTTCCCAGGATCAAAGGCCTCCTGAAAATAGCAGATATACAAATCATAGGCCGACCAGTACACTACCCTACAAAACAACACACACAAATGTGTTGTTTGTTTGAAATATTTCTTTCAGCAGTGCAAGGCTTTGAAAAAAGCTTACAGCACCTGGTATTCCCAGGCGGTCTCCCATCCAAGTACTAACCAGGCCCGACCCTGCTTAGCTTCCGAGATCGGACGAGATCGGGCGTGTTCAGGGTGGTATGGCCGTAAGCAACAGCAAGGGTGGCTGGTAGGGCTTATATACGGCAGATGACAGTGGCCCACGAAAGGCAGCCTGTCAGCTCGAGGATTGCGGCTCGTAGATCTGCTCTTTTCCCAGTTTGTCTTCCTAGCTGTTTCGGGGGACAAAGCGGACTTTGTCAACTTGTGTAAAAATGCAGCTACAGCAGCATGGTATTGCGACGGCTTGTGCATATACACTACTGCGGGACAAACAGTTTCTCTTTAACATTTTCTCGGGGGAGAGCGCGAACGCAGTCCCCACACTACCAGAAATTATGCAGTCGAGATTCCCACATTTGGGGAATTCGCTCGGGTCAGCAAAGCACGGTGTGCAATGGCTAAGCCTCGCCGAGGGTGAACCACCTTCATGATCATGGTGTCTCCCCTGCCAGGTAAGTATGAGTTGGAAGCACTAGCCATGGAGGAAGGCACTCAGGTGCGTAGCAGTCGCCCTGCCGGGTCTGACACCCACTAGTGCCCTCCCACATTAGCATAAGAATGGCCTCTGTGTGGTACCCAACGGCCCCTCGTTAAGCACCCAAACAAGATGAAAATGAGAAGCCCCTGACTGTGGCACTCACCCATACAAGATGAAAATGGCACTCACCCATACAAGATGAAAATGGCACTCACCCATACAAGATGAAAATGGCACTGCCGAGTCTGCCCATCCTAGGACTTTGAGACACTTAGGAAGCCGCTGATATCACACACCCACATACCCCTGTTCACGTTGTCATTTCTTTCAAACAGTAGAGCTGGCCTTGCCCAAAAGACAAGGCCTTCCAAAAATAAGCATAACTCATCAATGTCCCTCTCCACGGAAGTCTTTAGTAAAAGGCGAAAGGCTTATTCGTCATGAAGAGAGACCCGAGTAATTCTGCCCTCTGGACGCCGCGGCTGGCAATGGCACTAGCCGTGCCAGTCGACCACTTAGCGGTTTTGGGTAATTAAATGACGTACAGACTGCCTGGTACAGCAAGAGATAGGGGACAAAATATCTATCACAGATAGGTTTTATTTCAAACAAACAACAAAGTGTTGAGCCGCCCTGCGGGCGGCTCAACACTTTGTTGTTTGTTTGTGTTGTTTTGTAGTGTAGTGTACTGGTCGGCCTATGATTTATGCATAGACCATAGATGGTCTGTGCATATCATTCAGAGCACCATTGGCAAAATCGAGTAAATAATGAGGGGGGGGGGGCTTAATGTAAATAATAGGGGGCTTACATAATTAGTAATGCACCTATTTATTTGTCTATTTAAGTAGTTACTGTCAAAGACCCAAAATAGCAGATCTACAAGCTCTTTAGCCAACTATACAGTTTCCCAGGATCAAAGGCCTCCTGAAAATAGCAGATATACAAATCATAGGCCGACCAGTACACTACCCTACAAAACAACACACACAAATGTGTTGTTTGTTTGAAATATTTCTTTCAGCAGTGCAAGGCTTTGAAAAAAGCTTACAGCACCTGGTATTCCCAGGCGGTCTCCCATCCAAGTACTAACCAGGCCCGACCCTGCTTAGCTTCCGAGATCGGACGAGATCGGGCGTGTTCAGGGTGGTATGGCCGTAAGCAACAGCAAGGGTGGCTGGTAGGGCTTATATACGGCAGATGACAGTGGCCCACGAAAGGCAGCCTGTCAGCTCGAGGATTGCGGCTCGTAGATCTGCTCTTTTCCCAGTTTGTCTTCCTAGCTGTTTCGGGGGACAAAGCGGACTTTGTCAACTTGTGTAAAAATGCAGCTACAGCAGCATGGTATTGCGACGGCTTGTGCATATACACTACTGCGGGACAAACAGTTTCTCTTTAACATTTTCTCGGGGGAGAGCGCGAACGCAGTCCCCACACTACCAGAAATTATGCAGTCGAGATTCCCACATTTGGGGAGTTCGCAGACGTCGGCTCTCTGGTCGTGCAATCTGTCTCTGCTCAGCAGAGAACGCGTCACCAACAGAGACCTCGTGGTCTCTGCTCGCCAGGGAGGGGAGGGGGGAGTCTCTGCTCACCCCCCATAGACTCCCCGTTCACTCTTGTCTCTGATCGACCCCCTCCGTCCCGAGAATCTGGCCTCGTTTGCCTATCCCCGCCCCCTCCTTCTCTCTCTGCTCAGTCTGCTGGTTTTTGAAAGACGGCCATTGCCTGCCTCTCGGACGCTCGGTTTCGTGGAGGGGAAACGTCGTTATTGTGTTCACTTTGAGCCGGCAGGCTCCGATAACCTTTCCGATTTTTGGATCGATGTGTTTTGGACGAAACCGAGGCTCGGATCTCTTGTTTCCCACTGCCTGGCTGTCTGCCACAGTGGCAGAGATGGACTCTGATGAGGGGGAGACAGACAGAGGAGCACGGCAACACACAGAGGTACTGTAAGTGTATATTTACAAAGAAAGAACAGTAAACTCGTTTAACGTCGTCTGTGTAGACAGTCGGATATTTTTAGATTTTTTTATTTTGTCATCTATGGTCCAACAAGGGCCATGCTAACAAATTAGCGCCGTTAGCATCGCTAGCTAGCGCCGTTAGCATCGCCTATTTACAATGGCATTTGGGCCGTGTTTTTGGTGCATTGAACCCTTCCCTGGCATGGAAAAGCTAACGTTTTGATGCTTAAGTGTTTTGGTTAGTTGGTGAAGATAGTGGATTACTTTTTGGATTGATCTGGGATTTGATAAATGTGTACTGGGCTGACTGGACACTGGTTTGTTGAAAATGGCAGATACACAAGATCCACACATGATGCATATAGGATTTTTAGTAGCTAGCTGGTGTTCATGCCATGTTAAAAATACAAATAAAAAATCGAGGGACCCCTGGGGGTCCCCAGACCCCAATCTGATAGAAAATAGCAGATCCACAAGCTTGTACATCTGCTATTTTCAAATATATGATGCATATAGGGTAACTATAGTGGCTAGCTGGTGTTCAAGCCATGTTAAAAATACAAATAAAAAATCGAGGGACCCCTGGGGGTCCCCAGACCCCAATCTGATAGAAAATAGCAGATCCACAAGCTTGTACATCTGCTATTTTCAAATATATGATGCATATAGGGTAACTATAGTGGCTAGCTGGTGTTCAAGCCATGTTAAAAATACAAATAAAAAATCGAGGGACCCCTGGGGGTCCCCAGACCCCAATCTGATAGAAAACAGCAGACACACAAGCTTGTACATGTGCTATTTTCAAATATATGATGCTTATAGGGTAACTATAGTGGCTAGCTGGTGTTCAAGCCATGTTAAAAATACAAATAAAAAATCGAGGGACCCCTGGGGGTCCCCAGACCCCAATCTGATAGAAAATAGCAGATCCACAAGCTTGTACATCTGCTATTTTCAAATATATGATGCATATAGGGTAACTATAGTGGCTAGCTGGTGTTCAAGCCATGTTAAAAATACAAATAAAAAATCGAGGGACCCCTGGGGGTCCCCAGACCCCAATCTGATAGAAAATAGCAGATCCACAAGCTTGTATTTTAAATAGTTGAGGGATACAGGGTGTCTAGGTGCTGTTCATGCTATCTTAAAAATACAAAACACAAAAGACCCCAGTCTGAGTGAATAGCTGATCAACAAGCTTGGAGATGACCTATTCAGCTATTGTATTTGTATTTTGTGATCACCTGTAGTAATCACTGAAGTTGGTGATTTGACTGCTTTCATACAAGTAATGTATTTATGCATAATACCTGCATTCACTTATCATTATAATACAATCAAGCAGATAGCCCTGTGACTGTGTTTAGATATTCACATGTTTTCTAATGTTTAATGTTGATCTGATCTGAGGTGTAACAACTGTACAGCAAACCAGGCCCTATCAGCTTGTAGATCTGCTGTTTTCAAATAGTTAATAAATAGGGTGAGAGTTATTCTTTTGACATATCTATATTAACATTTCACTAGACATGGTGACAAATAAGCAAAACCAAACAGCGATCGTGGTGGCACTGCCGTAACATTGTTATGGCACGGAGTTCAACCCTCTGGATTGCTAAAAAAAAACAGCTGACAGTCACCTATGTGTTTTTGTGAAATGTTTTCATGAAATGTCAATTCCAATTCTATGGGCCAATTCTATAGTTTAATTTTCATACATTCAGACAACTCTGTGATTAGTGACAGTGGAGTAACACTGAATGACAGTTGTATACTGAGCAACAGAATATACATATTGTATAATGTAACACTGAATGACAGTTGTATACTGAGCAACAGAATATACATATTGTATAATGTTGCCCTGCTTACTGTCACATTTGTCTTGTTGCATGTTTAAATGACATGTCAAAACATAGTGTAAAGAAGCTGCGTTCATGAGTTCCCAAGTTCTAATTTTTCTCCACTTGGGGAAGGCAGACAACATTATGTGTGTGATATAGCAAAGCTATATTAATTTGACTTTTTTAACTGTATGAGAGAAGCCAAAAAGAATGTCATTGTACCTGATTATAACTGCACCTGCATTTAAAGAAATGATCTCCTGCTCAGTAGCCATAATTCCACTGTCTGCCACATTTTCACAGATAATCTCTATGATGATAGAGCCATCTCTAGACAGTGCCGCAAACTTTATGCTGCAGATTCAGTATCTGCTCAGGTCCTGTCAAGTGTGCACTTTTTAAAGCAGGGGTGTTCAACAGGGGGTCCGGGACCCCTAGGGCAGGGGTTCCCAAACCTTTTTGTCTCAGGGCACCGCACCCCATAAATATATTTTTTAATCCGAGGCACCCCTACATTATAATTTTCACTCCCAGCACCTTATATTTATAGCATATCGTCTTTGTCCAAAACCGTTCGTTTTGTATTTATCATCTATAAAATGTACTAAACTAGTGAAAACAGCAGATCTACAAGCACACAACACCTCGCGATGCAAGGCGTTGTGTGCTTGTAGATCGGCTGTTTTCTCTAGTTTTGTGCCACAGTCTTGTATGATGAAGCAGGGCTTTGCTTTACCAAAAGACGTACACATTTGAAACTTGGAGATACGAGGTTTCTGCCTGACAGTGACGATATTTTAGTGATTATGTTGTGAGGAAAACGTTGAGATAATAGTTAGAACTGACTGAAAATAACTTTGTACTTCAAGTTTAAAATTACACTAAATATTTTTTCAAGTGTCCAAATAAATTCCAAATATTATCAAATGATCTCACGGCACCCCAGGGTGCCCCGTCACCCACTTTGAAAACCCCTGCCCTAGGGGGTCCTCAGAGTTACTTCAGGGGATCACTTGAACCCTAGCATCCCTATTATTTTAGTGGAACATTAGCCCAAAAGTAGCAGATCTATCCGCTATTTTTTGGCACAGAGGTTTGGTGTAGAGGGAAAAGAAGAGCAGACTAGTAGGTATTGATTGTTCAAGTGGTTAAATTTATGAAAATACACATTAATCCAACCTACACAGATGATAGTGCTGTCAAGTCGACACTGTATAAGAAATAATCCATGTACATTTTTAATCTGAAACACAATTCTACACGATATGTAGTGGGGGTCCCTGCTTCATCTCTCTGAGCTAAGGGGTCCTTGGCCTGAAAACGTTGAAGACCCCTGTTTTAAAGCATTCTGTACTCCCATGTATCAAGCTTTCTTATGGTGTACTTACAAGAAAGGTAGCATGAGGAGGCATACATTTGCCTACAATGTTCTGAGGATTCTACATAAGGTCCCTAGATGGCATAGCGCAAGTCACTTGTTCCACACATGTGAGGCTGTCTTGTCTTAAACATTCAATGTATGGTATGTCACACCTGGAGCAATATACAGTAATATACAGTAGATATTTTAAAAAAATCTGTTTTTCTAATCAATTTAAATATTATTATTTTAAGGGACTAGTATGTTAAAAATAGCTGATCAAGCCTGTAGATCAGCTTTTTTCAAATAGCTGATGTATAAGCTAGCTGATGCAAATGTTATATTAAAGATCATTTGCTAATGCATTTTGTGATCACCTGTCAATCAGTAATCACTGAGGTTGATTACATCTCTAGCACATACACTTTGGGCTTTGGACTGATAGATATTGACCACATGTTTTCTAATATTTTATGTTAATCTGGGGTGTAACAACTGTATTCTCACATGCAGCCACAACATGGTCTCTAAAAGCAAAACAGGCTCTGGTAGTTGAGTGATCTGTGATACAACAACAGTGTTTGTGATATTATAGTAATGCGTTTTTTTATTGTCATGACAATATTTATATCACCCAGACAGCTGTGTAATTACACCCTTAAACAAACAGTATAAGTGTACATTTGAGATTCATCTATCTATCTATGTACCGTATCTATGTATCTACCTAGATATAACAATACTTGGGGCCCTTAGAAACAGAGCCAACACGTGGATCCTGGGGTGGTGGTGGGAGCACTAAAATGTCTATCTATCTATGATCTTGTCTTGGATGGATGTAGTTTTGGAACCGCTTCTTTTGAGAAGGTACATTTTACGTAATTTTAAAATCAACCTTTCGGCTAATTCACTCGTAGGAATTACATTAAATGTTGACAGACAACAGGACATAGGTGAAGCAGTAAGCAGACCACTGCGGTTCCAGGCAGAAACCTGGTGGGAGCACAAAACAAGAATTGACACAGTAAATATATATACAGTATGCCTTCTACACTCTTGGGACCCAAACTTTACCGTAACACATTGTGTATTTATGTTTTTCTTTCACATCATCTCATGCTTAAGCCCAGGTTTGAACTCAGAACCCTCCGATCATGTCAATTCAAATTACATGCAAATATGAAACCATTGACACCTCCCATATGCTGATCAGGGACCCTCCCATTATTGATTTCGGCGAGCAAAGACCCTCAGCCAATCGCCTCGCGCGCGGAATGCACTCCGGTACGCCTCATCGCCATTCGCTCGGGTCAGCAAAGCACGGTGTGCAATGGCTAAGCCTCGCCGAGGGTGAACCACCTTCATGATCATGGTGTCTCCCCTGCCAGGTAAGTATGAGTTGGAAGCACTAGCCATGGAGGAAGGCACTCAGGTGCGTAGCAGTCGCCCTGCCGGGTCTGACACCCACTAGTGCCCTCCCACATTAGCATAAGAATGGCCTCTGTGTGGTACCCAACGGCCCCTCGTTAAGCACCCAAACAAGATGAAAATGAGAAGCCCCTGACTGTGGCACTCACCCATACAAGATGAAAATGGCACTCACCCATACAAGATGAAAATGGCACTCACCCATACAAGATGAAAATGGCACTGCCGAGTCTGCCCATCCTAGGACTTTGAGACACTTAGGAAGCCGCTGATATCACACACCCACATACCCCTGTTCACGTTGTCATTTCTTTCAAACAGTAGAGCTGGCCTTGCCCAAAAGACAAGGCCTTCCAAAAATAAGCATAACTCATCAATGTCCCTCTCCACGGAAGTCTTTAGTAAAAGGCGAAAGGCTTATTCGTCATGAAGAGAGACCCGAGTAATTCTGCCCTCTGGACGCCGCGGCTGGCAATGGCACTAGCCGTGCCAGTCGACCACTTAGCGGTTTTGGGTAATTAAATGACGTACAGACTGCCTGGTACAGCAAGAGATAGGGGACAAAATATCTATCACAGATAGGTTTTATTTCAAACAAACAACAAAGTGTTGAGCCGCCCTGCGGGCGGCTCAACACTTTGTTGTTTGTTTGTGTTGTTTTGTAGTGTAGTGTACTGGTCGGCCTATGATTTATGCATAGACCATAGATGGTCTGTGCATATCATTCAGAGCACCATTGGCAAAATCGAGTAAATAATGAGGGGGGGGGGCTTAATGTAAATAATAGGGGGCTTACATAATTAGTAATGCACCTATTTATTTGTCTATTTAAGTAGTTACTGTCAAAGACCCAAAATAGCAGATCTACAAGCTCTTTAGCCAACTATACAGTTTCCCAGGATCAAAGGCCTCCTGAAAATAGCAGATATACAAATCATAGGCCGACCAGTACACTACCCTACAAAACAACACACACAAATGTGTTGTTTGTTTGAAATATTTCTTTCAGCAGTGCAAGGCTTTGAAAAAAGCTTACAGCACCTGGTATTCCCAGGCGGTCTCCCATCCAAGTACTAACCAGGCCCGACCCTGCTTAGCTTCCGAGATCGGACGAGATCGGGCGTGTTCAGGGTGGTATGGCCGTAAGCAACAGCAAGGGTGGCTGGTAGGGCTTATATACGGCAGATGACAGTGGCCCACGAAAGGCAGCCTGTCAGCTCGAGGATTGCGGCTCGTAGATCTGCTCTTTTCCCAGTTTGTCTTCCTAGCTGTTTCGGGGGACAAAGCGGACTTTGTCAACTTGTGTAAAAATGCAGCTACAGCAGCATGGTATTGCGACGGCTTGTGCATATACACTACTGCGGGACAAACAGTTTCTCTTTAACATTTTCTCGGGGGAGAGCGCGAACGCAGTCCCCACACTACCAGAAATTATGCAGTCGAGATTCCCACATTTGGGGAATTCGCTCGGGTCAGCAAAGCACGGTGTGCAATGGCTAAGCCTCGCCGAGGGTGAACCACCTTCATGATCATGGTGTCTCCCCTGCCAGGTAAGTATGAGTTGGAAGCACTAGCCATGGAGGAAGGCACTCAGGTGCGTAGCAGTCGCCCTGCCGGGTCTGACACCCACTAGTGCCCTCCCACATTAGCATAAGAATGGCCTCTGTGTGGTACCCAACGGCCCCTCGTTAAGCACCCAAACAAGATGAAAATGAGAAGCCCCTGACTGTGGCACTCACCCATACAAGATGAAAATGGCACTCACCCATACAAGATGAAAATGGCACTCACCCATACAAGATGAAAATGGCACTGCCGAGTCTGCCCATCCTAGGACTTTGAGACACTTAGGAAGCCGCTGATATCACACACCCACATACCCCTGTTCACGTTGTCATTTCTTTCAAACAGTAGAGCTGGCCTTGCCCAAAAGACAAGGCCTTCCAAAAATAAGCATAACTCATCAATGTCCCTCTCCACGGAAGTCTTTAGTAAAAGGCGAAAGGCTTATTCGTCATGAAGAGAGACCCGAGTAATTCTGCCCTCTGGACGCCGCGGCTGGCAATGGCACTAGCCGTGCCAGTCGACCACTTAGCGGTTTTGGGTAATTAAATGACGTACAGACTGCCTGGTACAGCAAGAGATAGGGGACAAAATATCTATCACAGATAGGTTTTATTTCAAACAAACAACAAAGTGTTGAGCCGCCCTGCGGGCGGCTCAACACTTTGTTGTTTGTTTGTGTTGTTTTGTAGTGTAGTGTACTGGTCGGCCTATGATTTATGCATAGACCATAGATGGTCTGTGCATATCATTCAGAGCACCATTGGCAAAATCGAGTAAATAATGAGGGGGGGGGGGCTTAATGTAAATAATAGGGGGCTTACATAATTAGTAATGCACCTATTTATTTGTCTATTTAAGTAGTTACTGTCAAAGACCCAAAATAGCAGATCTACAAGCTCTTTAGCCAACTATACAGTTTCCCAGGATCAAAGGCCTCCTGAAAATAGCAGATATACAAATCATAGGCCGACCAGTACACTACCCTACAAAACAACACACACAAATGTGTTGTTTGTTTGAAATATTTCTTTCAGCAGTGCAAGGCTTTGAAAAAAGCTTACAGCACCTGGTATTCCCAGGCGGTCTCCCATCCAAGTACTAACCAGGCCCGACCCTGCTTAGCTTCCGAGATCGGACGAGATCGGGCGTGTTCAGGGTGGTATGGCCGTAAGCAACAGCAAGGGTGGCTGGTAGGGCTTATATACGGCAGATGACAGTGGCCCACGAAAGGCAGCCTGTCAGCTCGAGGATTGCGGCTCGTAGATCTGCTCTTTTCCCAGTTTGTCTTCCTAGCTGTTTCGGGGGACAAAGCGGACTTTGTCAACTTGTGTAAAAATGCAGCTACAGCAGCATGGTATTGCGACGGCTTGTGCATATACACTACTGCGGGACAAACAGTTTCTCTTTAACATTTTCTCGGGGGAGAGCGCGAACGCAGTCCCCACACTACCAGAAATTATGCAGTCGAGATTCCCACATTTGGGGAATTCGCTCGGGTCAGCAAAGCACGGTGTGCAATGGCTAAGCCTCGCCGAGGGTGAACCACCTTCATGATCATGGTGTCTCCCCTGCCAGGTAAGTATGAGTTGGAAGCACTAGCCATGGAGGAAGGCACTCAGGTGCGTAGCAGTCGCCCTGCCGGGTCTGACACCCACTAGTGCCCTCCCACATTAGCATAAGAATGGCCTCTGTGTGGTACCCAACGGCCCCTCGTTAAGCACCCAAACAAGATGAAAATGAGAAGCCCCTGACTGTGGCACTCACCCATACAAGATGAAAATGGCACTCACCCATACAAGATGAAAATGGCACTCACCCATACAAGATGAAAATGGCACTGCCGAGTCTGCCCATCCTAGGACTTTGAGACACTTAGGAAGCCGCTGATATCACACACCCACATACCCCTGTTCACGTTGTCATTTCTTTCAAACAGTAGAGCTGGCCTTGCCCAAAAGACAAGGCCTTCCAAAAATAAGCATAACTCATCAATGTCCCTCTCCACGGAAGTCTTTAGTAAAAGGCGAAAGGCTTATTCGTCATGAAGAGAGACCCGAGTAATTCTGCCCTCTGGACGCCGCGGCTGGCAATGGCACTAGCCGTGCCAGTCGACCACTTAGCGGTTTTGGGTAATTAAATGACGTACAGACTGCCTGGTACAGCAAGAGATAGGGGACAAAATATCTATCACAGATAGGTTTTATTTCAAACAAACAACAAAGTGTTGAGCCGGCTCAACACTTTGTTGTTTGTTTGTGTTGTTTTGTAGTGTAGTGTACTGGTCGGCCTATGATTTATGCATAGACCATAGATGGTCTGTGCATATCATTCAGAGCACCATTGGCAAAATCGAGTAAATAATGAGGGGGGGGGGGCTTAATGTAAATAATAGGGGGCTTACATAATTAGTAATGCACCTATTTATTTGTCTATTTAAGTAGTTACTGTCAAAGACCCAAAATAGCAGATCTACAAGCTCTTTAGCCAACTATACAGTTTCCCAGGATCAAAGGCCTCCTGAAAATAGCAGATATACAAATCATAGGCCGACCAGTACACTACCCTACAAAACAACACACACAAATGTGTTGTTTGTTTGAAATATTTCTTTCAGCAGTGCAAGGCTTTGAAAAAAGCTTACAGCACCTGGTATTCCCAGGCGGTCTCCCATCCAAGTACTAACCAGGCCCGACCCTGCTTAGCTTCCGAGATCGGACGAGATCGGGCGTGTTCAGGGTGGTATGGCCGTAAGCAACAGCAAGGGTGGCTGGTAGGGCTTATATACGGCAGATGACAGTGGCCCACGAAAGGCAGCCTGTCAGCTCGAGGATTGCGGCTCGTAGATCTGCTCTTTTCCCAGTTTGTCTTCCTAGCTGTTTCGGGGGACAAAGCGGACTTTGTCAACTTGTGTAAAAATGCAGCTACAGCAGCATGGTATTGCGACGGCTTGTGCATATACACTACTGCGGGACAAACAGTTTCTCTTTAACATTTTCTCGGGGGAGAGCGCGAACGCAGTCCCCACACTACCAGAAATTATGCAGTCGAGATTCCCACATTTGGGGAATTCGCTCGGGTCAGCAAAGCACGGTGTGCAATGGCTAAGCCTCGCCGAGGGTGAACCACCTTCATGATCATGGTGTCTCCCCTGCCAGGTAAGTATGAGTTGGAAGCACTAGCCATGGAGGAAGGCACTCAGGTGCGTAGCAGTCGCCCTGCCGGGTCTGACACCCACTAGTGCCCTCCCACATTAGCATAAGAATGGCCTCTGTGTGGTACCCAACGGCCCCTCGTTAAGCACCCAAACAAGATGAAAATGAGAAGCCCCTGACTGTGGCACTCACCCATACAAGATGAAAATGGCACTCACCCATACAAGATGAAAATGGCACTCACCCATACAAGATGAAAATGGCACTGCCGAGTCTGCCCATCCTAGGACTTTGAGACACTTAGGAAGCCGCTGATATCACACACCCACATACCCCTGTTCACGTTGTCATTTCTTTCAAACAGTAGAGCTGGCCTTGCCCAAAAGACAAGGCCTTCCAAAAATAAGCATAACTCATCAATGTCCCTCTCCACGGAAGTCTTTAGTAAAAGGCGAAAGGCTTATTCGTCATGAAGAGAGACCCGAGTAATTCTGCCCTCTGGACGCCGCGGCTGGCAATGGCACTAGCCGTGCCAGTCGACCACTTAGCGGTTTTGGGTAATTAAATGACGTACAGACTGCCTGGTACAGCAAGAGATAGGGGACAAAATATCTATCACAGATAGGTTTTATTTCAAACAAACAACAAAGTGTTGAGCCGGCTCAACACTTTGTTGTTTGTTTGTGTTGTTTTGTAGTGTAGTGTACTGGTCGGCCTATGATTTATGCATAGACCATAGATGGTCTGTGCATATCATTCAGAGCACCATTGGCAAAATCGAGTAAATAATGAGGGGGGGGGGCTTAATGTAAATAATAGGGGGCTTACATAATTAGTAATGCACCTATTTATTTGTCTATTTAAGTAGTTACTGTCAAAGACCCAAAATAGCAGATCTACAAGCTCTTTAGCCAACTATACAGTTTCCCAGGATCAAAGGCCTCCTGAAAATAGCAGATATACAAATCATAGGCCGACCAGTACACTACCCTACAAAACAACACACACAAATGTGTTGTTTGTTTGAAATATTTCTTTCAGCAGTGCAAGGCTTTGAAAAAAGCTTACAGCACCTGGTATTCCCAGGCGGTCTCCCATCCAAGTACTAACCAGGCCCGACCCTGCTTAGCTTCCGAGATCGGACGAGATCGGGCGTGTTCAGGGTGGTATGGCCGTAAGCAACAGCAAGGGTGGCTGGTAGGGCTTATATACGGCAGATGACAGTGGCCCACGAAAGGCAGCCTGTCAGCTCGAGGATTGCGGCTCGTAGATCTGCTCTTTTCCCAGTTTGTCTTCCTAGCTGTTTCGGGGGACAAAGCGGACTTTGTCAACTTGTGTAAAAATGCAGCTACAGCAGCATGGTATTGCGACGGCTTGTGCATATACACTACTGCGGGACAAACAGTTTCTCTTTAACATTTTCTCGGGGGAGAGCGCGAACGCAGTCCCCACACTACCAGAAATTATGCAGTCGAGATTCCCACATTTGGGGAATTCGCAGACGTCGGCTCTCTGGTCGTGCAATCCGTCTCTGCTCAGCAGAGAACGCGTCACCAACAGAGACCTCGTGGTCTCTGCTCGCCAGGGAGGGGAGGGGGGAGTCTCTGCTCACCCCCATTGACTTCCCATTCACTCAGTCTCTGATCGGCCCTCCCCGTCCCGAGAATCTGCTCTCGTTTGCCTATCCCCGCCCCCTCCTTCCTTCTCTCCCTGCGAGTTTGGCCATTGCCTCTGGACGCACGGTTTTGCGGAGGGGAAACGTCGTTATTATGTTCTCTTTGAGCCGGCAGGCTCCAATAACCTTTCCGATTTTAGGATCGATGTGTTTTGGACGAAACCGAGGCTCGGATCTTTTGTTTCCCACTGCCTGGCTGTCTGCTGTCTGCCACAGTGGCAGAGATGGACTCTATTGGAGATGAGGGGGAGACAGACAGAGGAGCACGGCAACACACAGAGGGACTGTAAGTGTATATTGACAACGAAAGAACAGTAAACACGTTTAACGTCGTCTGTGTAGACAGTCGGATATTTTTAGATGTTTTTATTTTGTCATCTATGGTCCAACAAGGGCCATGCTAACAAATTAGCGCCGTTAGCATCGCTAGCTAGCGCCGTTAGCATCGCCTATTTACAATGGCATTTGGGCCGTGTTTTTGGTGCATTGAACCCTTCCCTGGCATGGAAAAGCTAACGTTTTGATGCTTAAGTGTCTTGGTTAGTTGGTGAAGATAGTGGATTACTTTTTGGATTGATTTGGGATTTGATAAATGTGTACTGGGCTGACTGAACACTGGTTTGTTGAAAATGGCAGATACACAAGATCCACACATGATGCATATAGGATTTTTAGTAGCTAGCTGGTGTTCAAGCCATGTTAAAAATACAAATAAAAAATCGGGGGACCCCTGGTGGTCCCCAGACCCCAATCTGATAGAAAATAGCAGATCCACAAGCTTGTACATCTGCTATTTTCAAATATATGATGCATATAGGGTAACTATAGTGGCTAGCTGGTGTTCAAGCCATGTTAAAATACAAATAAAAAAATCGAGGGACCCCTGGGGGTCCCCAGACCCCAATCTGATAGAAAATAGCAGATCCACAAGCTTGTACATCTGCTATTTTCAAATATATGATGCATATAGGGTAACTATAGTGGCTAGCTGGTGTTCAAGCCATGTTAAAATACAAATAAAAAAATCGAGGGACCCCTGGGGGTCCCCAGACCCCAATCTGATAGAAAATAGCAGATCCACAAGCTTGTACATCTGCTATTTTCAAATATATGATGCATATAGGGTAACTATAGTGGCTAGCTGGTGTTCAAGCCATGTTAAAATACAAATAAAAAAATCGAGGGACCCCTGGGGGTCCCCAGACCCCAATCTGATAGAAAATAGCAGATCCACAAGCTTGTACATCTGCTATTTTCAAATATATGATGCATATAGGGTAACTATAGTGGCTAGCTGGTGTTCAAGCCATGTTAAAATACAAATAAAAAAATCGAGGGACCCCTGGGGGTCCCCAGACCCCAATCTGATAGAAAATAGCAGATCCACAAGCTTGTATTTTAAATAGTTGAGGGATACATGGTGTCTAGGTGCTGTTCATGCTATCTTAAAAATACAAAACACAAAAGACCCCAGTCTGAGTGAATAGCTGATCAACAAGCTTGGAGATGACCTATTCAGCTATTGTATTCGTATTTTGTGATCACCTGTAGTAATCACTGAAGTTGGTGATTTGACTGCTTTCATACAAGTAATGTATTTATGCATAATACCTGCATTCACTTATCATTATAATACAATCAAGCAGATAGCCCTGTGTTTAGATATTCACATGTTTTCTAATGTTTAATGTTGATCTGATCTGAGGTGTAACAACTGTACAGCAAACCAGGCCCTATCAGCTTGTAGATCTGCTGTTTTCAAATAGTTAAATAGGGTGAGAGTTATTCTTTTGACATATCTATATTAACATTTCACTAGACATGGTGACAAATAAGCAAAACCAAACAGCGATCGTGGTGGCACTGCCGTAACATTGTTATGGCACGGAGTTCAACCCTCTGGATTGCTAAAAAAAAAAACAGCTGACAGTCACCTATGTGTTTTTGTGAAATGTTTTCATGAAATGTCAATTCCAATTCTATGGGCCAATTCTATAGTTTAATTTTCATACCAATTCTATAGTTTAATTTTCATACATTCAGACAACTCTGTGATTAGTGACAGTGGAGTAAGACTGAATGACAGTTGTATACTGAGCAACAGAATATACATATTGTATAATGTTGCCCTGCTTACTGTCACATTTGTCTTGTTGCATGTTTAAATGACATGTCAAAACATAGTGTAAAGAAGCTGTGTTCATGAGTTCCCAAGTTCTAATTTTTCTCCACTTGGGGAAGGCAGACAACATTATGTGTGTGATATAGCAAAGCTATATTAATTTGACTTTTTTAACTGTATGAGAGAAGCCAAAAAGAATGTCATTGTACCTGATTATAACTGCACCTGCATTTAAATAAATGATCTCCTGCTCAGTAGCCATAATTCCACTGTCTGCCACATTTTCACAGATAATCTCTATGATGATAGAGCCATCTCTAGACAGTGCTGCAAACTTTATGCTGCAGATTCAGTATCTGCTCAGGTCCTGTCAAGTGTGCACTTTTTAAAGCAGGGGTGTTCAACAGGGGGTCCGGGACCCCTAGGGCAGGGGTTCCCAAACCTTTTTGTCTCAGGGCACCGCACCCCATAAATATTTTTTTTAATCCGAGGCACCCCTACATTATAATTTTCACTCCCAACACCTTATATTTATAGCATATCGTCTTTGTCCAAAACCGTTCGTTTTGTATTTATCATCTATAAAATGTACTAAACTAGTGAAAACAGCAGATCTACAAGCACACAACACCTCGCGATGCAAGGCGTTGTGTGCTTGTAGATCGGCTGTTTTCTCTAGTTTTGTGCCACAGTCTTGTATGATGAAGCAGGGCTTTGCTTTACCAAAAGACGTACACATTTGAAACTTGGAGATACGAGGTTTCTGCCTGACAGTGACGATATTTTAGTGATTATGTTGTGAGGAAAACGTTGAGATAATAGTTAGAACTGACTGAAAATAACTTTGTACTTCAAGTTTAAAATTACACTAAATATTTTTTCAAGTGTCCAAATAAATTCCAAATATTATCAAATGATCTCGCGGCACCCCTGGACTGCTGTCACGGCACCCCAGGGTGCCCCGTCACCCACTTTGAAAACCCCTGCCCTAGGGGGTCCTCAGAGTTACTTCAGGGGATCACTTGAACCCTAGCATCCCTATTCTTTTAGTGGAACATTAGCCCAAAAGTAGCAGATCTATCCGCTATTTTTTGGCACAGAGGTTTGGTGTAGAGGGAAAAGAAGAGCAGACTAGTAGGTATTGATTGTTCAAGTGGTTAAATTTATGAAAATACACATTAATCCAACCTACACAGATGATAGTGCTGTCAAGTCGACACTGTATAAGAAATAATCCATGTACATTTTTAATCTGAAACACAATTCTACACGATATGTAGTGGGGGTCCCTGCTTCATCTCTCTGAGCTAAGGGGTCCTTGGCCTGAAAACGTTGAAGACCCCTGTTTTAAAGCATTCTGTACTCCCATGTATCAAGCTTTCTTATGGTGTACTTACAAGAAAGGTAGCATGAGGAGGCATACAATGATGTTCTGAGGATTCTACATAAGGTCCCTAGATGGCATAGCGCAAGTCACTTGTTCCACACATGTGAGGCTGTCTTGTCTTAAACATTCAATGTATGGTATGTCACACCTGGAGCAATATACAGTAATATACAGTAGATATTTTAAAAAATCTGTTTTTCTAATCAATTTAAATATTATTATTTTAAGGGACTAGTATGTTAAAAATAGCTGATCAAGCCTGTAGATCAGCTTTTTTCAAATAGCTGATGTATAAGCTAGCTGATGCAAATGTTATATTAAAGATCATTTGCTAATGCATTTTGTGATCACCTGTCAATCAGTAATCACTGAGGTTAATTACATCTCTAGCACATACACTTTGGGCTTTGGACTGATAGATATTGACCACATGTTTTCTAATATTTTATGTTGATCTGGGGTGTAACAACTGTATTCTCACATGCAGCCACAACATGGTCTCTAAAAGCAAAACAGGCTCTGGTAGTTGAGTGATCTGTGATACAACAACAGTGTTTGTGATATTATAGTAATGCGTTTTTTATTGTCATGACAATATTTATATCACCCAGACAGCTGTGTAATTACACCCTTAAACAAACAGTATAAGTGTACATTTGAGTTTCATCTATCTATGTACCGTATCTATGTATCTACCTAGATATAACAATACTTGGGGCCCTTAGAAACAGAGCCAACACGTGGATCCTGGGGTGGTGGTGGGAGCACTAAACTGTCTATCTATGATCTTGTCTTGGATGGATGTAGTTTTGGAACCGCTTCTTTTGAGAAAGTACATTTTACGTAATTTTAAAATCAACCTTTCGGCTAATTCACTCGTAGGAATTACATTAAATGTTGACAGACAACAGGACATAGGTGAAGCAGTAAGCAGACCACTGCGGTTCCAGGCAGAAACCTGGTGGGAGCACAAAACAAGAATTGACACAGTAAATATATATACAGTATGCCTTCTACACTCTTGGGACCCAAACTTTACCGTAACACATTGTGTATTTATGTTTTTCTTTCACATCATCTCATGCTTAAGCCCAGGTTTGAACTCAGAACCCTCCGATCATGTCAATTCAAATTACATGCAAATATGAAACCAGTGACACCTCCCATATGCTGATCAGGGACCCTCCCATTATTGATTTCGGCGAGCAAAGACCCTCGGCCAATCGCCTCGCGCGCAGAATGCACTCCGGTACGCCTCATCGCCATTCGCTCGGGTCAGCAAAGCACGGTGTGCAATGGCTAAGCCTCGCCGAGGGTGAACCACCTTCATGATCATGGTGTCTCCCCTGCCAGGTAAGTATGAGTTGGAAGCACTAGCCATGGAGGAAGGCACTCAGGTGCGTAGCAGTCGCCCTGCCGGGTCTGACACCCACTAGTGCCCTCCCACATTAGCATAAGAATGGCCTCTGTGTGGTACCCAACGGCCCCTCGTTAAGCACCCAAACAAGATGAAAATGAGAAGCCCCTGACTGTGGCACTCACCCATACAAGATGAAAATGGCACTCACCCATACAAGATGAAAATGGCACTCACCCATACAAGATGAAAATGGCACTGCCGAGTCTGCCCATCCTAGGACTTTGAGACACTTAGGAAGCCGCTGATATCACACACCCACATACCCCTGTTCACGTTGTCATTTCTTTCAAACAGTAGAGCTGGCCTTGCCCAAAAGACAAGGCCTTCCAAAAATAAGCATAACTCATCAATGTCCCTCTCCACGGAAGTCTTTAGTAAAAGGCGAAAGGCTTATTCGTCATGAAGAGAGACCCGAGTAATTCTGCCCTCTGGACGCCGCGGCTGGCAATGGCACTAGCCGTGCCAGTCGACCACTTAGCGGTTTTGGGTAATTAAATGACGTACAGACTGCCTGGTACAGCAAGAGATAGGGGACAAAATATCTATCACAGATAGGTTTTATTTCAAACAAACAACAAAGTGTTGAGCCGGCTCAACACTTTGTTGTTTGTTTGTGTTGTTTTGTAGTGTAGTGTACTGGTCGGCCTATGATTTATGCATAGACCATAGATGGTCTGTGCATATCATTCAGAGCACCATTGGCAAAATCGAGTAAATAATGAGGGGGGGGGGGCTTAATGTAAATAATAGGGGGCTTACATAATTAGTAATGCACCTATTTATTTGTCTATTTAAGTAGTTACTGTCAAAGACCCAAAATAGCAGATCTACAAGCTCTTTAGCCAACTATACAGTTTCCCAGGATCAAAGGCCTCCTGAAAATAGCAGATATACAAATCATAGGCCGACCAGTACACTACCCTACAAAACAACACACACAAATGTGTTGTTTGTTTGAAATATTTCTTTCAGCAGTGCAAGGCTTTGAAAAAAGCTTACAGCACCTGGTATTCCCAGGCGGTCTCCCATCCAAGTACTAACCAGGCCCGACCCTGCTTAGCTTCCGAGATCGGACGAGATCGGGCGTGTTCAGGGTGGTATGGCCGTAAGCAACAGCAAGGGTGGCTGGTAGGGCTTATATACGGCAGATGACAGTGGCCCACGAAAGGCAGCCTGTCAGCTCGAGGATTGCGGCTCGTAGATCTGCTCTTTTCCCAGTTTGTCTTCCTAGCTGTTTCGGGGGACAAAGCGGACTTTGTCAACTTGTGTAAAAATGCAGCTACAGCAGCATGGTATTGCGACGGCTTGTGCATATACACTACTGCGGGACAAACAGTTTCTCTTTAACATTTTCTCGGGGGAGAGCGCGAACGCAGTCCCCACACTACCAGAAATTATGCAGTCGAGATTCCCACATTTGGGGAATTCGCTCGGGTCAGCAAAGCACGGTGTGCAATGGCTAAGCCTCGCCGAGGGTGAACCACCTTCATGATCATGGTGTCTCCCCTGCCAGGTAAGTATGAGTTGGAAGCACTAGCCATGGAGGAAGGCACTCAGGTGCGTAGCAGTCGCCCTGCCGGGTCTGACACCCACTAGTGCCCTCCCACATTAGCATAAGAATGGCCTCTGTGTGGTACCCAACGGCCCCTCGTTAAGCACCCAAACAAGATGAAAATGAGAAGCCCCTGACTGTGGCACTCACCCATACAAGATGAAAATGGCACTCACCCATACAAGATGAAAATGGCACTCACCCATACAAGATGAAAATGGCACTGCCGAGTCTGCCCATCCTAGGACTTTGAGACACTTAGGAAGCCGCTGATATCACACACCCACATACCCCTGTTCACGTTGTCATTTCTTTCAAACAGTAGAGCTGGCCTTGCCCAAAAGACAAGGCCTTCCAAAAATAAGCATAACTCATCAATGTCCCTCTCCACGGAAGTCTTTAGTAAAAGGCGAAAGGCTTATTCGTCATGAAGAGAGACCCGAGTAATTCTGCCCTCTGGACGCCGCGGCTGGCAATGGCACTAGCCGTGCCAGTCGACCACTTAGCGGTTTTGGGTAATTAAATGACGTACAGACTGCCTGGTACAGCAAGAGATAGGGGACAAAATATCTATCACAGATAGGTTTTATTTCAAACAAACAACAAAGTGTTGAGCCGGCTCAACACTTTGTTGTTTGTTTGTGTTGTTTTGTAGTGTAGTGTACTGGTCGGCCTATGATTTATGCATAGACCATAGATGGTCTGTGCATATCATTCAGAGCACCATTGGCAAAATCGAGTAAATAATGAGGGGGGGGGGGCTTAATGTAAATAATAGGGGGCTTACATAATTAGTAATGCACCTATTTATTTGTCTATTTAAGTAGTTACTGTCAAAGACCCAAAATAGCAGATCTACAAGCTCTTTAGCCAACTATACAGTTTCCCAGGATCAAAGGCCTCCTGAAAATAGCAGATATACAAATCATAGGCCGACCAGTACACTACCCTACAAAACAACACACACAAATGTGTTGTTTGTTTGAAATATTTCTTTCAGCAGTGCAAGGCTTTGAAAAAAGCTTACAGCACCTGGTATTCCCAGGCGGTCTCCCATCCAAGTACTAACCAGGCCCGACCCTGCTTAGCTTCCGAGATCGGACGAGATCGGGCGTGTTCAGGGTGGTATGGCCGTAAGCAACAGCAAGGGTGGCTGGTAGGGCTTATATACGGCAGATGACAGTGGCCCACGAAAGGCAGCCTGTCAGCTCGAGGATTGCGGCTCGTAGATCTGCTCTTTTCCCAGTTTGTCTTCCTAGCTGTTTCGGGGGACAAAGCGGACTTTGTCAACTTGTGTAAAAATGCAGCTACAGCAGCATGGTATTGCGACGGCTTGTGCATATACACTACTGCGGGACAAACAGTTTCTCTTTAACATTTTCTCGGGGGAGAGCGCGAACGCAGTCCCCACACTACCAGAAATTATGCAGTCGAGATTCCCACATTTGGGGAATTCGCTCGGGTCAGCAAAGCACGGTGTGCAATGGCTAAGCCTCGCCGAGGGTGAACCACCTTCATGATCATGGTGTCTCCCCTGCCAGGTAAGTATGAGTTGGAAGCACTAGCCATGGAGGAAGGCACTCAGGTGCGTAGCAGTCGCCCTGCCGGGTCTGACACCCACTAGTGCCCTCCCACATTAGCATAAGAATGGCCTCTGTGTGGTACCCAACGGCCCCTCGTTAAGCACCCAAACAAGATGAAAATGAGAAGCCCCTGACTGTGGCACTCACCCATACAAGATGAAAATGGCACTCACCCATACAAGATGAAAATGGCACTCACCCATACAAGATGAAAATGGCACTGCCGAGTCTGCCCATCCTAGGACTTTGAGACACTTAGGAAGCCGCTGATATCACACACCCACATACCCCTGTTCACGTTGTCATTTCTTTCAAACAGTAGAGCTGGCCTTGCCCAAAAGACAAGGCCTTCCAAAAATAAGCATAACTCATCAATGTCCCTCTCCACGGAAGTCTTTAGTAAAAGGCGAAAGGCTTATTCGTCATGAAGAGAGACCCGAGTAATTCTGCCCTCTGGACGCCGCGGCTGGCAATGGCACTAGCCGTGCCAGTCGACCACTTAGCGGTTTTGGGTAATTAAATGACGTACAGACTGCCTGGTACAGCAAGAGATAGGGGACAAAATATCTATCACAGATAGGTTTTATTTCAAACAAACAACAAAGTGTTGAGCCGGCTCAACACTTTGTTGTTTGTTTGTGTTGTTTTGTAGTGTAGTGTACTGGTCGGCCTATGATTTATGCATAGACCATAGATGGTCTGTGCATATCATTCAGAGCACCATTGGCAAAATCGAGTAAATAATGAGGGGGGGGGGGCTTAATGTAAATAATAGGGGGCTTACATAATTAGTAATGCACCTATTTATTTGTCTATTTAAGTAGTTACTGTCAAAGACCCAAAATAGCAGATCTACAAGCTCTTTAGCCAACTATACAGTTTCCCAGGATCAAAGGCCTCCTGAAAATAGCAGATATACAAATCATAGGCCGACCAGTACACTACCCTACAAAACAACACACACAAATGTGTTGTTTGTTTGAAATATTTCTTTCAGCAGTGCAAGGCTTTGAAAAAAGCTTACAGCACCTGGTATTCCCAGGCGGTCTCCCATCCAAGTACTAACCAGGCCCGACCCTGCTTAGCTTCCGAGATCGGACGAGATCGGGCGTGTTCAGGGTGGTATGGCCGTAAGCAACAGCAAGGGTGGCTGGTAGGGCTTATATACGGCAGATGACAGTGGCCCACGAAAGGCAGCCTGTCAGCTCGAGGATTGCGGCTCGTAGATCTGCTCTTTTCCCAGTTTGTCTTCCTAGCTGTTTCGGGGGACAAAGCGGACTTTGTCAACTTGTGTAAAAATGCAGCTACAGCAGCATGGTATTGCGACGGCTTGTGCATATACACTACTGCGGGACAAACAGTTTCTCTTTAACATTTTCTCGGGGGAGAGCGCGAACGCAGTCCCCACACTACCAGAAATTATGCAGTCGAGATTCCCACATTTGGGGAATTCGCTCGGGTCAGCAAAGCACGGTGTGCAATGGCTAAGCCTCGCCGAGGGTGAACCACCTTCATGATCATGGTGTCTCCCCTGCCAGGTAAGTATGAGTTGGAAGCACTAGCCATGGAGGAAGGCACTCAGGTGCGTAGCAGTCGCCCTGCCGGGTCTGACACCCACTAGTGCCCTCCCACATTAGCATAAGAATGGCCTCTGTGTGGTACCCAACGGCCCCTCGTTAAGCACCCAAACAAGATGAAAATGAGAAGCCCCTGACTGTGGCACTCACCCATACAAGATGAAAATGGCACTCACCCATACAAGATGAAAATGGCACTCACCCATACAAGATGAAAATGGCACTGCCGAGTCTGCCCATCCTAGGACTTTGAGACACTTAGGAAGCCGCTGATATCACACACCCACATACCCCTGTTCACGTTGTCATTTCTTTCAAACAGTAGAGCTGGCCTTGCCCAAAAGACAAGGCCTTCCAAAAATAAGCATAACTCATCAATGTCCCTCTCCACGGAAGTCTTTAGTAAAAGGCGAAAGGCTTATTCGTCATGAAGAGAGACCCGAGTAATTCTGCCCTCTGGACGCCGCGGCTGGCAATGGCACTAGCCGTGCCAGTCGACCACTTAGCGGTTTTGGGTAATTAAATGACGTACAGACTGCCTGGTACAGCAAGAGATAGGGGACAAAATATCTATCACAGATAGGTTTTATTTCAAACAAACAACAAAGTGTTGAGCCGGCTCAACACTTTGTTGTTTGTTTGTGTTGTTTTGTAGTGTAGTGTACTGGTCGGCCTATGATTTATGCATAGACCATAGATGGTCTGTGCATATCATTCAGAGCACCATTGGCAAAATCGAGTAAATAATGAGGGGGGGGGGGCTTAATGTAAATAATAGGGGGCTTACATAATTAGTAATGCACCTATTTATTTGTCTATTTAAGTAGTTACTGTCAAAGACCCAAAATAGCAGATCTACAAGCTCTTTAGCCAACTATACAGTTTCCCAGGATCAAAGGCCTCCTGAAAATAGCAGATATACAAATCATAGGCCGACCAGTACACTACCCTACAAAACAACACACACAAATGTGTTGTTTGTTTGAAATATTTCTTTCAGCAGTGCAAGGCTTTGAAAAAAGCTTACAGCACCTGGTATTCCCAGGCGGTCTCCCATCCAAGTACTAACCAGGCCCGACCCTGCTTAGCTTCCGAGATCGGACGAGATCGGGCGTGTTCAGGGTGGTATGGCCGTAAGCAACAGCAAGGGTGGCTGGTAGGGCTTATATACGGCAGATGACAGTGGCCCACGAAAGGCAGCCTGTCAGCTCGAGGATTGCGGCTCGTAGATCTGCTCTTTTCCCAGTTTGTCTTCCTAGCTGTTTCGGGGGACAAAGCGGACTTTGTCAACTTGTGTAAAAATGCAGCTACAGCAGCATGGTATTGCGACGGCTTGTGCATATACACTACTGCGGGACAAACAGTTTCTCTTTAACATTTTCTCGGGGGAGAGCGCGAACGCAGTCCCCACACTACCAGAAATTATGCAGTCGAGATTCCCACATTTGGGGAATTCGCTCGGGTCAGCAAAGCACGGTGTGCAATGGCTAAGCCTCGCCGAGGGTGAACCACCTTCATGATCATGGTGTCTCCCCTGCCAGGTAAGTATGAGTTGGAAGCACTAGCCATGGAGGAAGGCACTCAGGTGCGTAGCAGTCGCCCTGCCGGGTCTGACACCCACTAGTGCCCTCCCACATTAGCATAAGAATGGCCTCTGTGTGGTACCCAACGGCCCCTCGTTAAGCACCCAAACAAGATGAAAATGAGAAGCCCCTGACTGTGGCACTCACCCATACAAGATGAAAATGGCACTCACCCATACAAGATGAAAATGGCACTCACCCATACAAGATGAAAATGGCACTGCCGAGTCTGCCCATCCTAGGACTTTGAGACACTTAGGAAGCCGCTGATATCACACACCCACATACCCCTGTTCACGTTGTCATTTCTTTCAAACAGTAGAGCTGGCCTTGCCCAAAAGACAAGGCCTTCCAAAAATAAGCATAACTCATCAATGTCCCTCTCCACGGAAGTCTTTAGTAAAAGGCGAAAGGCTTATTCGTCATGAAGAGAGACCCGAGTAATTCTGCCCTCTGGACGCCGCGGCTGGCAATGGCACTAGCCGTGCCAGTCGACCACTTAGCGGTTTTGGGTAATTAAATGACGTACAGACTGCCTGGTACAGCAAGAGATAGGGGACAAAATATCTATCACAGATAGGTTTTATTTCAAACAAACAACAAAGTGTTGAGCCGGCTCAACACTTTGTTGTTTGTTTGTGTTGTTTTGTAGTGTAGTGTACTGGTCGGCCTATGATTTATGCATAGACCATAGATGGTCTGTGCATATCATTCAGAGCACCATTGGCAAAATCGAGTAAATAATGAGGGGGGGGGGGCTTAATGTAAATAATAGGGGGCTTACATAATTAGTAATGCACCTATTTATTTGTCTATTTAAGTAGTTACTGTCAAAGACCCAAAATAGCAGATCTACAAGCTCTTTAGCCAACTATACAGTTTCCCAGGATCAAAGGCCTCCTGAAAATAGCAGATATACAAATCATAGGCCGACCAGTACACTACCCTACAAAACAACACACACAAATGTGTTGTTTGTTTGAAATATTTCTTTCAGCAGTGCAAGGCTTTGAAAAAAGCTTACAGCACCTGGTATTCCCAGGCGGTCTCCCATCCAAGTACTAACCAGGCCCGACCCTGCTTAGCTTCCGAGATCGGACGAGATCGGGCGTGTTCAGGGTGGTATGGCCGTAAGCAACAGCAAGGGTGGCTGGTAGGGCTTATATACGGCAGATGACAGTGGCCCACGAAAGGCAGCCTGTCAGCTCGAGGATTGCGGCTCGTAGATCTGCTCTTTTCCCAGTTTGTCTTCCTAGCTGTTTCGGGGGACAAAGCGGACTTTGTCAACTTGTGTAAAAATGCAGCTACAGCAGCATGGTATTGCGACGGCTTGTGCATATACACTACTGCGGGACAAACAGTTTCTCTTTAACATTTTCTCGGGGGAGAGCGCGAACGCAGTCCCCACACTACCAGAAATTATGCAGTCGAGATTCCCACATTTGGGGAATTCGCTCGGGTCAGCAAAGCACGGTGTGCAATGGCTAAGCCTCGCCGAGGGTGAACCACCTTCATGATCATGGTGTCTCCCCTGCCAGGTAAGTATGAGTTGGAAGCACTAGCCATGGAGGAAGGCACTCAGGTGCGTAGCAGTCGCCCTGCCGGGTCTGACACCCACTAGTGCCCTCCCACATTAGCATAAGAATGGCCTCTGTGTGGTACCCAACGGCCCCTCGTTAAGCACCCAAACAAGATGAAAATGAGAAGCCCCTGACTGTGGCACTCACCCATACAAGATGAAAATGGCACTCACCCATACAAGATGAAAATGGCACTCACCCATACAAGATGAAAATGGCACTGCCGAGTCTGCCCATCCTAGGACTTTGAGACACTTAGGAAGCCGCTGATATCACACACCCACATACCCCTGTTCACGTTGTCATTTCTTTCAAACAGTAGAGCTGGCCTTGCCCAAAAGACAAGGCCTTCCAAAAATAAGCATAACTCATCAATGTCCCTCTCCACGGAAGTCTTTAGTAAAAGGCGAAAGGCTTATTCGTCATGAAGAGAGACCCGAGTAATTCTGCCCTCTGGACGCCGCGGCTGGCAATGGCACTAGCCGTGCCAGTCGACCACTTAGCGGTTTTGGGTAATTAAATGACGTACAGACTGCCTGGTACAGCAAGAGATAGGGGACAAAATATCTATCACAGATAGGTTTTATTTCAAACAAACAACAAAGTGTTGAGCCGGCTCAACACTTTGTTGTTTGTTTGTGTTGTTTTGTAGTGTAGTGTACTGGTCGGCCTATGATTTATGCATAGACCATAGATGGTCTGTGCATATCATTCAGAGCACCATTGGCAAAATCGAGTAAATAATGAGGGGGGGGGGGCTTAATGTAAATAATAGGGGGCTTACATAATTAGTAATGCACCTATTTATTTGTCTATTTAAGTAGTTACTGTCAAAGACCCAAAATAGCAGATCTACAAGCTCTTTAGCCAACTATACAGTTTCCCAGGATCAAAGGCCTCCTGAAAATAGCAGATATACAAATCATAGGCCGACCAGTACACTACCCTACAAAACAACACACACAAATGTGTTGTTTGTTTGAAATATTTCTTTCAGCAGTGCAAGGCTTTGAAAAAAGCTTACAGCACCTGGTATTCCCAGGCGGTCTCCCATCCAAGTACTAACCAGGCCCGACCCTGCTTAGCTTCCGAGATCGGACGAGATCGGGCGTGTTCAGGGTGGTATGGCCGTAAGCAACAGCAAGGGTGGCTGGTAGGGCTTATATACGGCAGATGACAGTGGCCCACGAAAGGCAGCCTGTCAGCTCGAGGATTGCGGCTCGTAGATCTGCTCTTTTCCCAGTTTGTCTTCCTAGCTGTTTCGGGGGACAAAGCGGACTTTGTCAACTTGTGTAAAAATGCAGCTACAGCAGCATGGTATTGCGACGGCTTGTGCATATACACTACTGCGGGACAAACAGTTTCTCTTTAACATTTTCTCGGGGGAGAGCGCGAACGCAGTCCCCACACTACCAGAAATTATGCAGTCGAGATTCCCACATTTGGGGAATTCGCTCGGGTCAGCAAAGCACGGTGTGCAATGGCTAAGCCTCGCCGAGGGTGAACCACCTTCATGATCATGGTGTCTCCCCTGCCAGGTAAGTATGAGTTGGAAGCACTAGCCATGGAGGAAGGCACTCAGGTGCGTAGCAGTCGCCCTGCCGGGTCTGACACCCACTAGTGCCCTCCCACATTAGCATAAGAATGGCCTCTGTGTGGTACCCAACGGCCCCTCGTTAAGCACCCAAACAAGATGAAAATGAGAAGCCCCTGACTGTGGCACTCACCCATACAAGATGAAAATGGCACTCACCCATACAAGATGAAAATGGCACTCACCCATACAAGATGAAAATGGCACTGCCGAGTCTGCCCATCCTAGGACTTTGAGACACTTAGGAAGCCGCTGATATCACACACCCACATACCCCTGTTCACGTTGTCATTTCTTTCAAACAGTAGAGCTGGCCTTGCCCAAAAGACAAGGCCTTCCAAAAATAAGCATAACTCATCAATGTCCCTCTCCACGGAAGTCTTTAGTAAAAGGCGAAAGGCTTATTCGTCATGAAGAGAGACCCGAGTAATTCTGCCCTCTGGACGCCGCGGCTGGCAATGGCACTAGCCGTGCCAGTCGACCACTTAGCGGTTTTGGGTAATTAAATGACGTACAGACTGCCTGGTACAGCAAGAGATAGGGGACAAAATATCTATCACAGATAGGTTTTATTTCAAACAAACAACAAAGTGTTGAGCCGGCTCAACACTTTGTTGTTTGTTTGTGTTGTTTTGTAGTGTAGTGTACTGGTCGGCCTATGATTTATGCATAGACCATAGATGGTCTGTGCATATCATTCAGAGCACCATTGGCAAAATCGAGTAAATAATGAGGGGGGGGGGGCTTAATGTAAATAATAGGGGGCTTACATAATTAGTAATGCACCTATTTATTTGTCTATTTAAGTAGTTACTGTCAAAGACCCAAAATAGCAGATCTACAAGCTCTTTAGCCAACTATACAGTTTCCCAGGATCAAAGGCCTCCTGAAAATAGCAGATATACAAATCATAGGCCGACCAGTACACTACCCTACAAAACAACACACACAAATGTGTTGTTTGTTTGAAATATTTCTTTCAGCAGTGCAAGGCTTTGAAAAAAGCTTACAGCACCTGGTATTCCCAGGCGGTCTCCCATCCAAGTACTAACCAGGCCCGACCCTGCTTAGCTTCCGAGATCGGACGAGATCGGGCGTGTTCAGGGTGGTATGGCCGTAAGCAACAGCAAGGGTGGCTGGTAGGGCTTATATACGGCAGATGACAGTGGCCCACGAAAGGCAGCCTGTCAGCTCGAGGATTGCGGCTCGTAGATCTGCTCTTTTCCCAGTTTGTCTTCCTAGCTGTTTCGGGGGACAAAGCGGACTTTGTCAACTTGTGTAAAAATGCAGCTACAGCAGCATGGTATTGCGACGGCTTGTGCATATACACTACTGCGGGACAAACAGTTTCTCTTTAACATTTTCTCGGGGGAGAGCGCGAACGCAGTCCCCACACTACCAGAAATTATGCAGTCGAGATTCCCACATTTGGGGAATTCGCTCGGGTCAGCAAAGCACGGTGTGCAATGGCTAAGCCTCGCCGAGGGTGAACCACCTTCATGATCATGGTGTCTCCCCTGCCAGGTAAGTATGAGTTGGAAGCACTAGCCATGGAGGAAGGCACTCAGGTGCGTAGCAGTCGCCCTGCCGGGTCTGACACCCACTAGTGCCCTCCCACATTAGCATAAGAATGGCCTCTGTGTGGTACCCAACGGCCCCTCGTTAAGCACCCAAACAAGATGAAAATGAGAAGCCCCTGACTGTGGCACTCACCCATACAAGATGAAAATGGCACTCACCCATACAAGATGAAAATGGCACTCACCCATACAAGATGAAAATGGCACTGCCGAGTCTGCCCATCCTAGGACTTTGAGACACTTAGGAAGCCGCTGATATCACACACCCACATACCCCTGTTCACGTTGTCATTTCTTTCAAACAGTAGAGCTGGCCTTGCCCAAAAGACAAGGCCTTCCAAAAATAAGCATAACTCATCAATGTCCCTCTCCACGGAAGTCTTTAGTAAAAGGCGAAAGGCTTATTCGTCATGAAGAGAGACCCGAGTAATTCTGCCCTCTGGACGCCGCGGCTGGCAATGGCACTAGCCGTGCCAGTCGACCACTTAGCGGTTTTGGGTAATTAAATGACGTACAGACTGCCTGGTACAGCAAGAGATAGGGGACAAAATATCTATCACAGATAGGTTTTATTTCAAACAAACAACAAAGTGTTGAGCCGGCTCAACACTTTGTTGTTTGTTTGTGTTGTTTTGTAGTGTAGTGTACTGGTCGGCCTATGATTTATGCATAGACCATAGATGGTCTGTGCATATCATTCAGAGCACCATTGGCAAAATCGAGTAAATAATGAGGGGGGGGGGGCTTAATGTAAATAATAGGGGGCTTACATAATTAGTAATGCACCTATTTATTTGTCTATTTAAGTAGTTACTGTCAAAGACCCAAAATAGCAGATCTACAAGCTCTTTAGCCAACTATACAGTTTCCCAGGATCAAAGGCCTCCTGAAAATAGCAGATATACAAATCATAGGCCGACCAGTACACTACCCTACAAAACAACACACACAAATGTGTTGTTTGTTTGAAATATTTCTTTCAGCAGTGCAAGGCTTTGAAAAAAGCTTACAGCACCTGGTATTCCCAGGCGGTCTCCCATCCAAGTACTAACCAGGCCCGACCCTGCTTAGCTTCCGAGATCGGACGAGATCGGGCGTGTTCAGGGTGGTATGGCCGTAAGCAACAGCAAGGGTGGCTGGTAGGGCTTATATACGGCAGATGACAGTGGCCCACGAAAGGCAGCCTGTCAGCTCGAGGATTGCGGCTCGTAGATCTGCTCTTTTCCCAGTTTGTCTTCCTAGCTGTTTCGGGGGACAAAGCGGACTTTGTCAACTTGTGTAAAAATGCAGCTACAGCAGCATGGTATTGCGACGGCTTGTGCATATACACTACTGCGGGACAAACAGTTTCTCTTTAACATTTTCTCGGGGGAGAGCGCGAACGCAGTCCCCACACTACCAGAAATTATGCAGTCGAGATTCCCACATTTGGGGAATTCGCTCGGGTCAGCAAAGCACGGTGTGCAATGGCTAAGCCTCGCCGAGGGTGAACCACTTTTTTAGACATTTTATTTAGATTTAGTCAGAGTATTTACAGGCATTTTTCAAAAACATACATTTTCACATGTTTCAATTAAATACACATTAGCTACCGTGAACTTAAATATTCATTAGATCATCCACATGCATCATACAGACAGTTATTACCAAGTTATAGATCAAAGTGCATTAAAGGATCAGCGTTCACAGTGACTCTTTCAACTTTGCATGTTCAAAACCATTTCCCAGTTTCCACAATTCTATAAATTCCACATTGTTATATCGTTTTCTTTCTTTGAGGATGTAATCTCGGACTAATGACATGGCAAGTTTTGCAACTGTTTCTGGTGGAATACTGAACTTTTTAAAGACAAGTACATTCCTGCATTTCCAAATGGCCTCTTTTATGCAGTTAACTACTGCCCACCATCTTGCCCATTTTTCAAATTCCTTTGAGTGCAGGTCACCATAGATGGCATCTCTAACAGTGGGGTCCCTATAGAGGTCAGCCAGCCATGGCCTCAGGAACCCCCACACCCTCTGAGAGTGTGGACAGGACCAAAGTAAGTGGTTAACATTTTCATCACCATTACAGTTCTCTCTCGGACATTTACTGTTCCTGGAACAGCCCCTCCTATGTAAAAAGGCCCTTGTGGGGAGACAGTTGTGCACTGAACTCCAGGCCAAATCTTTATGCACATTTAAGAGAATTTTACAGTTAACATTTTTCCAAACCTGTACACATTCATTTTCAATTAACACTCCGACAGGCACTAATCTTGCCGTCTGTGGTGACAGGCTCTTCTCAACCAAAACCCTGTTCACTTTACCAACCACATTATTTTCAAACTTTGCAGCCTTAATCAATTTGTTTGCCTTCTCATACAGTTCGGGCCTTGTCTCAGCATGTGGCGTGTTCAGTGGGAGTCTTTTCCCAAATTTTCTTGTGACCGTATGACCCACCCAGAATTTGGCAAAATAGGACCATAGGCTGGTGTTATTGTCTATTAACACTGCGTTAATCATTGGCGTTAAAAACAAGGCCTCCAGCTTGGTGCCTAGATCAGGCACAGCTTTCCCGCCCTTTTCTGTGGGTCTATACATAATTTCTCTTTTGACCCTCTCCTGTTGTGAGCCCCATAAAAAAGTAAACATAGCCCTTCTCAGCGGCGTCAGAAACTCTTTTGTCACCGGAAGGGTGGCAGCCAAATATGTGAGGGAAGCATAAATTTCAGCTTTAATCACCAAAACTTTTCCTGTAATCGTTAGCTCTCGTTCTTCCCACCTTAACAATTTCCCTTTTATTTTTGGTAGTCTGGACTCCCAGTTGACCCTCACCATTTCTTTTCCGATCTCTATTCCCAGCACTTTGAGTCTTTCCTTCTGTTCTTTCAAACCTAGCTCTAACTTGTTTTCTTTCCAATTAAGATACAGGCATTCGCTCTTGGTTCTATTAAGCTTGGCCCCTGATGCTCTAGAAAAACAGTCACTCCATCCAAGGGCCTTGACCAGTGAGTTGTTATCCGTACATAAAATTGTCATATCATCCATGTAAAGAGTCATTTTGGCCTCCCTGCCTCTGCTGCCAGGTACCAAAAGCCCTCGGATGGAGCGGTCCTGCCGAATGGCACAGGCCAGAGGCTCCATGGCCAAGATAAAAAGCACCACAGACAGTGGGCAACCCTGCCTCACTCCTGATTGCACCTTAAAGGTTTCTGTGCTGTTGCCGTTGATTAATACTCTACTTACACAGTCGTTATAAAGTAGGTCTACCCATGCTCTAATTTTTGAGCCAAAACCAAAAGCCAGCAATACCGCTTTTAAATATTTGTGGTTAATCCTGTCAAAAGCTTTCTCTAGGTCTAACCCGGCGATACAAAGGGGAACTCGTCTGTCATTTGCATATAAAAAGGAGTCCCTTACCAGGGCAAGACTGTCTCCCATAGACCGCCCTGGTACCACGCAGGTCTGCTCCTCTCCCACCAAATTTTCAGTCACCCCTTGCATTCTGAAAAAAAGCACCTTTGCAAGTATTTTTCTGTCCACACCTAGCAGTGTCAGTGGTCTCCAGTTTTTTATGTCTTTTTTCTCGCCTTTTTTAAATAGCAAGGAAATAGTTCCTTCTCGTAAAGATGGTGGTAGTTTACCCAAGCGGAGGCTCTCATTATACATTTTTAAAAGGGGGCCCTTTAATTCTGCCCAAAAGGTCGTATAGAACTCCTTAGGCAGACCATCTGCTCCCGGTGCCTTATTATCCTGCATGCTATTCACAGCTTTAGTTATTTCATTAACAGTTAAATCACATTCCAATTCATCATTAACATCTCTCACATGCTTGTTTACTTTTAACAGGAGTCTGTCTAAAGAAGTGTCATCTAATTCCTCATCTTTATAAAGGTCCGAATAGAAGTCATGAACACAGGTAAGTATTTCTTGAGTTTTACTTTTTTCATTACCGTCCTTATCTTTTATAACTTCCATTATGTTTCTAGGACGGGCTAACTTTCTGAAGAAGTACCTGGTACACTTTTCATTTTCTTCAATATGTTGAACTCGACTACGTGTCAATAAGCCCCGACTAGCCTCCATGGACAGTCGTAACATTTCACGTTTTAGTTTAGCTATTTCTTCTGAGACCTCAAAGCCTGAGTGTGCCATTGTATAAAATCGTTGTAATTGTGCCTGCTGTTTTTTAAACTTAAACCGTTTGTTTTTTGCAGTTCGTTTACCCACCTCCATGAAATACATTTTAACTCTCCCCTTCACGTCCTCCCACCATTCCCCCAAAGTGTCAAAAAGACACTGAAGAGAGGTCCACTGATCAAGTTTCTCCTTCAATTTACTGACCACCTTTTTATCTTGAAGCAGAGAAGTGTTAAGCTTCCAACCCCCTTTTCCTTTCTCAGTTTTATCTTTCAGAACAACCGAACAGTCTATTTTACAATGGTCTGAAAAGAAGACAGGTGTCAGTGAAGACCTTTCGACCTGCAGGCCCTTTGAGGTGAGTAGAAAGTCAATTCTAGAATGGGTTCTACCATTAGTCCAGGTATAACCCGGTTGCCTGGGGTTTTTGGCACGAAAAGTGTCCGTCAAGGTGAAATCTTTTATAATATTTTTAAGCGTCTCTGAGCTAGAGTCCAGCCTAACTGTACTGGTGGTCATCCTGTCCTTGGTATCCACCAGACAATTAAAATCACCCCCCAAGACCACCTCACTACCACACACCAAAAGTGGCTGTAAGGCCCGTAGGGTCTCTAGGCGGTCCTGTAAGACTGACGGACAGTACACATTGATCACTCTCAGCCTTGCATTGTTCAGAACCACATCAACACATAAGACCCGACCTTGAATGACGTGTTGAACTCTCTGTATATGGAAACCCCACCCCTTAAACAATACAGCCACCCCCGACGACCTGTTGTTGTTGTCGCCTGACCACACAGACTTTCCGTGTGTCCACCTTTCTTCAAAAACCCTGTAGTTGTCCTTGTAGGGGATGTTACACTCTTGTAGGAGGTAAATGTCATTTCCCTCAGTGTTCAAGAAGTCAAAGGCTGTTAAACATTTAACAGGGTCATTCAAACCTCTAGTGTTGAGTGAGGCGATTGAAGTATTGGCCATAGTTTATACAAAAAGGGGGGGGTCAAAAACACTAATTAGGGGGAGCAGGTCGGGGTGGGGCAGGCCTCTGTTCCATTTTGTGTTTTTTCCTTCGCTTCTTGTTTTTTTGCCACTCCCCCTCCGCCACCTTCATTTGAGTGGCGGTGGAGAAGGCACTCAGGCTCTGGGCATCCAGAAAGGAAGCAGAGGTGGAGCTAGGAGAAGGCCATACCTGGGTGTCCAGGACGACGGAGTCTTCCGTTGAGCTGTCAGGAAGCTGGGGCGTGGTCAGGGGAGAGTCCACCCCTTCCTCTGGTCTGCTGATGTTGGCGCAGGCGCTGGCGATTTTTGGCATGTCAGCCATCAGCGTGTCGAGGAGGTCCCTGCAGTCGCTGGCGCTGACGGCGGTGGAGTTCGCCAGTCGCTGCGGCAGGTCCAGCTGGGTGTCGTTGCTGATGTCTTCCTCCTCCATGTCGTCCTCGTCTCCAGCAGGGGTGTCGCTCCAGTCCAGGATGCCACTCAGCGCAGGTAGGTCGTCCTCCACGGGGTGCTCGGTGGTCGGCTCCGCCGCTGGTGTTGAGGTGCCGGCTCCTGCCGACAGGGCGTGGTCCTCCCCTAATGTTAAGGGTCTTGGGCTGGCTGTGGGGGGCTGGTTTAGGTTGTTCTCTGGAGGAATCGGGACGTTGTCTGGGACCGGAGCTGGAACCGGAGCTGGAACCGGGTTGGGCTCTGTAACTGGGTCAGGGTTTAGACCTGGGTTGAGGTCTGGAAACTGCTCGGAAAGCGTAGCCAGGTCGGGTTCTGGAGCCGTGGCGGGGTCCTCCTCAGGGTCAGCCCACGGGTCTGCATCTGTCTGCCCTGCGGTTCTGTTGGCGTAGGACCTTGGGCAGGTCCTGTAGGTGTGGGTGGAGGCCCCGCAGAGGTTACACCTCACAGGCTGGTCACAGTCCCGGGTGGAATGACTGGCTGTTGCACAGTTCTTGCAGTACGTGCTATTGCAGGCTGCAGCAAGGTGACCCAGTGAACCACATTTCCTACAGGTCTTTGGCTGGCCTTGGTAGAACACATTCCCTCTTATCCTCCCCAGTTGGATGGTGGAGGGCAGGTGTTGCAGCAGCCCATGTCTCGTGTCCCGCCTCAGCTTCACGTAGTACCGGTGTGCACCGGTCCTGATGCCGTCCTCATCCCTTAGCTCCATGCCTCTCTGCACAGTGCATCTCATCGACAGCCATGTCAGTACATCTTGCAAAGACACATTTTCAGAATACATGATGACAGTCACCGACTTCCCGTCTCTCTCAGAGAGTGGAACGATACTGATGTTCTCAAGCCTGGGGTTGTTCACCCTTTTCTTATTGAATCGATCCACGCACTTCTCAAAGAAATCGAACGTGGCAAAGATAACTTCGAACACCTTTTTACCTGGTAGAGCAAAAAGGTAGTCCAGCTGCTGTGGCGTGAATCCAAGTTCCTCTTGTAAGACGTTCCTCGAGAACTGTCGACGATCCATCTCCAGATCTCCCTGGAGCTCAAAGCGCACTGCATTGCGCCTTCTCTGGGGTTGTGCAGAAGCCATCCTCGTGGTTGTCACCAGGGGATTTTGCCAGATGTCTGGCTCCCCCGCACTGCATCTGCAGCCAACAACCGCTAGGCTTTACTTGCGCCCCATACACCGCTTGACAGCAAGTAAAGTATCGCCCAACCGAACCAACCGAACCGACCGAACTGCCCGTACCGAATGCTCCGACCTCTCCGACCTCTCCGAAATCTCTGTCCTCTCCGACCTCTACCGAGGGTGAACCACCTTCTTGATCATGGTGTCTCCCCTGCCAGGTAAGTATTACCTGGCAGGGGTAGGTAATACCCCCCCCCTCATTATTTACTCGGGGTGAACCACCTTCATGATCATGGTGTCTCCCCTGCCAGGTAAGTATGAGTTGGAAGCACTAGCCATGGAGGAAGGCACTCAGGTGCGTAGCAGTCGCCCTGCCGGGTCTGACACCCACTAGTGCCCTCCCACATTAGCATAAGAATGGCCTCTGTGTGGTACCCAACGGCCCCTCGTTAAGCACCCAAACAAGATGAAAATGAGAAGCCCCTGACTGTGGCACTCACCCATACAAGATGAAAATGGCACTCACCCATACAAGATGAAAATGGCACTCACCCATACAAGATGAAAATGGCACTGCCGAGTCTGCCCATCCTAGGACTTTGAGACACTTAGGAAGCCGCTGATATCACACACCCACATACCCCTGTTCACGTTGTCATTTCTTTCAAACAGTAGAGCTGGCCTTGCCCAAAAGACAAGGCCTTCCAAAAATAAGCATAACTCATCAATGTCCCTCTCCACGGAAGTCTTTAGTAAAAGGCGAAAGGCTTATTCGTCATGAAGAGAGACCCGAGTAATTCTGCCCTCTGGACGCCGCGGCTGGCAATGGCACTAGCCGTGCCAGTCGACCACTTAGCGGTTTTGGGTAATTAAATGACGTACAGACTGCCTGGTACAGCAAGAGATAGGGGACAAAATATCTATCACAGATAGGTTTTATTTCAAACAAACAACAAAGTGTTGAGCCGCCCTGCGGGCGGCTCAACACTTTGTTGTTTGTTTGTGTTGTTTTGTAGTGTAGTGTACTGGTCGGCCTATGATTTATGCATAGACCATAGATGGTCTGTGCATATCATTCAGAGCACCATTGGCAAAATCGAGTAAATAATGAGGGGGGGGGGGCTTAATGTAAATAATAGGGGGCTTACATAATTAGTAATGCACCTATTTATTTGTCTATTTAAGTAGTTACTGTCAAAGACCCAAAATAGCAGATCTACAAGCTCTTTAGCCAACTATACAGTTTCCCAGGATCAAAGGCCTCCTGAAAATAGCAGATATACAAATCATAGGCCGACCAGTACACTACCCTACAAAACAACACACACAAATGTGTTGTTTGTTTGAAATATTTCTTTCAGCAGTGCAAGGCTTTGAAAAAAGCTTACAGCACCTGGTATTCCCAGGCGGTCTCCCATCCAAGTACTAACCAGGCCCGACCCTGCTTAGCTTCCGAGATCGGACGAGATCGGGCGTGTTCAGGGTGGTATGGCCGTAAGCAACAGCAAGGGTGGCTGGTAGGGCTTATATACGGCAGATGACAGTGGCCCACGAAAGGCAGCCTGTCAGCTCGAGGATTGCGGCTCGTAGATCTGCTCTTTTCCCAGTTTGTCTTCCTAGCTGTTTCGGGGGACAAAGCGGACTTTGTCAACTTGTGTAAAAATGCAGCTACAGCAGCATGGTATTGCGACGGCTTGTGCATATACACTACTGCGGGACAAACAGTTTCTCTTTAACATTTTCTCGGGGGAGAGCGCGAACGCAGTCCCCACACTACCAGAAATTATGCAGTCGAGATTCCCACATTTGGGGAATTCGCTCGGGTCAGCAAAGCACGGTGTGCAATGGCTAAGCCTCGCCGAGGGTGAACCACCTTCATGATCATGGTGTCTCCCCTGCCAGGTAAGTATGAGTTGGAAGCACTAGCCATGGAGGAAGGCACTCAGGTGCGTAGCAGTCGCCCTGCCGGGTCTGACACCCACTAGTGCCCTCCCACATTAGCATAAGAATGGCCTCTGTGTGGTACCCAACGGCCCCTCGTTAAGCACCCAAACAAGATGAAAATGAGAAGCCCCTGACTGTGGCACTCACCCATACAAGATGAAAATGGCACTCACCCATACAAGATGAAAATGGCACTCACCCATACAAGATGAAAATGGCACTGCCGAGTCTGCCCATCCTAGGACTTTGAGACACTTAGGAAGCCGCTGATATCACACACCCACATACCCCTGTTCACGTTGTCATTTCTTTCAAACAGTAGAGCTGGCCTTGCCCAAAAGACAAGGCCTTCCAAAAATAAGCATAACTCATCAATGTCCCTCTCCACGGAAGTCTTTAGTAAAAGGCGAAAGGCTTATTCGTCATGAAGAGAGACCCGAGTAATTCTGCCCTCTGGACGCCGCGGCTGGCAATGGCACTAGCCGTGCCAGTCGACCACTTAGCGGTTTTGGGTAATTAAATGACGTACAGACTGCCTGGTACAGCAAGAGATAGGGGACAAAATATCTATCACAGATAGGTTTTATTTCAAACAAACAACAAAGTGTTGAGCCGGCTCAACACTTTGTTGTTTGTTTGTGTTGTTTTGTAGTGTAGTGTACTGGTCGGCCTATGATTTATGCATAGACCATAGATGGTCTGTGCATATCATTCAGAGCACCATTGGCAAAATCGAGTAAATAATGAGGGGGGGGGGGCTTAATGTAAATAATAGGGGGCTTACATAATTAGTAATGCACCTATTTATTTGTCTATTTAAGTAGTTACTGTCAAAGACCCAAAATAGCAGATCTACAAGCTCTTTAGCCAACTATACAGTTTCCCAGGATCAAAGGCCTCCTGAAAATAGCAGATATACAAATCATAGGCCGACCAGTACACTACCCTACAAAACAACACACACAAATGTGTTGTTTGTTTGAAATATTTCTTTCAGCAGTGCAAGGCTTTGAAAAAAGCTTACAGCACCTGGTATTCCCAGGCGGTCTCCCATCCAAGTACTAACCAGGCCCGACCCTGCTTAGCTTCCGAGATCGGACGAGATCGGGCGTGTTCAGGGTGGTATGGCCGTAAGCAACAGCAAGGGTGGCTGGTAGGGCTTATATACGGCAGATGACAGTGGCCCACGAAAGGCAGCCTGTCAGCTCGAGGATTGCGGCTCGTAGATCTGCTCTTTTCCCAGTTTGTCTTCCTAGCTGTTTCGGGGGACAAAGCGGACTTTGTCAACTTGTGTAAAAATGCAGCTACAGCAGCATGGTATTGCGACGGCTTGTGCATATACACTACTGCGGGACAAACAGTTTCTCTTTAACATTTTCTCGGGGGAGAGCGCGAACGCAGTCCCCACACTACCAGAAATTATGCAGTCGAGATTCCCACATTTGGGGAATTCGCTCGGGTCAGCAAAGCACGGTGTGCAATGGCTAAGCCTCGCCGAGGGTGAACCACCTTCATGATCATGGTGTCTCCCCTGCCAGGTAAGTATGAGTTGGAAGCACTAGCCATGGAGGAAGGCACTCAGGTGCGTAGCAGTCGCCCTGCCGGGTCTGACACCCACTAGTGCCCTCCCACATTAGCATAAGAATGGCCTCTGTGTGGTACCCAACGGCCCCTCGTTAAGCACCCAAACAAGATGAAAATGAGAAGCCCCTGACTGTGGCACTCACCCATACAAGATGAAAATGGCACTCACCCATACAAGATGAAAATGGCACTCACCCATACAAGATGAAAATGGCACTGCCGAGTCTGCCCATCCTAGGACTTTGAGACACTTAGGAAGCCGCTGATATCACACACCCACATACCCCTGTTCACGTTGTCATTTCTTTCAAACAGTAGAGCTGGCCTTGCCCAAAAGACAAGGCCTTCCAAAAATAAGCATAACTCATCAATGTCCCTCTCCACGGAAGTCTTTAGTAAAAGGCGAAAGGCTTATTCGTCATGAAGAGAGACCCGAGTAATTCTGCCCTCTGGACGCCGCGGCTGGCAATGGCACTAGCCGTGCCAGTCGACCACTTAGCGGTTTTGGGTAATTAAATGACGTACAGACTGCCTGGTACAGCAAGAGATAGGGGACAAAATATCTATCACAGATAGGTTTTATTTCAAACAAACAACAAAGTGTTGAGCCGGCTCAACACTTTGTTGTTTGTTTGTGTTGTTTTGTAGTGTAGTGTACTGGTCGGCCTATGATTTATGCATAGACCATAGATGGTCTGTGCATATCATTCAGAGCACCATTGGCAAAATCGAGTAAATAATGAGGGGGGGGGGGCTTAATGTAAATAATAGGGGGCTTACATAATTAGTAATGCACCTATTTATTTGTCTATTTAAGTAGTTACTGTCAAAGACCCAAAATAGCAGATCTACAAGCTCTTTAGCCAACTATACAGTTTCCCAGGATCAAAGGCCTCCTGAAAATAGCAGATATACAAATCATAGGCCGACCAGTACACTACCCTACAAAACAACACACACAAATGTGTTGTTTGTTTGAAATATTTCTTTCAGCAGTGCAAGGCTTTGAAAAAAGCTTACAGCACCTGGTATTCCCAGGCGGTCTCCCATCCAAGTACTAACCAGGCCCGACCCTGCTTAGCTTCCGAGATCGGACGAGATCGGGCGTGTTCAGGGTGGTATGGCCGTAAGCAACAGCAAGGGTGGCTGGTAGGGCTTATATACGGCAGATGACAGTGGCCCACGAAAGGCAGCCTGTCAGCTCGAGGATTGCGGCTCGTAGATCTGCTCTTTTCCCAGTTTGTCTTCCTAGCTGTTTCGGGGGACAAAGCGGACTTTGTCAACTTGTGTAAAAATGCAGCTACAGCAGCATGGTATTGCGACGGCTTGTGCATATACACTACTGCGGGACAAACAGTTTCTCTTTAACATTTTCTCGGGGGAGAGCGCGAACGCAGTCCCCACACTACCAGAAATTATGCAGTCGAGATTCCCACATTTGGGGAATTCGCTCGGGTCAGCAAAGCACGGTGTGCAATGGCTAAGCCTCGCCGAGGGTGAACCACCTTCATGATCATGGTGTCTCCCCTGCCAGGTAAGTATGAGTTGGAAGCACTAGCCATGGAGGAAGGCACTCAGGTGCGTAGCAGTCGCCCTGCCGGGTCTGACACCCACTAGTGCCCTCCCACATTAGCATAAGAATGGCCTCTGTGTGGTACCCAACGGCCCCTCGTTAAGCACCCAAACAAGATGAAAATGAGAAGCCCCTGACTGTGGCACTCACCCATACAAGATGAAAATGGCACTCACCCATACAAGATGAAAATGGCACTCACCCATACAAGATGAAAATGGCACTGCCGAGTCTGCCCATCCTAGGACTTTGAGACACTTAGGAAGCCGCTGATATCACACACCCACATACCCCTGTTCACGTTGTCATTTCTTTCAAACAGTAGAGCTGGCCTTGCCCAAAAGACAAGGCCTTCCAAAAATAAGCATAACTCATCAATGTCCCTCTCCACGGAAGTCTTTAGTAAAAGGCGAAAGGCTTATTCGTCATGAAGAGAGACCCGAGTAATTCTGCCCTCTGGACGCCGCGGCTGGCAATGGCACTAGCCGTGCCAGTCGACCACTTAGCGGTTTTGGGTAATTAAATGACGTACAGACTGCCTGGTACAGCAAGAGATAGGGGACAAAATATCTATCACAGATAGGTTTTATTTCAAACAAACAACAAAGTGTTGAGCCGCCCTGCGGGCGGCTCAACACTTTGTTGTTTGTTTGTGTTGTTTTGTAGTGTAGTGTACTGGTCGGCCTATGATTTATGCATAGACCATAGATGGTCTGTGCATATCATTCAGAGCACCATTGGCAAAATCGAGTAAATAATGAGGGGGGGGGGGCTTAATGTAAATAATAGGGGGCTTACATAATTAGTAATGCACCTATTTATTTGTCTATTTAAGTAGTTACTGTCAAAGACCCAAAATAGCAGATCTACAAGCTCTTTAGCCAACTATACAGTTTCCCAGGATCAAAGGCCTCCTGAAAATAGCAGATATACAAATCATAGGCCGACCAGTACACTACCCTACAAAACAACACACACAAATGTGTTGTTTGTTTGAAATATTTCTTTCAGCAGTGCAAGGCTTTGAAAAAAGCTTACAGCACCTGGTATTCCCAGGCGGTCTCCCATCCAAGTACTAACCAGGCCCGACCCTGCTTAGCTTCCGAGATCGGACGAGATCGGGCGTGTTCAGGGTGGTATGGCCGTAAGCAACAGCAAGGGTGGCTGGTAGGGCTTATATACGGCAGATGACAGTGGCCCACGAAAGGCAGCCTGTCAGCTCGAGGATTGCGGCTCGTAGATCTGCTCTTTTCCCAGTTTGTCTTCCTAGCTGTTTCGGGGGACAAAGCGGACTTTGTCAACTTGTGTAAAAATGCAGCTACAGCAGCATGGTATTGCGACGGCTTGTGCATATACACTACTGCGGGACAAACAGTTTCTCTTTAACATTTTCTCGGGGGAGAGCGCGAACGCAGTCCCCACACTACCAGAAATTATGCAGTCGAGATTCCCACATTTGGGGAATTCGCTCGGGTCAGCAAAGCACGGTGTGCAATGGCTAAGCCTCGCCGAGGGTGAACCACCTTCATGATCATGGTGTCTCCCCTGCCAGGTAAGTATGAGTTGGAAGCACTAGCCATGGAGGAAGGCACTCAGGTGCGTAGCAGTCGCCCTGCCGGGTCTGACACCCACTAGTGCCCTCCCACATTAGCATAAGAATGGCCTCTGTGTGGTACCCAACGGCCCCTCGTTAAGCACCCAAACAAGATGAAAATGAGAAGCCCCTGACTGTGGCACTCACCCATACAAGATGAAAATGGCACTCACCCATACAAGATGAAAATGGCACTCACCCATACAAGATGAAAATGGCACTGCCGAGTCTGCCCATCCTAGGACTTTGAGACACTTAGGAAGCCGCTGATATCACACACCCACATACCCCTGTTCACGTTGTCATTTCTTTCAAACAGTAGAGCTGGCCTTGCCCAAAAGACAAGGCCTTCCAAAAATAAGCATAACTCATCAATGTCCCTCTCCACGGAAGTCTTTAGTAAAAGGCGAAAGGCTTATTCGTCATGAAGAGAGACCCGAGTAATTCTGCCCTCTGGACGCCGCGGCTGGCAATGGCACTAGCCGTGCCAGTCGACCACTTAGCGGTTTTGGGTAATTAAATGACGTACAGACTGCCTGGTACAGCAAGAGATAGGGGACAAAATATCTATCACAGATAGGTTTTATTTCAAACAAACAACAAAGTGTTGAGCCGGCTCAACACTTTGTTGTTTGTTTGTGTTGTTTTGTAGTGTAGTGTACTGGTCGGCCTATGATTTATGCATAGACCATAGATGGTCTGTGCATATCATTCAGAGCACCATTGGCAAAATCGAGTAAATAATGAGGGGGGGGGGGCTTAATGTAAATAATAGGGGGCTTACATAATTAGTAATGCACCTATTTATTTGTCTATTTAAGTAGTTACTGTCAAAGACCCAAAATAGCAGATCTACAAGCTCTTTAGCCAACTATACAGTTTCCCAGGATCAAAGGCCTCCTGAAAATAGCAGATATACAAATCATAGGCCGACCAGTACACTACCCTACAAAACAACACACACAAATGTGTTGTTTGTTTGAAATATTTCTTTCAGCAGTGCAAGGCTTTGAAAAAAGCTTACAGCACCTGGTATTCCCAGGCGGTCTCCCATCCAAGTACTAACCAGGCCCGACCCTGCTTAGCTTCCGAGATCGGACGAGATCGGGCGTGTTCAGGGTGGTATGGCCGTAAGCAACAGCAAGGGTGGCTGGTAGGGCTTATATACGGCAGATGACAGTGGCCCACGAAAGGCAGCCTGTCAGCTCGAGGATTGCGGCTCGTAGATCTGCTCTTTTCCCAGTTTGTCTTCCTAGCTGTTTCGGGGGACAAAGCGGACTTTGTCAACTTGTGTAAAAATGCAGCTACAGCAGCATGGTATTGCGACGGCTTGTGCATATACACTACTGCGGGACAAACAGTTTCTCTTTAACATTTTCTCGGGGGAGAGCGCGAACGCAGTCCCCACACTACCAGAAATTATGCAGTCGAGATTCCCACATTTGGGGAATTCGCTCGGGTCAGCAAAGCACGGTGTGCAATGGCTAAGCCTCGCCGAGGGTGAACCACCTTCATGATCATGGTGTCTCCCCTGCCAGGTAAGTATGAGTTGGAAGCACTAGCCATGGAGGAAGGCACTCAGGTGCGTAGCAGTCGCCCTGCCGGGTCTGACACCCACTAGTGCCCTCCCACATTAGCATAAGAATGGCCTCTGTGTGGTACCCAACGGCCCCTCGTTAAGCACCCAAACAAGATGAAAATGAGAAGCCCCTGACTGTGGCACTCACCCATACAAGATGAAAATGGCACTCACCCATACAAGATGAAAATGGCACTCACCCATACAAGATGAAAATGGCACTGCCGAGTCTGCCCATCCTAGGACTTTGAGACACTTAGGAAGCCGCTGATATCACACACCCACATACCCCTGTTCACGTTGTCATTTCTTTCAAACAGTAGAGCTGGCCTTGCCCAAAAGACAAGGCCTTCCAAAAATAAGCATAACTCATCAATGTCCCTCTCCACGGAAGTCTTTAGTAAAAGGCGAAAGGCTTATTCGTCATGAAGAGAGACCCGAGTAATTCTGCCCTCTGGACGCCGCGGCTGGCAATGGCACTAGCCGTGCCAGTCGACCACTTAGCGGTTTTGGGTAATTAAATGACGTACAGACTGCCTGGTACAGCAAGAGATAGGGGACAAAATATCTATCACAGATAGGTTTTATTTCAAACAAACAACAAAGTGTTGAGCCGCCCTGCGGGCGGCTCAACACTTTGTTGTTTGTTTGTGTTGTTTTGTAGTGTAGTGTACTGGTCGGCCTATGATTTATGCATAGACCATAGATGGTCTGTGCATATCATTCAGAGCACCATTGGCAAAATCGAGTAAATAATGAGGGGGGGGGGGCTTAATGTAAATAATAGGGGGCTTACATAATTAGTAATGCACCTATTTATTTGTCTATTTAAGTAGTTACTGTCAAAGACCCAAAATAGCAGATCTACAAGCTCTTTAGCCAACTATACAGTTTCCCAGGATCAAAGGCCTCCTGAAAATAGCAGATATACAAATCATAGGCCGACCAGTACACTACCCTACAAAACAACACACACAAATGTGTTGTTTGTTTGAAATATTTCTTTCAGCAGTGCAAGGCTTTGAAAAAAGCTTACAGCACCTGGTATTCCCAGGCGGTCTCCCATCCAAGTACTAACCAGGCCCGACCCTGCTTAGCTTCCGAGATCGGACGAGATCGGGCGTGTTCAGGGTGGTATGGCCGTAAGCAACAGCAAGGGTGGCTGGTAGGGCTTATATACGGCAGATGACAGTGGCCCACGAAAGGCAGCCTGTCAGCTCGAGGATTGCGGCTCGTAGATCTGCTCTTTTCCCAGTTTGTCTTCCTAGCTGTTTCGGGGGACAAAGCGGACTTTGTCAACTTGTGTAAAAATGCAGCTACAGCAGCATGGTATTGCGACGGCTTGTGCATATACACTACTGCGGGACAAACAGTTTCTCTTTAACATTTTCTCGGGGGAGAGCGCGAACGCAGTCCCCACACTACCAGAAATTATGCAGTCGAGATTCCCACATTTGGGGAATTCGCTCGGGTCAGCAAAGCACGGTGTGCAATGGCTAAGCCTCGCCGAGGGTGAACCACCTTCATGATCATGGTGTCTCCCCTGCCAGGTAAGTATGAGTTGGAAGCACTAGCCATGGAGGAAGGCACTCAGGTGCGTAGCAGTCGCCCTGCCGGGTCTGACACCCACTAGTGCCCTCCCACATTAGCATAAGAATGGCCTCTGTGTGGTACCCAACGGCCCCTCGTTAAGCACCCAAACAAGATGAAAATGAGAAGCCCCTGACTGTGGCACTCACCCATACAAGATGAAAATGGCACTCACCCATACAAGATGAAAATGGCACTCACCCATACAAGATGAAAATGGCACTGCCGAGTCTGCCCATCCTAGGACTTTGAGACACTTAGGAAGCCGCTGATATCACACACCCACATACCCCTGTTCACGTTGTCATTTCTTTCAAACAGTAGAGCTGGCCTTGCCCAAAAGACAAGGCCTTCCAAAAATAAGCATAACTCATCAATGTCCCTCTCCACGGAAGTCTTTAGTAAAAGGCGAAAGGCTTATTCGTCATGAAGAGAGACCCGAGTAATTCTGCCCTCTGGACGCCGCGGCTGGCAATGGCACTAGCCGTGCCAGTCGACCACTTAGCGGTTTTGGGTAATTAAATGACGTACAGACTGCCTGGTACAGCAAGAGATAGGGGACAAAATATCTATCACAGATAGGTTTTATTTCAAACAAACAACAAAGTGTTGAGCCGGCTCAACACTTTGTTGTTTGTTTGTGTTGTTTTGTAGTGTAGTGTACTGGTCGGCCTATGATTTATGCATAGACCATAGATGGTCTGTGCATATCATTCAGAGCACCATTGGCAAAATCGAGTAAATAATGAGGGGGGGGGGGCTTAATGTAAATAATAGGGGGCTTACATAATTAGTAATGCACCTATTTATTTGTCTATTTAAGTAGTTACTGTCAAAGACCCAAAATAGCAGATCTACAAGCTCTTTAGCCAACTATACAGTTTCCCAGGATCAAAGGCCTCCTGAAAATAGCAGATATACAAATCATAGGCCGACCAGTACACTACCCTACAAAACAACACACACAAATGTGTTGTTTGTTTGAAATATTTCTTTCAGCAGTGCAAGGCTTTGAAAAAAGCTTACAGCACCTGGTATTCCCAGGCGGTCTCCCATCCAAGTACTAACCAGGCCCGACCCTGCTTAGCTTCCGAGATCGGACGAGATCGGGCGTGTTCAGGGTGGTATGGCCGTAAGCAACAGCAAGGGTGGCTGGTAGGGCTTATATACGGCAGATGACAGTGGCCCACGAAAGGCAGCCTGTCAGCTCGAGGATTGCGGCTCGTAGATCTGCTCTTTTCCCAGTTTGTCTTCCTAGCTGTTTCGGGGGACAAAGCGGACTTTGTCAACTTGTGTAAAAATGCAGCTACAGCAGCATGGTATTGCGACGGCTTGTGCATATACACTACTGCGGGACAAACAGTTTCTCTTTAACATTTTCTCGGGGGAGAGCGCGAACGCAGTCCCCACACTACCAGAAATTATGCAGTCGAGATTCCCACATTTGGGGAATTCGCTCGGGTCAGCAAAGCACGGTGTGCAATGGCTAAGCCTCGCCGAGGGTGAACCACCTTCATGATCATGGTGTCTCCCCTGCCAGGTAAGTATGAGTTGGAAGCACTAGCCATGGAGGAAGGCACTCAGGTGCGTAGCAGTCGCCCTGCCGGGTCTGACACCCACTAGTGCCCTCCCACATTAGCATAAGAATGGCCTCTGTGTGGTACCCAACGGCCCCTCGTTAAGCACCCAAACAAGATGAAAATGAGAAGCCCCTGACTGTGGCACTCACCCATACAAGATGAAAATGGCACTCACCCATACAAGATGAAAATGGCACTCACCCATACAAGATGAAAATGGCACTGCCGAGTCTGCCCATCCTAGGACTTTGAGACACTTAGGAAGCCGCTGATATCACACACCCACATACCCCTGTTCACGTTGTCATTTCTTTCAAACAGTAGAGCTGGCCTTGCCCAAAAGACAAGGCCTTCCAAAAATAAGCATAACTCATCAATGTCCCTCTCCACGGAAGTCTTTAGTAAAAGGCGAAAGGCTTATTCGTCATGAAGAGAGACCCGAGTAATTCTGCCCTCTGGACGCCGCGGCTGGCAATGGCACTAGCCGTGCCAGTCGACCACTTAGCGGTTTTGGGTAATTAAATGACGTACAGACTGCCTGGTACAGCAAGAGATAGGGGACAAAATATCTATCACAGATAGGTTTTATTTCAAACAAACAACAAAGTGTTGAGCCGGCTCAACACTTTGTTGTTTGTTTGTGTTGTTTTGTAGTGTAGTGTACTGGTCGGCCTATGATTTATGCATAGACCATAGATGGTCTGTGCATATCATTCAGAGCACCATTGGCAAAATCGAGTAAATAATGAGGGGGGGGGGCTTAATGTAAATAATAGGGGGCTTACATAATTAGTAATGCACCTATTTATTTGTCTATTTAAGTAGTTACTGTCAAAGACCCAAAATAGCAGATCTACAAGCTCTTTAGCCAACTATACAGTTTCCCAGGATCAAAGGCCTCCTGAAAATAGCAGATATACAAATCATAGGCCGACCAGTACACTACCCTACAAAACAACACACACAAATGTGTTGTTTGTTTGAAATATTTCTTTCAGCAGTGCAAGGCTTTGAAAAAAGCTTACAGCACCTGGTATTCCCAGGCGGTCTCCCATCCAAGTACTAACCAGGCCCGACCCTGCTTAGCTTCCGAGATCGGACGAGATCGGGCGTGTTCAGGGTGGTATGGCCGTAAGCAACAGCAAGGGTGGCTGGTAGGGCTTATATACGGCAGATGACAGTGGCCCACGAAAGGCAGCCTGTCAGCTCGAGGATTGCGGCTCGTAGATCTGCTCTTTTCCCAGTTTGTCTTCCTAGCTGTTTCGGGGGACAAAGCGGACTTTGTCAACTTGTGTAAAAATGCAGCTACAGCAGCATGGTATTGCGACGGCTTGTGCATATACACTACTGCGGGACAAACAGTTTCTCTTTAACATTTTCTCGGGGGAGAGCGCGAACGCAGTCCCCACACTACCAGAAATTATGCAGTCGAGATTCCCACATTTGGGGAATTCGCTCGGGTCAGCAAAGCACGGTGTGCAATGGCTAAGCCTCGCCGAGGGTGAACCACCTTCATGATCATGGTGTCTCCCCTGCCAGGTAAGTATGAGTTGGAAGCACTAGCCATGGAGGAAGGCACTCAGGTGCGTAGCAGTCGCCCTGCCGGGTCTGACACCCACTAGTGCCCTCCCACATTAGCATAAGAATGGCCTCTGTGTGGTACCCAACGGCCCCTCGTTAAGCACCCAAACAAGATGAAAATGAGAAGCCCCTGACTGTGGCACTCACCCATACAAGATGAAAATGGCACTCACCCATACAAGATGAAAATGGCACTCACCCATACAAGATGAAAATGGCACTGCCGAGTCTGCCCATCCTAGGACTTTGAGACACTTAGGAAGCCGCTGATATCACACACCCACATACCCCTGTTCACGTTGTCATTTCTTTCAAACAGTAGAGCTGGCCTTGCCCAAAAGACAAGGCCTTCCAAAAATAAGCATAACTCATCAATGTCCCTCTCCACGGAAGTCTTTAGTAAAAGGCGAAAGGCTTATTCGTCATGAAGAGAGACCCGAGTAATTCTGCCCTCTGGACGCCGCGGCTGGCAATGGCACTAGCCGTGCCAGTCGACCACTTAGCGGTTTTGGGTAATTAAATGACGTACAGACTGCCTGGTACAGCAAGAGATAGGGGACAAAATATCTATCACAGATAGGTTTTATTTCAAACAAACAACAAAGTGTTGAGCCGGCTCAACACTTTGTTGTTTGTTTGTGTTGTTTTGTAGTGTAGTGTACTGGTCGGCCTATGATTTATGCATAGACCATAGATGGTCTGTGCATATCATTCAGAGCACCATTGGCAAAATCGAGTAAATAATGAGGGGGGGGGGCTTAATGTAAATAATAGGGGGCTTACATAATTAGTAATGCACCTATTTATTTGTCTATTTAAGTAGTTACTGTCAAAGACCCAAAATAGCAGATCTACAAGCTCTTTAGCCAACTATACAGTTTCCCAGGATCAAAGGCCTCCTGAAAATAGCAGATATACAAATCATAGGCCGACCAGTACACTACCCTACAAAACAACACACACAAATGTGTTGTTTGTTTGAAATATTTCTTTCAGCAGTGCAAGGCTTTGAAAAAAGCTTACAGCACCTGGTATTCCCAGGCGGTCTCCCATCCAAGTACTAACCAGGCCCGACCCTGCTTAGCTTCCGAGATCGGACGAGATCGGGCGTGTTCAGGGTGGTATGGCCGTAAGCAACAGCAAGGGTGGCTGGTAGGGCTTATATACGGCAGATGACAGTGGCCCACGAAAGGCAGCCTGTCAGCTCGAGGATTGCGGCTCGTAGATCTGCTCTTTTCCCAGTTTGTCTTCCTAGCTGTTTCGGGGGACAAAGCGGACTTTGTCAACTTGTGTAAAAATGCAGCTACAGCAGCATGGTATTGCGACGGCTTGTGCATATACACTACTGCGGGACAAACAGTTTCTCTTTAACATTTTCTCGGGGGAGAGCGCGAACGCAGTCCCCACACTACCAGAAATTATGCAGTCGAGATTCCCACATTTGGGGAATTCGCAGACGTCGGCTCTCTGGTCGTGCAATGTGTCTCTGCTCAGCAGAGAACGCGTCACCAACAGAGACCTCGTGGTCTCTGCTCGCCAGGGAGGGGAGGGGGGAGTCTCTGCTCACCCCCGTAGACTCTCCGTTCACTCGGTCTCTGATCGACCCCCTCCGTCCCGAGAATCTGGCCTCGTTTGCCTATCCCCGCCCCCTCCTTCTCTCTCTGCTCAGTCTGCTGGTTTTTGAAAGACGGCCATTGCCTGCCTCTCGGACGCTCGGTTTCGTGGAGGGGAAAAGTCCTTATTGTGTTCACTTTGAGCCCGGCAGGCTCCGATAACCTTTCCGATTTTTGGATCGATGTGTTTTGGACGAAACCGAGGCTCGGATCTCTTGTTTCCCACTGCCTGGCTGTCTGCCACAGTGGCAGAGATGGACTCTGATGAGGGGGAGACAGACAGAGGAGCACGGCAACACACAGAGGTACTGTAAGTGTATATTTACAAAGAAAGAACAGTAAACTCGTTTAACGTCGTCTGTGTAGACAGTCGGATATTTTTAGATTTTTTTTATTTTGTCATCTATGGTCCAACAAGGGCCATGCTAACAAATTAGCGCCGTTAGCATCGCTAGCTAGCGCCGTTAGCATCGCCTATTTACAATGGCATTTGGGCCGTGTTTTTGGTGCATTGAACCCTTCCCTGGCATGGAAAAGCTAACGTTTTGATGCTTAAGTGTCTTGGTTAGTTGGTGAAGATAGTGGATTACTTTTTGGATTGATCTGGGATTTGATAAATGTGTACTGGGCTGACTGGACACTGGTTTGTTGAAAATGGCAGATACACAAGATCCACACATGATGCATATAGGATTTTTAGTAGCTAGCTGGTGTTCATGCCATGTTAAAAATACAAATAAAAAATCGGGGGACCCCTGGTGGTCCCCAGACCCCAATCTGATTGAAAATAGCAGATCCACAAGCTTGTACATCTGCTATTTTCAAATATATGATGCATATAGGGTAACTATAGTGGCTAGCTGGTGTTCAAGCCATGTTAAAATACAAATAAAAAAATCGAGGGACCCCTGGGGGTCCCCAGACCCCAATCTGATAGAAAATAGCAGATCCACAAGCTTGTACATCTGCTATTTTCAAATATATGATGCATATAGGGTAACTATAGTGGCTAGCTGGTGTTCAAGCCATGTTAAAATACAAATAAAAAAATCGAGGGACCCCTGGGGGTCCCCAGACCCCAATCTGATAGAAAATAGCAGATCCACAAGCTTGTACATCTGCTATTTTCAAATATATGATGCATATAGGGTAACTATAGTGGCTAGCTGGTGTTCAAGCCATGTTAAAAATACAAATAAAAAATCGAGGGACCACTGGGGGTCCCCAGACCCCAATCTGATAGAAAATAGCAGATCCACAAGCTTGTATTTTAAATAGTTGAGGGATACAGGGTGTCTAGGTGCTGTTCATGCTATCTTAAAAATACAAAACACAAAAGACCCCAGTCTGAGTGAATAGCTGATCAACAAGCTTGGAGATGACCTATTCAGCTATTGTATTTGTATTTTGTGATCACCTGTAGTAATCACTGAAGTTGGTGATTTGACTGCTTTCATACAAGTAATGTATTTATGCATAATACCTGCACTCACTTAGCATTATAATACAATCAAGCAGATAGCCCTGTGTTTAGATATTCACATGTTTTCTAATGTTTAATGTTGATCTGATCTGAGGTGTAACAACTGTACAGCAAACCAGGCCCTATCCGCTTGTAGATCTGCTGTTTTCAAATAGTTAATAAATAGGGTGAGAGTTATTCTTTTGACATATCTATATTAACATTTCACTAGACATGGTGACAAATAAGCAAAACCAAACAGCGATCGTGGTGGCACTGCCGTAACATTGTTATGGCACGGAGTTCAACCCTCTGGATTGCTAAAAAAAAAAACAGCTGACAGTCACCTATGTGTTTTTGTGAAATGTTTTCATGAAATGTCAATTCCAATTCTATGGGCCAATTCTATAGTTTAATTTTCATACATTCAGACAACTCTGTGATTAGTGACAGTGGAGTAACACTGAATGACAGTTGTATACTGAGCAACAGAATATACATATTGTATAATGTTGCCCTGCTTACTGTAACATTTGGCTTGTTGCATGTTTAAATGACATGTCAAAACATAGTGTAAAGAAGCTGTGTTCATGAGTTCCCAAGTTCTCATTTTTCTCCACTTGGGGGAGGCAGACAACATTATGTGTGTGATATAGCAAAGCTATATTAATTTGACTTTTCTAACTGTATGAGAGAAGCCAAAAATAATGTCATTGTACCTGATTATAACTGCACCTGTACCTGAGTATGACATTAATGATAATTGTAATAGGATACTTGAGGGCACCTTGGTGATGATGTTCTCCAAAAGTATGTGTTTTAATTGATTCATTAATTGCAGTTAGTGTGTGTGTGTGTGTGTGTGTGTGTGTGTGTGTGTGTGTGTGTGTGTGTGTGTGAGTGATGCTGTGTGAAGTACTGCTCTGATATTTGTTCTCATAGGTATGTGATTTGGGTGTGGAAGCAGCCAGAGATGTCTATACGTGCTCGCCCGGGACCAGGAGAACAGGGCGTCTCCCCTCATCAATGCAACCTGTCACATTTAAAGAAATGATCTCCTGCTGAATAGCCATAATTCCACTCTCTGCCACATTTTCACAGATAATCTGATGATAGAGCTATCTCTAGACAGTGCCGCAAACTCAGGTCCTGTCAAGTGTGCACTTTTTAAAGCAGGGGTGTTCAACAGGGGGTCCGGGACCCCTAGGGCAGGGGTTCCCAAACCTTTTTGTCTCAGGGCACCCCATAAATATTTTTTTTAATCCGAGGCACCCCTACATTATAATTTTCACTCCCAGCACCTTATATTTATAGCATATCGTCTTTGTCCAAAACCGTTCGTTTTGTATTTATCATCTATAAAATGTACTAAACTAGTGAAAACAGCAGATCTACAAGCACACAACACCTCGCGATGCGAGGCGTTGTGTGCTTGTAGATCGGCTGTTTTCTCTAGTTTTGTGCCACAGTCTTGTATGATGAAGCAGGGCTTTGCTTTACCAAAAGACGTACACATTTGAAACTTGTAGATACGAGGTTTCTGCCTGACAGTGACGATATTTAAGTGATTATGTTGTGAGGAAAACGTTGAGATAATAGTTTGAACTGACTGAAAATAACTTTGTACTTCAAGTTTAAAATTACACTAAATATTTTTTCAAGTGTCCAAATAAATTCAAAATATTATCAAACGATCTCGCGGCACCCCTGGACTGCCGTCACAGCACCCCAGGGTGCCCCGTCACCCACTTAGAAAACCCCTGCCCTAGGGGGTCCTCAGAGTTACTTCAGGGGATCACTTGAACCCTAGCATCCCTATTCTTTTAGTGGAACATTAGCCCAAAAGTAGCAGATCTATCGGCTATTTTTTGGCACAGAGGTTTGGTCTAGAGGGAAAAGAAGAGCAGACTAGTAGGTATTGATAGTTCAAGTGGTTACATTTATGAAAATACACATTAATCCAACCTTACACAGATGATAGTGCTGTCAGGTCGAAACTGTATAAGAAATAATCCATGTACATTTTTAATCTGAAATACAATTCTACACGATATGTAGTGGGGGTCCCTGCTTCATCTCTCTGAGCTAAGGGGTCCTTGGCCTGAAAACATTTGCCTACAATGATGTTCTGAGGATTCTACATAAGGTCCCTAGATGGCATAGCGCAAGTCACTTGTTCCACACATGTGAGGCTGTCTTGTGTTAAACATTCAATGTATGGTATGTCACACCTGGAGCATACTTGAGGATGTAGTCAATCCTGTGAAGAGCTGTCTCCGGTTCTCATCCAGGCTACGTACACACTGGAGAGTCAGCCTACACCTATGATGAATTCATGTCTGTTTTTAACTGTTTTGGGGTATACTGTGATTGTTTTGTTTTTGTTTACTGTATTTACTATGCACCACCTGTGTGTCTGGAATAAAGAATTGGATTGAATTAATTTCAGCAGTTGTTTAAACAAGCAGACACACACGCATATACACCAGCCCATCTGGTTCCCTCACAAATAAGTAAAAAAAAAAAGAATATAATAAATAAACAATAACAATGTTAAATAAATAGTTGATATTGCTAATGTAATAAAAAGATAAATGGATCCTAAAATGTAAGTATCAGGGGTTGAATTTTGAGCAACCATATACTCTTTGAATGTGAATGTGTTCCTTTGATGTGTGTTTCTTTCATTTATTTTCCCGGGCATGTTGTCCAGTCCCACTCAACTCCCAAAACATTACACCCTCCCAGTCAGAACAGATAACATTGTCCTCACCACACCAGAGCCATCTCCTCAGCTAGCTGGCCCACCTGGGGTGACAAGTCACAGGGCTTCTTGTGGGTTTCCTGTGTTAAGCCTTCTCCACAAATGGCCTTGGATGTTACTATAAGCTTTTTCCCATACAATATGTATGTAGACTGTACAGTTGGTAAATGTTACTAAAGTTTAGTCTATACGTGGTGGGCACACAGTTAATAATTTAACTACATTTTCTTGAGTAGCCTACTAGAATTCTTAAGGCCTCATGTCATGTAACATAATTCCAATTGCTAGTATTTTCTATCTATATTTTATAAACAAAAATATATATCTTAACTTAAAACTTTGTGAAACACATTGTGAGCTTGTAGATTGGCTTTTTTAAATACATTTCAGAAGGATTTCTTTTGGCACATTTGTGTGGGGGAAATGTTCTGTCGTTTGGAATACATGTTAACAAATCTATTCACTCAACCAATGTTGCCAGATCTTGCGAGATAGATAAGCAACCAGGTCTATGAAAACAAGACCAAAAGAAGCCACTAGTGCAGGTAAGTCCAACTGCCTAAAGTGGCTTACATTGAGCGGACATGGCAACACACCCACAGCCTGCAGGGTCATAGGTAAACGAGGCTTTATCCGGAGTGCTCATCATTTGGTACTCTGGCTAAAGTCTTTGTCAAAACCACATTATTTTATTTGCTCCAGACTGTCAGGTCTACATATAAAACCTTACAACACCGTGGATTATTTTAGTTTGTTTTTAGCCTGCCAAAGAGAAAAAGTTTAAGGTAAGAGGAGGATGGCACTCTGAAGCTCTGTCTGAGGCAAGCTGTCACTTCCCCCCGCTCCTCCCCCTCCCCCTCGACCTGTGTCTCCAAGTACTAGTAGGCCTGCCCTGAGATCTTCAGTCAGTTCCCACAGACTTTTGCTTATTACAGAACGTCACATAACTGGAAAAGATTTGCAATTAGAGTTAGTCACCGTGTTAGGCCTACTTTATCTACCAACACACGAACACAGGTAAGCACAATGCGAATTTGTGATGATATGGTGGCCGAATGCATGTTTTTATTGGATTGTGGTTCAAGCATAGTTATTTTGTGAACTTTGTGGGGAAAAATTATATATATGTATTTTTCTTATTTCGACCGTTTTCGACTTGGCATTTTACTGTACAGATTATTGATGCTTTCATTTCATTAGGTTCTTAGTTTACATACGTTTTTCGTTTAGAGCTATGCATTTTATGTATTTGACCAGGGGCAGGGGGTGCCCAGACTTTTTTTTTTACTTTGGAGCTACTTTTAAAACGACCAGATCAACATGATCTACCCACGCAAATATGTTTGTGGCGGCTTGGGAACAGCAACTCATAGGCATAAGACAAATGTACATGGAAAGGGAAGTAATGGGGGTCTTCAAAGTCTTCATCCCATTCCGTATGGAAGTGGTAGGTTCTTTGTAATGCTTCTGACAGTGGAAACATAAAAACATTACATTGGGGTGGGGGGGTTTGCCTACTTTATAAGCTATGAAGGGTTCTAGATGTCTGGATTTCTTGATCTATCAAGTGACATATAGCAAAAAGAGGGGTATTGTGATTTCTGTTTCTACATTTTTTTTAATTGTATTTGTATATTTTAAGGGCATGTATTGTGGTCTACTTGCACAGCCTTTGCAATCTACCTTTTGGGCACCCCTGTATTAGACAACATGTCCATGCTTATTGTTAATCGCCCTGGATTAAATGAGTGCAGATGTTTAACATTATTTTAACTCTTGGGAGTGTAAAATGAAAGGGTCCATTTGGTTAGTCAACTGTAAGGGTTCATTTGGTTCACAACGATTCATTGACTGAAGACTACCTGGGGGGGAAGGAAATACAAATATATAACTATTAATTAATTGATTGGGTGATTTTCTTAGGGTATTTCTTCAGGCCAAGGACCCCTTATCTGAGAGAGAGAGATATGCAAGGGACCCCTACCACCAAATGTCTTTCAATGTCTTATATTATGTTTATTTTTTTTATTTTTTCATAAAAAATTACTCATAATCCTTTTTCTATTCAAATGTTGCATTATTGTTAATGGGTATTTTTTCTTACTTTCTTAAACACCTGTGAGGGGTTGTTATGAGCTTGTTGATCAGCTATTTGCGGCTAACATTCGCCTCAGAAAAAGGATGCTATGGTTCAAGTGGTTCATCTGAGGGGAAAAAAAGAAAGAAAGAAAATGTTTCTGTCACACTCTGACTTGGCAGCCCAGCTGTAAAGGAAATAATGTGTGTGTGTGTGTGTGTGTGTGTGTGTGTGTGTGTGTGTGTGTGTGTGTGTGTGTGTGTGTGTGTGTGTGTGTTTGCATGTGCATTCTAGGAGTCAAATTGAAAGTCATAAATCATGGCGTTGCCAGTGATCCGGCTGATCGATGCAAGACTCCCTGTGAGCCTCCAACAGGCTAAGTTTACTCCGACAGAAGCCTCCAAGCCTTACTCAGATAAGAAGCTATCCTTCCCCAAACCTAGGGAGGAGCTCCTGCTGCCCACGTTTGCCATCACCTTTGCTAGCCAAAGTCTGCTTGCTCGAGGGTTCACAGCACCAACACGCCAGCAATGCCTAGGAGAGATGGTGCTTCCATTTGGAAAGTACGTGAACTGCACATTCCACTGGCTTGCCGAGAACGACGTGGGCTACATTCAGTAGTAAGTGAATATTTGATTTCAAATTAAAATTATTGTAATTACAGATCTGCTGGCATTCAAATTAAATTCCTTATAGATACAAGGATATGCATGGTTGTTAGCATCTCTCAACAAATGTCTGTACAAAATTAACAACAATACAGCAATAATTACCAGGCATTGACACTAAGGCTTGCCCACCTGCTCCCGGCAGGTAGATAAAACGTCAGGGCAGGTGAAGTTTGCTTTCAGGTTGCACGACCGGGCAAGTGCTCATTTGAGAGGGGACACAAAGGACAACAGAGATATCTGTCTAAACACTTGAACGTGGCCAGTGCGATCTCTCTTCTGGTCTGTGGAATGCAAAATTAGAGCACTAATTACCTATAATGAGCTGTTTTTACTGTGGCTACTGTGTGAAACCATAGACATAATTAATCATAGCTACAGTATGTAGGTATTTGGATTTGGAGGTATTGAGGTGTGACATTTTTTAACGCACAGGCCCAGAAAGTAAAGTAATAAGTGTTAAATTGAGCAGTAATTAAAATCTTTACCTACCATTTTATAATGGACGATTAACTTTTCGGGCAAGTGGGCATGACCTTTGGGCAAGTAGAACATTATCTGTACTTGCCCCAGGGGCAAGTGCATCTGAGACCTTAGTGTCAACCCCTCATTACATTCGTTATTAATGCTAAAGCTTTATTTTACTTTGTTTACAGTCTTGTGGACCAGCACAGGGAGGAAGTGAGCAGAGCAGGTGCGAGGACAACCATCAACTATCGGTGGGTCAAGGACCTTCTGGGCGAATACGCAGAAAGCTTCCCACAGGTGGCACGTACACTTCAACGCAATATCCATAACTGCATGTACGGCGAGAAAGGATTTGAAACCACCACATTCCTTGAGATGTGGAATTTGTACAGACAGAATAAAGGACTGAAAGATAGACCAGAGGACTACAGAGAGGAGGAGAAGAAGAGAATCCGTCATGCGTTCATATCTGTGCAGCGGTGGCTAAATACACCGATAAACAAAATCAACACCTTACAAATGAAGAGGTTCCAAAAATATATCCAGGACAAGATCAATCAAGTAAGTTCTATGAAGCACACACACACACACACACACAACAGATTTGCTGTGACTCAAGATATGTGTTATATTTAGATAGATATTTCTAATCCCTGCTAAAGGAACCCAGAGAGTCCCAAGGATACACTTTGAGAAACTCTGTTCTAGGCAGAGTCCAGATTTTTACTTTTGTTGTTATCTAGGAACACGACCGCCCCAGGCCGCCTACCACCTCAACGACCAGCACCAGGACCCGCCCGTCTGCCGTCCCTACCTCGACCACCACCAGACCCGAGCCTCCTGCCACCAGCAGACCCGGCCCTCCTGCCACCACCACCAGACCCGAGCCTCCTGCCACCACCAGACCCGGCCCTCCTGCCACCACCACCATACCCGAGCCTCCTGCCACCACCACCATACCCGAGCCTCCTGCCACCACCACCATACCCGAGCCTCCTGCCACCTCTACCTCGACCAGCAGAATCAGGACACGCCCGTCTGCCGTCCCTACCTCGACCACCACCAGACCCGAGCCTCCTGCCACCACCACCAGACCCGAGCCACCTGCCACCTCTACCTCGACCAGCAGAATCAGGACCTGTCCGTCTGCCGTCCCTAACCCCACCAGGTCGCACCCGCCTGCCAGCTCTAGGTAGCATTTTTTAGATATTATAAAGTTCTGACGGACTATGTGCGTGGTCTACCTATGTTAGTTTTTCTAAATTGAGATTCCTATCTGATGTATTGTTGATGATTTATTACCTTGCCTCTTGTATTGATGCATTACCTGCCTATTGAATTGTTGTATTACCTGCTTATTATAAGTCTCTATGTTTTAGGAGCGTCTGCTAAATGCCTAACATGTAAATTGTATCTATCAATCTAACCAGGACCCAGCTGACCTCCTCTTCTACATCCACCACCAGATTGGCAGATCCCACATGGGTGGATGATGATGATGAGCAGTTTCTGACTGTACCGATGCCTGATGAAGGTAGATGCACACACTAAGAAGCTTAAAAACATTTGGGGGTGGGGAATTATGCTTTTCATGTTCATCTATGACATACATGGGCAACTGGCGGCCCAGGGGCAAGATGCAGCCCCCACCTTCACTTAATGTGGACCGCAGGAATACTGATATATTATTGGTTTCAGCTATTGTAATTCCAAACGTAAGGACACATGACCAGCTTTTACTCCAGTCTACTGTCCATTAGTTCTCTTAGATAGATAGATAGATAGATAGATAGATAGATAGATAGATAGATAGATAGATAGATAGATAGATACCTTTATTATCCCAAGGGGGAAATTCAGTCTTGATGACTAGTAGCCTACTATAGCCTAAGTCCATTTGCATTTAAGTTCATAAAGTAAGAAGTAACTTAAGGACCTGTAGATGCATTTGAAATAAAAAAAAATAGGATTTAATTAAAAACTAGCAAAAATAGCCGATCAAAAATAGCCGATCTACAAGCTCAACACACATCTCAGTGCGACAGGTTTTGAGCTTGTTGATCGACAATCCTTTGCTATTTTTGACTGTATGCTTTATGTATTGTGGCCCTCTGGAGTGTGTGTGAAAATGGAAATATAGTGGCCCTCCATCATCAAAGTTTGATTGATTGATTGATTGAAGACTTTATTAGAAGTTTGCATAGAAAATGGTACAGTTTCATGACGGTACAGTTCACTGGTACAAGGTCAACTAAAAGAAGATCCTAGAAAAGACTAAGCTTATTTACATAGAAAACCATTGAAGTATCTCATATAACATTGAATGACAGACGGATATAACACAGTGCTATGCAGTAGATATAGTAAAGTAGGTAAATACAAAGAAGGCTCAGGGGAGGGTGTTCCACATTTTGGTTGTATAGCAGAAGAACGAGTTTGACCCCCGTTTGAGTTGTGTTGACCATCGGGGTGATCCTCTGTAGGAAACAAGTTCGTTGGTTGATTTTATTTTGTTGCCCACCCATTTTGTTGCCCACCCCGATCTATGAATTGATGAAATAAAGATCTAAAACATTTATTCTCTCCTCTGCCATCCACAGCAACAGTGTCCGCCATCACAACCACCTCAGCTTCCACCATCACAACCACCTCAGCTTCGTCACAACCTCCTGCCTCCTTGGCTTCAACCACATCACAAGCTCTTGCCTCATCTTCCTCTACCACGTCACTGCAGTCAACTGTGCCATCGTTTGATGTGTCGTTGCTCACCTCAGCCATCGACTCACCTGTAGGTTCTACTCACAAATGCTTTATGTGAATAGAATGTAGAATATACCGTATGAATGAGTGTTTCTAGTTGACAAATGTTTTGGCTTGTTTCAGGTTGAGCTAGATGGGTGGATGCGGCCATGGGAACAACCAGGTGGCCTCCCAACTGCTGACATCTCTTGGATCAAGACAGATTTTGAAAGAGGCCTGTTTAAACCCAGCATCCACAGATTTGACACGAAAAAGGGTAAGAGCAAAAGGAGCCGGTTACAGAAGGACGACAGAATGTGGTTCTACCCTCCAGACCCTCCAGGCTATGTAAAGCAAGGCTTACCAGTTCCAGAACCGTTCTTCACAAGTCGGCTGTTTGTGTGGAAGCCTGTTGGTGTCTGGAAATACAAACTCAAGTGTCCTCGGGGTGATGCATGTGAAGGGAAAAAGGAGGGCAAAGGGAAGGGCAAGGGCCCGCCAGCGCAGACGTACCTTACCCGGTCTGGCTACCATAAAAGTGTATGTATTGTTTGTTTGTTTATTTATTTATTATGTTTGATTACTTAAGAAAGTAATTATACTTAATTAAAATATATAAGATTCGATAATTGCACACTACATTTGCTTTGTTATTGCAGGTACGTCAAATCTGTGGTATCTCCGGCTGGTACAGCATGTTGACAGAGGTCTTGTGCTGTACACCCTGTCTTACAAAAGCAAGGAAGTCTGGTGATGAATGGGGCCAGTGTCGTTGGCAGGCATGGGATAATGTGATCCTATCCCAGCTCAGTGAGGCTCACCAAGCCATGTTCCCTGCTGTCCTGACTGCCAAGTAAGTATGCTTTGGGGACTGCAACCACAAATGGGGTTGGGGGTGAAAATGTCTTGTCAAATTAATTAAAGATCTACTGTTACGGCTCACTCCCACAGTTTTTGTTGCCATTTTCAGTCTTAGAATTTCAGGTGAAACTATTATTATTTGGACAATGTTTGTCCTAATGTGTACTGTAATCCAAATATTGCCTACTGACAGTTAAAACTAGGTTGTAATGTTCTATTAGACTTAATGTATTTGCTAGAAAGGAATTATTAGGAATTAAATCGCTCAACATACTTGTAAGAAGGGAATTTTAGTTTAATACTTTGCTTCCTACCTATTACACTGCCTGTAAAGAAAACACTAGTAATAAACTAGATTAGAATATTAGAAATAAAAAAAAATCCTGTCTAGAGTGGTTGGAATAAGATGACATATTTTCCTATTTATTGTTATCCCCCAGACGCGGTGTGGACAAGAGCTTGGTGCGTCTTCTGCGGGACCGCACTGAGGGAAACACCATGACGAAGGTGTGGCGACAGGTCCAGGAAAACCACTGTGAGGAGTACCTCCAAAGAAAGGACCTGTACACCACCGTCCTGATGGCTAAAGTGGAACCTGGCACTATAGCAGCTGCATTCGGAGACCAAACCTTCAGGGCTCCACCTCCGCAGAGAGAGCTGCCCTCTGCGCGGCTGCTTCGCCATGCCTTCCTCCTGGAAGAGGCAGAACACGTCCAGGACTACAGGAGCCAGATTCTCTCCACCTTCGGAACAGTCCTTAAAATGGACTCCACCAAGAAGGTGTGTACAACATTTTGCTTTGCAATCTTGCTTTTCTGTTTTATTTTTTGGCTGAATGAAAACATTAATTTAAATGTTATGAACATGTTACAGGTGGTGAAGAAGTTGTCCGGGGCGGACAAGGGAACAGCTGAGTGGTTTACCAGCATTGGCAATGAGTACTCTCAGGTGGTCACCTTCGTCCTCACCTGCCAAGAGTCCTCTGAGATGCTCACGCCTATGTGTCAGGGGCTTATGGAGCGGTACCAGCAGGCCAATCAGCCCGTGCCCAAGCTCCTGTACATTGATCGGGACTGTTGCTCTGAGAGAGGTCGGCCATCTGTGGAAAGTCTGTTCCAGAGCTGGGTCGACCAAGGCATGGTGGTCCGTCTGGACATCTTTCACTGGCACCATCGCTTTGATGCGGCTGTTCGTACAGAGAGTCACCCCAAGTATGCAGCCTTCAAGTCCGCCCTGGCAGGAGCAGTGCTGGCTTACAACCGCGCAGATCTGGACCTCCTCATCCAAGCAACAAGAGCCAAGGACCCTGTAGCTCTGGCGTCTCTCAGAGATGATGACATCATCCGACTCCACATCTCGAGAGACAAGCTGAAACACCATGTGCGGAGAGTTACGCTGGGTGCTCAGGAGACTTTTAACCTTGTGCACGCAGCCATTGAGGAGTTCAAGGGTCCTGCTGGTCTGGATGAGAATGGTGTCAGCCTGTTCAAATCCCCAGGTAAAAGATGTTAACAGTTACTATTGCTATTTCAATATTGGTTTGTTTATCAGGTGTTTTTTGTACATACATTTTACTGTCCATCTCATATTTGTGCTTAATGATTTATTCACAGAAGCCATAGATCAGGTGTGGGCAGGACAACAGCGTCATCTGGGATGCTTCCAGGACCCTCCAGGCATGCCCATGTACAGGGTGTCTCACGCCACAAACATCAATGGCGTAGATGTTCCCTACTACAAGGGCGTACGTGGCAGCAACAGCCTGGAAGGATTTCACAAATTCCTACCACACATGATTCCAGGTATTACTTTGTCAATACATTTATAAAACCAAATGTGTATTCATAAATGTTCAGGCAGACACTGAAGATATGATGTGGTAATGTTGGTCTAAATTATTGTTAAATATGGTTGCTGTTGCTTTGCAGGATTCAAATATATCCAAAATATCCGATCTACAAGCTGAAAATGTCTCAAGGCGTTGTTGGACTTGTAGATCAGCTATTTTTGGGTAGACACTGTTGTATGATCAATTCGGGCATTCCTTTAACAAAAGGAAGGGGAAAATTACATTTTTGTCAACAATATATTTCCATGTCTTACAGGTCCCCATTGTGCATCACGTCCCTATCAGGTTTACCTGGTAAGTGGAATTGCACGATGGAACTCGGACCGGACTTCTGACTCGGTGTATGGTGGGAGAGGCCGGCGCTTCAGGAACTACTCTGCACCACTGATGGACCGGTTAAACACCCGCTGCCTGCAGCTGTTCGGGGAGAGAGTGGAGGAAAACTTCCAACCACCAGCCAGGGTGACGACAAACGAGTTGCTCGGGCTGGAGTACTTGTATAACCAGACCACAGGGGAAGACTCTGCCTACGTGACGGGCAACCTCCAAAACGAAGGCCCTGGGGAGGAGGATGAGGTGCTGCAGCCTGGTCAGTCTGACCCAGAGGACGAGGCCTATGAGAGCGGTGCAGAGGAGGACAGTGTTGCCGCAGTTGCTGCCATCCTACCCCGTCATTTTGTGCGCTCCACCAATGAGACAGCCACGGAGCATCCTCCGGCCCTTGTAAGTAATTACATTACATGTCCAGATCTATGCTCTTTGCCATGCATTTTTTTCTTTTTCTTTTTTATTACTGTAAAATAAAATACAAAAATGTATAATGGGATTTTTGCCTTTCACAACAGGAGGACGTGTGCAGCCTAAATCCACTGCCTGGGTTCCAAAAGCTTGAACAGTTCTGCTCTCTGCTGGTGGACTTCGGCCTCGGCAACACAAGCAGGCTGGGCATCACAACAGAGGAGCGGAACCAAATCCTAGAGGCATGGAACCAGGTGGAAGACCATGACAAACAACCACGGACATTTAACCAGCTGTACAAAAGGCACTGGGGCAACATGCTGTACTGTCGCACCAAAAGGGACGACGCTGACGAAGCTGCGCTGGTACAGGGTGTGAAGCTGTCCAAGCGTTACGTTCCTGCTCAACAGTATATCAGTGCAGAGCAAAACCGCTTGATGTACACGCTGGTTAAGATGCTGTGGTTGAGGCTCCCTGGCAATGCCAGCGCCAGCCCAGAGAAGTCAACCATCACCAAGGCCTACTCCAGGATCCAGCAAATGGTCTTGGTGGAAGACCCTGTCCTCAAGAGAGCGGGCATTCCTATCCCGAAAATCAATAGCAAGACTGTTCGGGACTTCATCCATCGGCAGGAGAGGATGGCAAACTACCATTCCACCATAACACCCTCCTCCATGATGAAGACACAGTCCATTTCCTCTCAGGACCTCCCTCCAGCACCACGACAACCGGCTGTTCTCCCTCCGCCGCTCTACCAGCAACTGGAATATCAGCACACCGACAGCACGGCGGGCACCGCGGTGTTGAAGTTGAGAAAAGGCATCGTGGAGCCAGGTGCGGTGCAGACCCTTCCTCCTGCTCCTCCTGCACATCCTCTTCCTCGCACTGCTGTTCCACATCCCACCCCTCCTCCCCCCCTCCCGCCCACCCTGCTCACCCCTGGTCCACCCCTCCTTCCCAGACCTCCTGCGGTGCAGACCCTTCCTCCTGCTCCTCCTGCACATCCTCTTCCTCGCACTGCTGTTCCACATCCCACCCCTCCTCCCCCCCTCCCGCCCACCCTGCTCACCCCTGGTCCACCCCTCCTTCCCAGACCTCCTCCTCCTTCCCAGCCCTCCAGCGCAACACAACTTCCTCCTCCACCTTCCAGCTCCACACAAGTTCCTCCTCCACCCTCCACCTCAACACAACTTCCTCCTCCACCTTCCAGCTCCACACAAGTTCCTCCTCCACCCTCCACCTCAACACAAGATGAGAGCAAGTGGGCCAGATCCACAACATACAAGAGGAAGGCGGATGAACGAGCTGCAGCTGGGGAAACAAAGGTGTCGCGGACGAAGAATGTCCCTCAGTGCACGCAGTGTTGGGCACCCCTGCAGGGACATATCAAACTCTATAAGAGTAAGAGATTTTGTCCAACTGCAAACACGTCCTCATCCAAGGGACTGGACAACAGAGTGTTTGACAGCTATGAACACTTCATCTCTGTTGTTGATGCGCTGCCATAATTGCTGGCAGCTGTATTGACTTTGACCTCTAAGGACCTTCCAGGGAGAGTGCTCATGTGCGTCTTGCGGTGACACGCTACCTAGTTTCTTCTGCTCTGAGCTGTTTCTGTTGTTTGTTTGTTTTTTATCTCGCACTGTTTTTCGACATTGCACTATTAGGTTGTGTTGGTAGTTTCTGAGTATGTGTCTTGTTTAACAATGACAGTGAGATACTTGTTGCACTAACTAGCATTGACTGCTTTGGTTTCTTTTTTGTAAGACACTTTATGTATATATACTTATATTTAATTCGCCCCCTCTATTGATGCACCTTCTCTTTTTGGTACTGTACTGCTCTTGTTTTTACTCTTATCTATTTTTTCCTACTTCTCTGTAACTTTGTTGCGACCGTAGGTCGCATTTACTATAGCTAGCTCCACCAGGTGTCCGTCAGTCAGTCCGTCAGTCAGTCCGTCCGTCACACTTTTGCCCTGCTCATATCTCCACAACCGTTGCCCCGATCCATGCCAAAATTTCAACACAAACTCCTTGCCTGTCAAACTACAACCTCCAAGGACCCCCGGAGTTCCAGGGACCCCCAGGTCCCTGGGGGACCCCCAGGTGTAAAAAATGACCAAATGTGACAAAATGACCCGTCACACTTTTGCACGGCTCATATCTCCACAACCGTTGCCCCGATCCATGCCAGATTTAGCACACACACTCCTTGCCTGGCAAACTACAACCTCCAAGGACCCCCGGAGCTCCAGGGACCCCCAGGTCCCTGGGGGACCCCCAGGTGTAAACAATGACCAAATGTGCAAAAATGACCAAATGACCACCCCAACGGGGCTGCTCACGGGGAATTCCCGGGGACCACCGACTCCTGGTGCTCCAGAACGGATGCAAAAGTGGTGGCACTCAATAAAAGTGAAAATACACTATCTATATACAGGTGTACACATGTATATTCTGACATCTACAGGATGTTCTTTGCTTGTTTTTAAATGTGCATAATAAATATTTTTGACTTGACTTGACTTGGCTTATGTCATTTATTTATTGATTGCTAGATATGTTGTCCAAATCAGAATTTAACATTGGGCCCCGAATTGTCAAAGTAAATAGTCTTCATATGTGCTGTAATATACAATCTAAGTATTCAGAAGTGGTCCCATTCTCTTCAGAATATGAAATAAAGTCATAGGAGTTTTATGATATGGGTTTGGGAGAAAATAAAGGAGAAAACAAACTAACAAATAAATACATTATGCTGCCATCTTCCTTCTCAGAATAGGCATTGGGTAGACTTACTGTACTGTTTTGGTGTCTTTTGAATTCAATTTAATGACCACTAGATGTCACCAGAGAACAGTAACAGTTGGGCACTAACAGTTGAGCACTAACACTAGAGTTATGTTGTAAAACACGTATTTAACTAAGGTAATATCTTGGCACACGAAACTATCAGGTTAAACATGTTCAATAATGGAGGTGTAATCTGTTGGCATGACCAAACATTATGCTGCCATAATACTTTAAAAGAATACACTTCCAATGCAATTTGTGAAGCACTTGTGTGATAGCCATGGTTGGATGTTATTTTCCATGAATCGCCAGACTAAGCTTATTTCCACAGGAAACCATTATCTCATATAACATTGAATGACAGACGAATAGAACACACTAATATGCAGTATATGTATATTAAAACAGGAAAACAGTCATTCTAAACAAACACTAAGTATATACAAAGAAGGGGCAGATATCTATCTATCTATCTATCTTAACTAACTATCTATCTATCTATCTATCTATCTATCTTTCTTTGACAGAAGGTCTTCCTCTAGCCCAGGTTCAAACCAAGGATCCTCCGTTTCCTCATGTTCATTTTACTTTCCTCTCCACTCCCTCCCTCTCTCCCTCCCTCCCTCCCTCCCTCCTTCCTTCCTTCCTCTCTTCTCCTCTGTCCTCTCCCCACCCCTCCCCTACCCACGAAGTCCATGCTGGCTCCTCTCATTGACTTACATGCTTTGACGGTCTCTGCTAGCCCCCACCCTCCTGATCCGTTCAACGTCTCCTCCTCTCCCCTCCCCACCCCTCCCATACCCACGAAGTCCATGCTGGCTCCTCTCATAGACTTACATGCATTGACGGTCTCTGCTAGCCCCCACCGTCCTGAGCATTTTGACGTCACCACCCTTGTCAACTCTTGTTTGTTTTCAGAGAGAGCGGTAGCAGGGACAGAAGCAGAGCAGAACAAAGTAATAAACAGAACAAGACGCCACATAAACATATTTAACATTGTGTGTTTAGATTTGTTTTTATTTTGGTCATCTGTGATCCAAGGAGGGCCATGCTAACAAATTAGCGTGTTAGCATGCTCTATAGAGTGGGATTTGGGCTGTGTTGAGCATTGATTAATCTACTTTCTAACATGGCAAAGGCAGACGTTTTGCATAGTTGTCCTGCTTAGGTGAAGCTAGTGAAACAATTTAGATTTATAGACCAATCTGTGATTGTAGGTCCCAATCCATTATGATAGGACTTAATCATTGATCATTGTTTACTCCTTAAAACCTAATAAAGACCCATTGATTGCTTGATTGAAGACTTTATTAGAAGTTTGCATAGGAAAAGGTACAGTTTCATGACAGTACAGTTCACTGGTACAAGGTCAACTAAAAGGAGATCCCAGGGCAAACTAAATATACAGTAGATATTTTAACAAATCTGTTCTAATCATTTTAAATATTATTATTTTAAGGGACTAGTATGTTAAAAATAGCTGATCAACAAGCCTGTAGATCAGCTATTTTCAAATAGCTGATGTATAAGCTAGCTGATGCAAATGTTATATTAAAGATCATTTGCTAATGCATTTTGTGATCACCTGTATAGGGAGTCAATCAGTAATCACTGAGGTTGATTACATCTCTAGCACATAGACTTTGGGCTTTGGACTGATAGATATTGACCAAATTTTTTCTAAACAAGACAAATGTGACAGTAAGCAGGGCAACATTATACAATATGGATATTCTGTTGCTCAGTATACAGCTGTCATTCAGTGTTAATCCACTGTCACTTAAATCACAGAGTTGTCTGAATGTATTAAACTTAAACTATAGAATTGGCCCATAGAATTGAAATTGACATTTCATGAAAACATTTCACAACAACACATAGGTGACTGTCAGCTGTTTTTTAGCAATCCAGAGGGTTGAACTCCGTGCCATAACAATGTTACGGCAGTGCCACCACGACCGCTGCTTTGTTTTGCTTATTTGTCACCATGTCTAGTGAAATGTTAATATAGATATGTCAAAAGAATAACTCTCACCCTATTTAACTTTATCTGAAAACAGCAGATCTACAAGCTGATTTTATTGTCATGACAATGTTTATATCACCCAGACAGCAGTGTAATTACACCATTAAACAAACAGTATAAGTGTACATTTGAGTTTCATCTATCTATCTATGTACCGTATCTATGTATCTACCTAGATATAACAATACTTGGCGCCCTTAGAAACAGAGCCAACACATGGATGCTGGGGGGTGGTGGGAGCACAACACTGTCTATCTATCTATCTATCTATCTATGATCTTGTCTTGGATGTAGTTTTGGAACCGCTTCTTTTGAGAAAGTACATTTTACGTGTTATTTGAATCAACCTTTCGGCTAATTCACTTGTAGGAATTACATTAAATGTTGACAACAGGACATAGGTGAAGCAGTAAGCAGACCACTGCGGTTCCAGGCAGAAACCTGGTGGGAGCACAAAACAAGAATTGACACAGTCAATATATATACAGTGTGCCTTCTACACTCTTGGGACCCAAACTTTACCGTAACACATTGCGTATTTATGTTTTTCTTTCACATCAGCTCATGCTTAAGCCCAGGTTTGAACTCTGGACCCTCCGATCATGTCAATTCAAATTACATGCAAATATGAAACCAGTGACACCTCCCATATGCTGATCAGGGACCCTCCCATTATTGATTTCGGCGAGCAAAGACCCTCGGCCAATCGCCTCGCGCGCGGAATGCACTCCGGTACGCCTCATCGCCATTCGCTCGGGTCAGCAAAGCACGGTGTGCAATGGCTAAGCCTCGCCGAGGGTGAACCACCTTCATGATCATGGTGTCTCCCCTGCCAGGTAAGTATGAGTTGGAAGCACTAGCCATGGAGGAAGGCACTCAGGTGCGTAGCAGTCGCCCTGCCGGGTCTGACACCCACTAGTGCCCTCCCACATTAGCATAAGAATGGCCTCTGTGTGGTACCCAACGGCCCCTCGTTAAGCACCCAAACAAGATGAAAATGAGAAGCCCCTGACTGTGGCACTCACCCATACAAGATGAAAATGGCACTCACCCATACAAGATGAAAATGGCACTCACCCATACAAGATGAAAATGGCACTGCCGAGTCTGCCCATCCTAGGACTTTGAGACACTTAGGAAGCCGCTGATATCACACACCCACATACCCCTGTTCACGTTGTCATTTCTTTCAAACAGTAGAGCTGGCCTTGCCCAAAAGACAAGGCCTTCCAAAAATAAGCATAACTCATCAATGTCCCTCTCCACGGAAGTCTTTAGTAAAAGGCGAAAGGCTTATTCGTCATGAAGAGAGACCCGAGTAATTCTGCCCTCTGGACGCCGCGGCTGGCAATGGCACTAGCCGTGCCAGTCGACCACTTAGCGGTTTTGGGTAATTAAATGACGTACAGACTGCCTGGTACAGCAAGAGATAGGGGACAAAATATCTATCACAGATAGGTTTTATTTCAAACAAACAACAAAGTGTTGAGCCGGCTCAACACTTTGTTGTTTGTTTGTGTTGTTTTGTAGTGTAGTGTACTGGTCGGCCTATGATTTATGCATAGACCATAGATGGTCTGTGCATATCATTCAGAGCACCATTGGCAAAATCGAGTAAATAATGAGGGGGGGGGGGGCTTAATGTAAATAATAGGGGGCTTACATAATTAGTAATGCACCTATTTATTTGTCTATTTAAGTAGTTACTGTCAAAGACCCAAAATAGCAGATCTACAAGCTCTTTAGCCAACTATACAGTTTCCCAGGATCAAAGGCCTCCTGAAAATAGCAGATATACAAATCATAGGCCGACCAGTACACTACCCTACAAAACAACACACACAAATGTGTTGTTTGTTTGAAATATTTCTTTCAGCAGTGCAAGGCTTTGAAAAAAGCTTACAGCACCTGGTATTCCCAGGCGGTCTCCCATCCAAGTACTAACCAGGCCCGACCCTGCTTAGCTTCCGAGATCGGACGAGATCGGGCGTGTTCAGGGTGGTATGGCCGTAAGCAACAGCAAGGGTGGCTGGTAGGGCTTATATACGGCAGATGACAGTGGCCCACGAAAGGCAGCCTGTCAGCTCGAGGATTGCGGCTCGTAGATCTGCTCTTTTCCCAGTTTGTCTTCCTAGCTGTTTCGGGGGACAAAGCGGACTTTGTCAACTTGTGTAAAAATGCAGCTACAGCAGCATGGTATTGCGACGGCTTGTGCATATACACTACTGCGGGACAAACAGTTTCTCTTTAACATTTTCTCGGGGGAGAGCGCGAACGCAGTCCCCACACTACCAGAAATTATGCAGTCGAGATTCCCACATTTGGGGAATTCGCTCGGGTCAGCAAAGCACGGTGTGCAATGGCTAAGCCTCGCCGAGGGTGAACCACCTTCATGATCATGGTGTCTCCCCTGCCAGGTAAGTATGAGTTGGAAGCACTAGCCATGGAGGAAGGCACTCAGGTGCGTAGCAGTCGCCCTGCCGGGTCTGACACCCACTAGTGCCCTCCCACATTAGCATAAGAATGGCCTCTGTGTGGTACCCAACGGCCCCTCGTTAAGCACCCAAACAAGATGAAAATGAGAAGCCCCTGACTGTGGCACTCACCCATACAAGATGAAAATGGCACTCACCCATACAAGATGAAAATGGCACTCACCCATACAAGATGAAAATGGCACTGCCGAGTCTGCCCATCCTAGGACTTTGAGACACTTAGGAAGCCGCTGATATCACACACCCACATACCCCTGTTCACGTTGTCATTTCTTTCAAACAGTAGAGCTGGCCTTGCCCAAAAGACAAGGCCTTCCAAAAATAAGCATAACTCATCAATGTCCCTCTCCACGGAAGTCTTTAGTAAAAGGCGAAAGGCTTATTCGTCATGAAGAGAGACCCGAGTAATTCTGCCCTCTGGACGCCGCGGCTGGCAATGGCACTAGCCGTGCCAGTCGACCACTTAGCGGTTTTGGGTAATTAAATGACGTACAGACTGCCTGGTACAGCAAGAGATAGGGGACAAAATATCTATCACAGATAGGTTTTATTTCAAACAAACAACAAAGTGTTGAGCCGGCTCAACACTTTGTTGTTTGTTTGTGTTGTTTTGTAGTGTAGTGTACTGGTCGGCCTATGATTTATGCATAGACCATAGATGGTCTGTGCATATCATTCAGAGCACCATTGGCAAAATCGAGTAAATAATGAGGGGGGGGGGGCTTAATGTAAATAATAGGGGGCTTACATAATTAGTAATGCACCTATTTATTTGTCTATTTAAGTAGTTACTGTCAAAGACCCAAAATAGCAGATCTACAAGCTCTTTAGCCAACTATACAGTTTCCCAGGATCAAAGGCCTCCTGAAAATAGCAGATATACAAATCATAGGCCGACCAGTACACTACCCTACAAAACAACACACACAAATGTGTTGTTTGTTTGAAATATTTCTTTCAGCAGTGCAAGGCTTTGAAAAAAGCTTACAGCACCTGGTATTCCCAGGCGGTCTCCCATCCAAGTACTAACCAGGCCCGACCCTGCTTAGCTTCCGAGATCGGACGAGATCGGGCGTGTTCAGGGTGGTATGGCCGTAAGCAACAGCAAGGGTGGCTGGTAGGGCTTATATACGGCAGATGACAGTGGCCCACGAAAGGCAGCCTGTCAGCTCGAGGATTGCGGCTCGTAGATCTGCTCTTTTCCCAGTTTGTCTTCCTAGCTGTTTCGGGGGACAAAGCGGACTTTGTCAACTTGTGTAAAAATGCAGCTACAGCAGCATGGTATTGCGACGGCTTGTGCATATACACTACTGCGGGACAAACAGTTTCTCTTTAACATTTTCTCGGGGGAGAGCGCGAACGCAGTCCCCACACTACCAGAAATTATGCAGTCGAGATTCCCACATTTGGGGAATTCGCTCGGGTCAGCAAAGCACGGTGTGCAATGGCTAAGCCTCGCCGAGGGTGAACCACCTTCATGATCATGGTGTCTCCCCTGCCAGGTAAGTATGAGTTGGAAGCACTAGCCATGGAGGAAGGCACTCAGGTGCGTAGCAGTCGCCCTGCCGGGTCTGACACCCACTAGTGCCCTCCCACATTAGCATAAGAATGGCCTCTGTGTGGTACCCAACGGCCCCTCGTTAAGCACCCAAACAAGATGAAAATGAGAAGCCCCTGACTGTGGCACTCACCCATACAAGATGAAAATGGCACTCACCCATACAAGATGAAAATGGCACTCACCCATACAAGATGAAAATGGCACTGCCGAGTCTGCCCATCCTAGGACTTTGAGACACTTAGGAAGCCGCTGATATCACACACCCACATACCCCTGTTCACGTTGTCATTTCTTTCAAACAGTAGAGCTGGCCTTGCCCAAAAGACAAGGCCTTCCAAAAATAAGCATAACTCATCAATGTCCCTCTCCACGGAAGTCTTTAGTAAAAGGCGAAAGGCTTATTCGTCATGAAGAGAGACCCGAGTAATTCTGCCCTCTGGACGCCGCGGCTGGCAATGGCACTAGCCGTGCCAGTCGACCACTTAGCGGTTTTGGGTAATTAAATGACGTACAGACTGCCTGGTACAGCAAGAGATAGGGGACAAAATATCTATCACAGATAGGTTTTATTTCAAACAAACAACAAAGTGTTGAGCCGGCTCAACACTTTGTTGTTTGTTTGTGTTGTTTTGTAGTGTAGTGTACTGGTCGGCCTATGATTTATGCATAGACCATAGATGGTCTGTGCATATCATTCAGAGCACCATTGGCAAAATCGAGTAAATAATGAGGGGGGGGGGGCTTAATGTAAATAATAGGGGGCTTACATAATTAGTAATGCACCTATTTATTTGTCTATTTAAGTAGTTACTGTCAAAGACCCAAAATAGCAGATCTACAAGCTCTTTAGCCAACTATACAGTTTCCCAGGATCAAAGGCCTCCTGAAAATAGCAGATATACAAATCATAGGCCGACCAGTACACTACCCTACAAAACAACACACACAAATGTGTTGTTTGTTTGAAATATTTCTTTCAGCAGTGCAAGGCTTTGAAAAAAGCTTACAGCACCTGGTATTCCCAGGCGGTCTCCCATCCAAGTACTAACCAGGCCCGACCCTGCTTAGCTTCCGAGATCGGACGAGATCGGGCGTGTTCAGGGTGGTATGGCCGTAAGCAACAGCAAGGGTGGCTGGTAGGGCTTATATACGGCAGATGACAGTGGCCCACGAAAGGCAGCCTGTCAGCTCGAGGATTGCGGCTCGTAGATCTGCTCTTTTCCCAGTTTGTCTTCCTAGCTGTTTCGGGGGACAAAGCGGACTTTGTCAACTTGTGTAAAAATGCAGCTACAGCAGCATGGTATTGCGACGGCTTGTGCATATACACTACTGCGGGACAAACAGTTTCTCTTTAACATTTTCTCGGGGGAGAGCGCGAACGCAGTCCCCACACTACCAGAAATTATGCAGTCGAGATTCCCACATTTGGGGAATTCGCTCGGGTCAGCAAAGCACGGTGTGCAATGGCTAAGCCTCGCCGAGGGTGAACCACCTTCATGATCATGGTGTCTCCCCTGCCAGGTAAGTATGAGTTGGAAGCACTAGCCATGGAGGAAGGCACTCAGGTGCGTAGCAGTCGCCCTGCCGGGTCTGACACCCACTAGTGCCCTCCCACATTAGCATAAGAATGGCCTCTGTGTGGTACCCAACGGCCCCTCGTTAAGCACCCAAACAAGATGAAAATGAGAAGCCCCTGACTGTGGCACTCACCCATACAAGATGAAAATGGCACTCACCCATACAAGATGAAAATGGCACTCACCCATACAAGATGAAAATGGCACTGCCGAGTCTGCCCATCCTAGGACTTTGAGACACTTAGGAAGCCGCTGATATCACACACCCACATACCCCTGTTCACGTTGTCATTTCTTTCAAACAGTAGAGCTGGCCTTGCCCAAAAGACAAGGCCTTCCAAAAATAAGCATAACTCATCAATGTCCCTCTCCACGGAAGTCTTTAGTAAAAGGCGAAAGGCTTATTCGTCATGAAGAGAGACCCGAGTAATTCTGCCCTCTGGACGCCGCGGCTGGCAATGGCACTAGCCGTGCCAGTCGACCACTTAGCGGTTTTGGGTAATTAAATGACGTACAGACTGCCTGGTACAGCAAGAGATAGGGGACAAAATATCTATCACAGATAGGTTTTATTTCAAACAAACAACAAAGTGTTGAGCCGGCTCAACACTTTGTTGTTTGTTTGTGTTGTTTTGTAGTGTAGTGTACTGGTCGGCCTATGATTTATGCATAGACCATAGATGGTCTGTGCATATCATTCAGAGCACCATTGGCAAAATCGAGTAAATAATGAGGGGGGGGGGGCTTAATGTAAATAATAGGGGGCTTACATAATTAGTAATGCACCTATTTATTTGTCTATTTAAGTAGTTACTGTCAAAGACCCAAAATAGCAGATCTACAAGCTCTTTAGCCAACTATACAGTTTCCCAGGATCAAAGGCCTCCTGAAAATAGCAGATATACAAATCATAGGCCGACCAGTACACTACCCTACAAAACAACACACACAAATGTGTTGTTTGTTTGAAATATTTCTTTCAGCAGTGCAAGGCTTTGAAAAAAGCTTACAGCACCTGGTATTCCCAGGCGGTCTCCCATCCAAGTACTAACCAGGCCCGACCCTGCTTAGCTTCCGAGATCGGACGAGATCGGGCGTGTTCAGGGTGGTATGGCCGTAAGCAACAGCAAGGGTGGCTGGTAGGGCTTATATACGGCAGATGACAGTGGCCCACGAAAGGCAGCCTGTCAGCTCGAGGATTGCGGCTCGTAGATCTGCTCTTTTCCCAGTTTGTCTTCCTAGCTGTTTCGGGGGACAAAGCGGACTTTGTCAACTTGTGTAAAAATGCAGCTACAGCAGCATGGTATTGCGACGGCTTGTGCATATACACTACTGCGGGACAAACAGTTTCTCTTTAACATTTTCTCGGGGGAGAGCGCGAACGCAGTCCCCACACTACCAGAAATTATGCAGTCGAGATTCCCACATTTGGGGAATTCGCTCGGGTCAGCAAAGCACGGTGTGCAATGGCTAAGCCTCGCCGAGGGTGAACCACCTTCATGATCATGGTGTCTCCCCTGCCAGGTAAGTATGAGTTGGAAGCACTAGCCATGGAGGAAGGCACTCAGGTGCGTAGCAGTCGCCCTGCCGGGTCTGACACCCACTAGTGCCCTCCCACATTAGCATAAGAATGGCCTCTGTGTGGTACCCAACGGCCCCTCGTTAAGCACCCAAACAAGATGAAAATGAGAAGCCCCTGACTGTGGCACTCACCCATACAAGATGAAAATGGCACTCACCCATACAAGATGAAAATGGCACTCACCCATACAAGATGAAAATGGCACTGCCGAGTCTGCCCATCCTAGGACTTTGAGACACTTAGGAAGCCGCTGATATCACACACCCACATACCCCTGTTCACGTTGTCATTTCTTTCAAACAGTAGAGCTGGCCTTGCCCAAAAGACAAGGCCTTCCAAAAATAAGCATAACTCATCAATGTCCCTCTCCACGGAAGTCTTTAGTAAAAGGCGAAAGGCTTATTCGTCATGAAGAGAGACCCGAGTAATTCTGCCCTCTGGACGCCGCGGCTGGCAATGGCACTAGCCGTGCCAGTCGACCACTTAGCGGTTTTGGGTAATTAAATGACGTACAGACTGCCTGGTACAGCAAGAGATAGGGGACAAAATATCTATCACAGATAGGTTTTATTTCAAACAAACAACAAAGTGTTGAGCCGCCCTGCGGGCGGCTCAACACTTTGTTGTTTGTTTGTGTTGTTTTGTAGTGTAGTGTACTGGTCGGCCTATGATTTATGCATAGACCATAGATGGTCTGTGCATATCATTCAGAGCACCATTGGCAAAATCGAGTAAATAATGAGGGGGGGGGGGCTTAATGTAAATAATAGGGGGCTTACATAATTAGTAATGCACCTATTTATTTGTCTATTTAAGTAGTTACTGTCAAAGACCCAAAATAGCAGATCTACAAGCTCTTTAGCCAACTATACAGTTTCCCAGGATCAAAGGCCTCCTGAAAATAGCAGATATACAAATCATAGGCCGACCAGTACACTACCCTACAAAACAACACACACAAATGTGTTGTTTGTTTGAAATATTTCTTTCAGCAGTGCAAGGCTTTGAAAAAAGCTTACAGCACCTGGTATTCCCAGGCGGTCTCCCATCCAAGTACTAACCAGGCCCGACCCTGCTTAGCTTCCGAGATCGGACGAGATCGGGCGTGTTCAGGGTGGTATGGCCGTAAGCAACAGCAAGGGTGGCTGGTAGGGCTTATATACGGCAGATGACAGTGGCCCACGAAAGGCAGCCTGTCAGCTCGAGGATTGCGGCTCGTAGATCTGCTCTTTTCCCAGTTTGTCTTCCTAGCTGTTTCGGGGGACAAAGCGGACTTTGTCAACTTGTGTAAAAATGCAGCTACAGCAGCATGGTATTGCGACGGCTTGTGCATATACACTACTGCGGGACAAACAGTTTCTCTTTAACATTTTCTCGGGGGAGAGCGCGAACGCAGTCCCCACACTACCAGAAATTATGCAGTCGAGATTCCCACATTTGGGGAATTCGCTCGGGTCAGCAAAGCACGGTGTGCAATGGCTAAGCCTTGCCGAGGGTGAACCACCTTCATGATCATGGTGTCTCCCCTGCCAGGTAAGTATGAGTTGGAAGCACTAGCCATGGAGGAAGGCACTCAGGTGCGTAGCAGTCGCCCTGCCGGGTCTGACACCCACTAGTGCCCTCCCACATTAGCATAAGAATGGCCTCTGTGTGGTACCCAACGGCCCCTCGTTAAGCACCCAAACAAGATGAAAATGAGAAGCCCCTGACTGTGGCACTCACCCATACAAGATGAAAATGGCACTCACCCATACAAGATGAAAATGGCACTCACCCATACAAGATGAAAATGGCACTGCCGAGTCTGCCCATCCTAGGACTTTGAGACACTTAGGAAGCCGCTGATATCACACACCCACATACCCCTGTTCACGTTGTCATTTCTTTCAAACAGTAGAGCTGGCCTTGCCCAAAAGACAAGGCCTTCCAAAAATAAGCATAACTCATCAATGTCCCTCTCCACGGAAGTCTTTAGTAAAAGGCGAAAGGCTTATTCGTCATGAAGAGAGACCCGAGTAATTCTGCCCTCTGGACGCCGCGGCTGGCAATGGCACTAGCCGTGCCAGTCGACCACTTAGCGGTTTTGGGTAATTAAATGACGTACAGACTGCCTGGTACAGCAAGAGATAGGGGACAAAATATCTATCACAGATAGGTTTTATTTCAAACAAACAACAAAGTGTTGAGCCGGCTCAACACTTTGTTGTTTGTTTGTGTTGTTTTGTAGTGTAGTGTACTGGTCGGCCTATGATTTATGCATAGACCATAGATGGTCTGTGCATATCATTCAGAGCACCATTGGCAAAATCGAGTAAATAATGAGGGGGGGGGGGCTTAATGTAAATAATAGGGGGCTTACATAATTAGTAATGCACCTATTTATTTGTCTATTTAAGTAGTTACTGTCAAAGACCCAAAATAGCAGATCTACAAGCTCTTTAGCCAACTATACAGTTTCCCAGGATCAAAGGCCTCCTGAAAATAGCAGATATACAAATCATAGGCCGACCAGTACACTACCCTACAAAACAACACACACAAATGTGTTGTTTGTTTGAAATATTTCTTTCAGCAGTGCAAGGCTTTGAAAAAAGCTTACAGCACCTGGTATTCCCAGGCGGTCTCCCATCCAAGTACTAACCAGGCCCGACCCTGCTTAGCTTCCGAGATCGGACGAGATCGGGCGTGTTCAGGGTGGTATGGCCGTAAGCAACAGCAAGGGTGGCTGGTAGGGCTTATATACGGCAGATGACAGTGGCCCACGAAAGGCAGCCTGTCAGCTCGAGGATTGCGGCTCGTAGATCTGCTCTTTTCCCAGTTTGTCTTCCTAGCTGTTTCGGGGGACAAAGCGGACTTTGTCAACTTGTGTAAAAATGCAGCTACAGCAGCATGGTATTGCGACGGCTTGTGCATATACACTACTGCGGGACAAACAGTTTCTCTTTAACATTTTCTCGGGGGAGAGCGCGAACGCAGTCCCCACACTACCAGAAATTATGCAGTCGAGATTCCCACATTTGGGGAATTCGCTCGGGTCAGCAAAGCACGGTGTGCAATGGCTAAGCCTCGCCGAGGGTGAACCACCTTCATGATCATGGTGTCTCCCCTGCCAGGTAAGTATGAGTTGGAAGCACTAGCCATGGAGGAAGGCACTCAGGTGCGTAGCAGTCGCCCTGCCGGGTCTGACACCCACTAGTGCCCTCCCACATTAGCATAAGAATGGCCTCTGTGTGGTACCCAACGGCCCCTCGTTAAGCACCCAAACAAGATGAAAATGAGAAGCCCCTGACTGTGGCACTCACCCATACAAGATGAAAATGGCACTCACCCATACAAGATGAAAATGGCACTCACCCATACAAGATGAAAATGGCACTGCCGAGTCTGCCCATCCTAGGACTTTGAGACACTTAGGAAGCCGCTGATATCACACACCCACATACCCCTGTTCACGTTGTCATTTCTTTCAAACAGTAGAGCTGGCCTTGCCCAAAAGACAAGGCCTTCCAAAAATAAGCATAACTCATCAATGTCCCTCTCCACGGAAGTCTTTAGTAAAAGGCGAAAGGCTTATTCGTCATGAAGAGAGACCCGAGTAATTCTGCCCTCTGGACGCCGCGGCTGGCAATGGCACTAGCCGTGCCAGTCGACCACTTAGCGGTTTTGGGTAATTAAATGACGTACAGACTGCCTGGTACAGCAAGAGATAGGGGACAAAATATCTATCACAGATAGGTTTTATTTCAAACAAACAACAAAGTGTTGAGCCGCCCTGCGGGCGGCTCAACACTTTGTTGTTTGTTTGTGTTGTTTTGTAGTGTAGTGTACTGGTCGGCCTATGATTTATGCATAGACCATAGATGGTCTGTGCATATCATTCAGAGCACCATTGGCAAAATCGAGTAAATAATGAGGGGGGGGGGGCTTAATGTAAATAATAGGGGGCTTACATAATTAGTAATGCACCTATTTATTTGTCTATTTAAGTAGTTACTGTCAAAGACCCAAAATAGCAGATCTACAAGCTCTTTAGCCAACTATACAGTTTCCCAGGATCAAAGGCCTCCTGAAAATAGCAGATATACAAATCATAGGCCGACCAGTACACTACCCTACAAAACAACACACACAAATGTGTTGTTTGTTTGAAATATTTCTTTCAGCAGTGCAAGGCTTTGAAAAAAGCTTACAGCACCTGGTATTCCCAGGCGGTCTCCCATCCAAGTACTAACCAGGCCCGACCCTGCTTAGCTTCCGAGATCGGACGAGATCGGGCGTGTTCAGGGTGGTATGGCCGTAAGCAACAGCAAGGGTGGCTGGTAGGGCTTATATACGGCAGATGACAGTGGCCCACGAAAGGCAGCCTGTCAGCTCGAGGATTGCGGCTCGTAGATCTGCTCTTTTCCCAGTTTGTCTTCCTAGCTGTTTCGGGGGACAAAGCGGACTTTGTCAACTTGTGTAAAAATGCAGCTACAGCAGCATGGTATTGCGACGGCTTGTGCATATACACTACTGCGGGACAAACAGTTTCTCTTTAACATTTTCTCGGGGGAGAGCGCGAACGCAGTCCCCACACTACCAGAAATTATGCAGTCGAGATTCCCACATTTGGGGAATTCGCTCGGGTCAGCAAAGCACGGTGTGCAATGGCTAAGCCTCGCCGAGGGTGAACCACCTTCATGATCATGGTGTCTCCCCTGCCAGGTAAGTATGAGTTGGAAGCACTAGCCATGGAGGAAGGCACTCAGGTGCGTAGCAGTCGCCCTGCCGGGTCTGACACCCACTAGTGCCCTCCCACATTAGCATAAGAATGGCCTCTGTGTGGTACCCAACGGCCCCTCGTTAAGCACCCAAACAAGATGAAAATGAGAAGCCCCTGACTGTGGCACTCACCCATACAAGATGAAAATGGCACTCACCCATACAAGATGAAAATGGCACTCACCCATACAAGATGAAAATGGCACTGCCGAGTCTGCCCATCCTAGGACTTTGAGACACTTAGGAAGCCGCTGATATCACACACCCACATACCCCTGTTCACGTTGTCATTTCTTTCAAACAGTAGAGCTGGCCTTGCCCAAAAGACAAGGCCTTCCAAAAATAAGCATAACTCATCAATGTCCCTCTCCACGGAAGTCTTTAGTAAAAGGCGAAAGGCTTATTCGTCATGAAGAGAGACCCGAGTAATTCTGCCCTCTGGACGCCGCGGCTGGCAATGGCACTAGCCGTGCCAGTCGACCACTTAGCGGTTTTGGGTAATTAAATGACGTACAGACTGCCTGGTACAGCAAGAGATAGGGGACAAAATATCTATCACAGATAGGTTTTATTTCAAACAAACAACAAAGTGTTGAGCCGCCCTGCGGGCGGCTCAACACTTTGTTGTTTGTTTGTGTTGTTTTGTAGTGTAGTGTACTGGTCGGCCTATGATTTATGCATAGACCATAGATGGTCTGTGCATATCATTCAGAGCACCATTGGCAAAATCGAGTAAATAATGAGGGGGGGGGGGCTTAATGTAAATAATAGGGGGCTTACATAATTAGTAATGCACCTATTTATTTGTCTATTTAAGTAGTTACTGTCAAAGACCCAAAATAGCAGATCTACAAGCTCTTTAGCCAACTATACAGTTTCCCAGGATCAAAGGCCTCCTGAAAATAGCAGATATACAAATCATAGGCCGACCAGTACACTACCCTACAAAACAACACACACAAATGTGTTGTTTGTTTGAAATATTTCTTTCAGCAGTGCAAGGCTTTGAAAAAAGCTTACAGCACCTGGTATTCCCAGGCGGTCTCCCATCCAAGTACTAACCAGGCCCGACCCTGCTTAGCTTCCGAGATCGGACGAGATCGGGCGTGTTCAGGGTGGTATGGCCGTAAGCAACAGCAAGGGTGGCTGGTAGGGCTTATATACGGCAGATGACAGTGGCCCACGAAAGGCAGCCTGTCAGCTCGAGGATTGCGGCTCGTAGATCTGCTCTTTTCCCAGTTTGTCTTCCTAGCTGTTTCGGGGGACAAAGCGGACTTTGTCAACTTGTGTAAAAATGCAGCTACAGCAGCATGGTATTGCGACGGCTTGTGCATATACACTACTGCGGGACAAACAGTTTCTCTTTAACATTTTCTCGGGGGAGAGCGCGAACGCAGTCCCCACACTACCAGAAATTATGCAGTCGAGATTCCCACATTTGGGGAATTCGCTCGGGTCAGCAAAGCACGGTGTGCAATGGCTAAGCCTCGCCGAGGGTGAACCACCTTCATGATCATGGTGTCTCCCCTGCCAGGTAAGTATGAGTTGGAAGCACTAGCCATGGAGGAAGGCACTCAGGTGCGTAGCAGTCGCCCTGCCGGGTCTGACACCCACTAGTGCCCTCCCACATTAGCATAAGAATGGCCTCTGTGTGGTACCCAACGGCCCCTCGTTAAGCACCCAAACAAGATGAAAATGAGAAGCCCCTGACTGTGGCACTCACCCATACAAGATGAAAATGGCACTCACCCATACAAGATGAAAATGGCACTCACCCATACAAGATGAAAATGGCACTGCCGAGTCTGCCCATCCTAGGACTTTGAGACACTTAGGAAGCCGCTGATATCACACACCCACATACCCCTGTTCACGTTGTCATTTCTTTCAAACAGTAGAGCTGGCCTTGCCCAAAAGACAAGGCCTTCCAAAAATAAGCATAACTCATCAATGTCCCTCTCCACGGAAGTCTTTAGTAAAAGGCGAAAGGCTTATTCGTCATGAAGAGAGACCCGAGTAATTCTGCCCTCTGGACGCCGCGGCTGGCAATGGCACTAGCCGTGCCAGTCGACCACTTAGCGGTTTTGGGTAATTAAATGACGTACAGACTGCCTGGTACAGCAAGAGATAGGGGACAAAATATCTATCACAGATAGGTTTTATTTCAAACAAACAACAAAGTGTTGAGCCGGCTCAACACTTTGTTGTTTGTTTGTGTTGTTTTGTAGTGTAGTGTACTGGTCGGCCTATGATTTATGCATAGACCATAGATGGTCTGTGCATATCATTCAGAGCACCATTGGCAAAATCGAGTAAATAATGAGGGGGGGGGGGCTTAATGTAAATAATAGGGGGCTTACATAATTAGTAATGCACCTATTTATTTGTCTATTTAAGTAGTTACTGTCAAAGACCCAAAATAGCAGATCTACAAGCTCTTTAGCCAACTATACAGTTTCCCAGGATCAAAGGCCTCCTGAAAATAGCAGATATACAAATCATAGGCCGACCAGTACACTACCCTACAAAACAACACACACAAATGTGTTGTTTGTTTGAAATATTTCTTTCAGCAGTGCAAGGCTTTGAAAAAAGCTTACAGCACCTGGTATTCCCAGGCGGTCTCCCATCCAAGTACTAACCAGGCCCGACCCTGCTTAGCTTCCGAGATCGGACGAGATCGGGCGTGTTCAGGGTGGTATGGCCGTAAGCAACAGCAAGGGTGGCTGGTAGGGCTTATATACGGCAGATGACAGTGGCCCACGAAAGGCAGCCTGTCAGCTCGAGGATTGCGGCTCGTAGATCTGCTCTTTTCCCAGTTTGTCTTCCTAGCTGTTTCGGGGGACAAAGCGGACTTTGTCAACTTGTGTAAAAATGCAGCTACAGCAGCATGGTATTGCGACGGCTTGTGCATATACACTACTGCGGGACAAACAGTTTCTCTTTAACATTTTCTCGGGGGAGAGCGCGAACGCAGTCCCCACACTACCAGAAATTATGCAGTCGAGATTCCCACATTTGGGGAATTCGCTCGGGTCAGCAAAGCACGGTGTGCAATGGCTAAGCCTCGCCGAGGGTGAACCACCTTCATGATCATGGTGTCTCCCCTGCCAGGTAAGTATGAGTTGGAAGCACTAGCCATGGAGGAAGGCACTCAGGTGCGTAGCAGTCGCCCTGCCGGGTCTGACACCCACTAGTGCCCTCCCACATTAGCATAAGAATGGCCTCTGTGTGGTACCCAACGGCCCCTCGTTAAGCACCCAAACAAGATGAAAATGAGAAGCCCCTGACTGTGGCACTCACCCATACAAGATGAAAATGGCACTCACCCATACAAGATGAAAATGGCACTCACCCATACAAGATGAAAATGGCACTGCCGAGTCTGCCCATCCTAGGACTTTGAGACACTTAGGAAGCCGCTGATATCACACACCCACATACCCCTGTTCACGTTGTCATTTCTTTCAAACAGTAGAGCTGGCCTTGCCCAAAAGACAAGGCCTTCCAAAAATAAGCATAACTCATCAATGTCCCTCTCCACGGAAGTCTTTAGTAAAAGGCGAAAGGCTTATTCGTCATGAAGAGAGACCCGAGTAATTCTGCCCTCTGGACGCCGCGGCTGGCAATGGCACTAGCCGTGCCAGTCGACCACTTAGCGGTTTTGGGTAATTAAATGACGTACAGACTGCCTGGTACAGCAAGAGATAGGGGACAAAATATCTATCACAGATAGGTTTTATTTCAAACAAACAACAAAGTGTTGAGCCGGCTCAACACTTTGTTGTTTGTTTGTGTTGTTTTGTAGTGTAGTGTACTGGTCGGCCTATGATTTATGCATAGACCATAGATGGTCTGTGCATATCATTCAGAGCACCATTGGCAAAATCGAGTAAATAATGAGGGGGGGGGGGCTTAATGTAAATAATAGGGGGCTTACATAATTAGTAATGCACCTATTTATTTGTCTATTTAAGTAGTTACTGTCAAAGACCCAAAATAGCAGATCTACAAGCTCTTTAGCCAACTATACAGTTTCCCAGGATCAAAGGCCTCCTGAAAATAGCAGATATACAAATCATAGGCCGACCAGTACACTACCCTACAAAACAACACACACAAATGTGTTGTTTGTTTGAAATATTTCTTTCAGCAGTGCAAGGCTTTGAAAAAAGCTTACAGCACCTGGTATTCCCAGGCGGTCTCCCATCCAAGTACTAACCAGGCCCGACCCTGCTTAGCTTCCGAGATCGGACGAGATCGGGCGTGTTCAGGGTGGTATGGCCGTAAGCAACAGCAAGGGTGGCTGGTAGGGCTTATATACGGCAGATGACAGTGGCCCACGAAAGGCAGCCTGTCAGCTCGAGGATTGCGGCTCGTAGATCTGCTCTTTTCCCAGTTTGTCTTCCTAGCTGTTTCGGGGGACAAAGCGGACTTTGTCAACTTGTGTAAAAATGCAGCTACAGCAGCATGGTATTGCGACGGCTTGTGCATATACACTACTGCGGGACAAACAGTTTCTCTTTAACATTTTCTCGGGGGAGAGCGCGAACGCAGTCCCCACACTACCAGAAATTATGCAGTCGAGATTCCCACATTTGGGGAATTCGCTCGGGTCAGCAAAGCACGGTGTGCAATGGCTAAGCCTCGCCGAGGGTGAACCACCTTCATGATCATGGTGTCTCCCCTGCCAGGTAAGTATGAGTTGGAAGCACTAGCCATGGAGGAAGGCACTCAGGTGCGTAGCAGTCGCCCTGCCGGGTCTGACACCCACTAGTGCCCTCCCACATTAGCATAAGAATGGCCTCTGTGTGGTACCCAACGGCCCCTCGTTAAGCACCCAAACAAGATGAAAATGAGAAGCCCCTGACTGTGGCACTCACCCATACAAGATGAAAATGGCACTCACCCATACAAGATGAAAATGGCACTCACCCATACAAGATGAAAATGGCACTGCCGAGTCTGCCCATCCTAGGACTTTGAGACACTTAGGAAGCCGCTGATATCACACACCCACATACCCCTGTTCACGTTGTCATTTCTTTCAAACAGTAGAGCTGGCCTTGCCCAAAAGACAAGGCCTTCCAAAAATAAGCATAACTCATCAATGTCCCTCTCCACGGAAGTCTTTAGTAAAAGGCGAAAGGCTTATTCGTCATGAAGAGAGACCCGAGTAATTCTGCCCTCTGGACGCCGCGGCTGGCAATGGCACTAGCCGTGCCAGTCGACCACTTAGCGGTTTTGGGTAATTAAATGACGTACAGACTGCCTGGTACAGCAAGAGATAGGGGACAAAATATCTATCACAGATAGGTTTTATTTCAAACAAACAACAAAGTGTTGAGCCGGCTCAACACTTTGTTGTTTGTTTGTGTTGTTTTGTAGTGTAGTGTACTGGTCGGCCTATGATTTATGCATAGACCATAGATGGTCTGTGCATATCATTCAGAGCACCATTGGCAAAATCGAGTAAATAATGAGGGGGGGGGGGCTTAATGTAAATAATAGGGGGCTTACATAATTAGTAATGCACCTATTTATTTGTCTATTTAAGTAGTTACTGTCAAAGACCCAAAATAGCAGATCTACAAGCTCTTTAGCCAACTATACAGTTTCCCAGGATCAAAGGCCTCCTGAAAATAGCAGATATACAAATCATAGGCCGACCAGTACACTACCCTACAAAACAACACACACAAATGTGTTGTTTGTTTGAAATATTTCTTTCAGCAGTGCAAGGCTTTGAAAAAAGCTTACAGCACCTGGTATTCCCAGGCGGTCTCCCATCCAAGTACTAACCAGGCCCGACCCTGCTTAGCTTCCGAGATCGGACGAGATCGGGCGTGTTCAGGGTGGTATGGCCGTAAGCAACAGCAAGGGTGGCTGGTAGGGCTTATATACGGCAGATGACAGTGGCCCACGAAAGGCAGCCTGTCAGCTCGAGGATTGCGGCTCGTAGATCTGCTCTTTTCCCAGTTTGTCTTCCTAGCTGTTTCGGGGGACAAAGCGGACTTTGTCAACTTGTGTAAAAATGCAGCTACAGCAGCATGGTATTGCGACGGCTTGTGCATATACACTACTGCGGGACAAACAGTTTCTCTTTAACATTTTCTCGGGGGAGAGCGCGAACGCAGTCCCCACACTACCAGAAATTATGCAGTCGAGATTCCCACATTTGGGGAATTCGCTCGGGTCAGCAAAGCACGGTGTGCAATGGCTAAGCCTCGCCGAGGGTGAACCACCTTCATGATCATGGTGTCTCCCCTGCCAGGTAAGTATGAGTTGGAAGCACTAGCCATGGAGGAAGGCACTCAGGTGCGTAGCAGTCGCCCTGCCGGGTCTGACACCCACTAGTGCCCTCCCACATTAGCATAAGAATGGCCTCTGTGTGGTACCCAACGGCCCCTCGTTAAGCACCCAAACAAGATGAAAATGAGAAGCCCCTGACTGTGGCACTCACCCATACAAGATGAAAATGGCACTCACCCATACAAGATGAAAATGGCACTCACCCATACAAGATGAAAATGGCACTGCCGAGTCTGCCCATCCTAGGACTTTGAGACACTTAGGAAGCCGCTGATATCACACACCCACATACCCCTGTTCACGTTGTCATTTCTTTCAAACAGTAGAGCTGGCCTTGCCCAAAAGACAAGGCCTTCCAAAAATAAGCATAACTCATCAATGTCCCTCTCCACGGAAGTCTTTAGTAAAAGGCGAAAGGCTTATTCGTCATGAAGAGAGACCCGAGTAATTCTGCCCTCTGGACGCCGCGGCTGGCAATGGCACTAGCCGTGCCAGTCGACCACTTAGCGGTTTTGGGTAATTAAATGACGTACAGACTGCCTGGTACAGCAAGAGATAGGGGACAAAATATCTATCACAGATAGGTTTTATTTCAAACAAACAACAAAGTGTTGAGCCGGCTCAACACTTTGTTGTTTGTTTGTGTTGTTTTGTAGTGTAGTGTACTGGTCGGCCTATGATTTATGCATAGACCATAGATGGTCTGTGCATATCATTCAGAGCACCATTGGCAAAATCGAGTAAATAATGAGGGGGGGGGGGCTTAATGTAAATAATAGGGGGCTTACATAATTAGTAATGCACCTATTTATTTGTCTATTTAAGTAGTTACTGTCAAAGACCCAAAATAGCAGATCTACAAGCTCTTTAGCCAACTATACAGTTTCCCAGGATCAAAGGCCTCCTGAAAATAGCAGATATACAAATCATAGGCCGACCAGTACACTACCCTACAAAACAACACACACAAATGTGTTGTTTGTTTGAAATATTTCTTTCAGCAGTGCAAGGCTTTGAAAAAAGCTTACAGCACCTGGTATTCCCAGGCGGTCTCCCATCCAAGTACTAACCAGGCCCGACCCTGCTTAGCTTCCGAGATCGGACGAGATCGGGCGTGTTCAGGGTGGTATGGCCGTAAGCAACAGCAAGGGTGGCTGGTAGGGCTTATATACGGCAGATGACAGTGGCCCACGAAAGGCAGCCTGTCAGCTCGAGGATTGCGGCTCGTAGATCTGCTCTTTTCCCAGTTTGTCTTCCTAGCTGTTTCGGGGGACAAAGCGGACTTTGTCAACTTGTGTAAAAATGCAGCTACAGCAGCATGGTATTGCGACGGCTTGTGCATAAACACTACTGCGGGACAAACAGTTTCTCTTTAACATTTTCTCGGGGGAGAGCGCGAACGCAGTCCCCACACTACCAGAAATTATGCAGTCGAGATTCCCACATTTGGGGAATTCGCTCGGGTCAGCAAAGCACGGTGTGCAATGGCTAAGCCTCGCCGAGGGTGAACCACCTTCATGATCATGGTGTCTCCCCTGCCAGGTAAGTATGAGTTGGAAGCACTAGCCATGGAGGAAGGCACTCAGGTGCGTAGCAGTCGCCCTGCCGGGTCTGACACCCACTAGTGCCCTCCCACATTAGCATAAGAATGGCCTCTGTGTGGTACCCAACGGCCCCTCGTTAAGCACCCAAACAAGATGAAAATGAGAAGCCCCTGACTGTGGCACTCACCCATACAAGATGAAAATGGCACTCACCCATACAAGATGAAAATGGCACTCACCCATACAAGATGAAAATGGCACTGCCGAGTCTGCCCATCCTAGGACTTTGAGACACTTAGGAAGCCGCTGATATCACACACCCACATACCCCTGTTCACGTTGTCATTTCTTTCAAACAGTAGAGCTGGCCTTGCCCAAAAGACAAGGCCTTCCAAAAATAAGCATAACTCATCAATGTCCCTCTCCACGGAAGTCTTTAGTAAAAGGCGAAAGGCTTATTCGTCATGAAGAGAGACCCGAGTAATTCTGCCCTCTGGACGCCGCGGCTGGCAATGGCACTAGCCGTGCCAGTCGACCACTTAGCGGTTTTGGGTAATTAAATGACGTACAGACTGCCTGGTACAGCAAGAGATAGGGGACAAAATATCTATCACAGATAGGTTTTATTTCAAACAAACAACAAAGTGTTGAGCCGGCTCAACACTTTGTTGTTTGTTTGTGTTGTTTTGTAGTGTAGTGTACTGGTCGGCCTATGATTTATGCATAGACCATAGATGGTCTGTGCATATCATTCAGAGCACCATTGGCAAAATCGAGTAAATAATGAGGGGGGGGGGGGCTTAATGTAAATAATAGGGGGCTTACATAATTAGTAATGCACCTATTTATTTGTCTATTTAAGTAGTTACTGTCAAAGACCCAAAATAGCAGATCTACAAGCTCTTTAGCCAACTATACAGTTTCCCAGGATCAAAGGCCTCCTGAAAATAGCAGATATACAAATCATAGGCCGACCAGTACACTACCCTACAAAACAACACACACAAATGTGTTGTTTGTTTGAAATATTTCTTTCAGCAGTGCAAGGCTTTGAAAAAAGCTTACAGCACCTGGTATTCCCAGGCGGTCTCCCATCCAAGTACTAACCAGGCCCGACCCTGCTTAGCTTCCGAGATCGGACGAGATCGGGCGTGTTCAGGGTGGTATGGCCGTAAGCAACAGCAAGGGTGGCTGGTAGGGCTTATATACGGCAGATGACAGTGGCCCACGAAAGGCAGCCTGTCAGCTCGAGGATTGCGGCTCGTAGATCTGCTCTTTTCCCAGTTTGTCTTCCTAGCTGTTTCGGGGGACAAAGCGGACTTTGTCAACTTGTGTAAAAATGCAGCTACAGCAGCATGGTATTGCGACGGCTTGTGCATATACACTACTGCGGGACAAACAGTTTCTCTTTAACATTTTCTCGGGGGAGAGCGCGAACGCAGTCCCCACACTACCAGAAATTATGCAGTCGAGATTCCCACATTTGGGGAATTCGCTCGGGTCAGCAAAGCACGGTGTGCAATGGCTAAGCCTCGCCGAGGGTGAACCACCTTCATGATCATGGTGTCTCCCCTGCCAGGTAAGTATGAGTTGGAAGCACTAGCCATGGAGGAAGGCACTCAGGTGCGTAGCAGTCGCCCTGCCGGGTCTGACACCCACTAGTGCCCTCCCACATTAGCATAAGAATGGCCTCTGTGTGGTACCCAACGGCCCCTCGTTAAGCACCCAAACAAGATGAAAATGAGAAGCCCCTGACTGTGGCACTCACCCATACAAGATGAAAATGGCACTCACCCATACAAGATGAAAATGGCACTCACCCATACAAGATGAAAATGGCACTGCCGAGTCTGCCCATCCTAGGACTTTGAGACACTTAGGAAGCCGCTGATATCACACACCCACATACCCCTGTTCACGTTGTCATTTCTTTCAAACAGTAGAGCTGGCCTTGCCCAAAAGACAAGGCCTTCCAAAAATAAGCATAACTCATCAATGTCCCTCTCCACGGAAGTCTTTAGTAAAAGGCGAAAGGCTTATTCGTCATGAAGAGAGACCCGAGTAATTCTGCCCTCTGGACGCCGCGGCTGGCAATGGCACTAGCCGTGCCAGTCGACCACTTAGCGGTTTTGGGTAATTAAATGACGTACAGACTGCCTGGTACAGCAAGAGATAGGGGACAAAATATCTATCACAGATAGGTTTTATTTCAAACAAACAACAAAGTGTTGAGCCGGCTCAACACTTTGTTGTTTGTTTGTGTTGTTTTGTAGTGTAGTGTACTGGTCGGCCTATGATTTATGCATAGACCATAGATGGTCTGTGCATATCATTCAGAGCACCATTGGCAAAATCGAGTAAATAATGAGGGGGGGGGGGCTTAATGTAAATAATAGGGGGCTTACATAATTAGTAATGCACCTATTTATTTGTCTATTTAAGTAGTTACTGTCAAAGACCCAAAATAGCAGATCTACAAGCTCTTTAGCCAACTATACAGTTTCCCAGGATCAAAGGCCTCCTGAAAATAGCAGATATACAAATCATAGGCCGACCAGTACACTACCCTACAAAACAACACACACAAATGTGTTGTTTGTTTGAAATATTTCTTTCAGCAGTGCAAGGCTTTGAAAAAAGCTTACAGCACCTGGTATTCCCAGGCGGTCTCCCATCCAAGTACTAACCAGGCCCGACCCTGCTTAGCTTCCGAGATCGGACGAGATCGGGCGTGTTCAGGGTGGTATGGCCGTAAGCAACAGCAAGGGTGGCTGGTAGGGCTTATATACGGCAGATGACAGTGGCCCACGAAAGGCAGCCTGTCAGCTCGAGGATTGCGGCTCGTAGATCTGCTCTTTTCCCAGTTTGTCTTCCTAGCTGTTTCGGGGGACAAAGCGGACTTTGTCAACTTGTGTAAAAATGCAGCTACAGCAGCATGGTATTGCGACGGCTTGTGCATATACACTACTGCGGGACAAACAGTTTCTCTTTAACATTTTCTCGGGGGAGAGCGCGAACGCAGTCCCCACACTACCAGAAATTATGCAGTCGAGATTCCCACATTTGGGGAATTCGCTCGGGTCAGCAAAGCACGGTGTGCAATGGCTAAGCCTCGCCGAGGGTGAACCACCTTCATGATCATGGTGTCTCCCCTGCCAGGTAAGTATGAGTTGGAAGCACTAGCCATGGAGGAAGGCACTCAGGTGCGTAGCAGTCGCCCTGCCGGGTCTGACACCCACTAGTGCCCTCCCACATTAGCATAAGAATGGCCTCTGTGTGGTACCCAACGGCCCCTCGTTAAGCACCCAAACAAGATGAAAATGAGAAGCCCCTGACTGTGGCACTCACCCATACAAGATGAAAATGGCACTCACCCATACAAGATGAAAATGGCACTCACCCATACAAGATGAAAATGGCACTGCCGAGTCTGCCCATCCTAGGACTTTGAGACACTTAGGAAGCCGCTGATATCACACACCCACATACCCCTGTTCACGTTGTCATTTCTTTCAAACAGTAGAGCTGGCCTTGCCCAAAAGACAAGGCCTTCCAAAAATAAGCATAACTCATCAATGTCCCTCTCCACGGAAGTCTTTAGTAAAAGGCGAAAGGCTTATTCGTCATGAAGAGAGACCCGAGTAATTCTGCCCTCTGGACGCCGCGGCTGGCAATGGCACTAGCCGTGCCAGTCGACCACTTAGCGGTTTTGGGTAATTAAATGACGTACAGACTGCCTGGTACAGCAAGAGATAGGGGACAAAATATCTATCACAGATAGGTTTTATTTCAAACAAACAACAAAGTCTTTGTTGTTTGTTTGTGTTGTTTTGTAGTGTAGTGTACTGGTCGGCCTATGATTTATGCATAGACCATAGATGGTCTGTGCATATCATTCAGAGCACCATTGGCAAAATCGAGTAAATAATGAGGGGGGGGGGGCTTAATGTAAATAATAGGGGGCTTACATAATTAGTAATGCACCTATTTATTTGTCTATTTAAGTAGTTACTGTCAAAGACCCAAAATAGCAGATCTACAAGCTCTTTAGCCAACTATACAGTTTCCCAGGATCAAAGGCCTCCTGAAAATAGCAGATATACAAATCATAGGCCGACCAGTACACTACCCTACAAAACAACACACACAAATGTGTTGTTTGTTTGAAATATTTCTTTCAGCAGTGCAAGGCTTTGAAAAAAGCTTACAGCACCTGGTATTCCCAGGCGGTCTCCCATCCAAGTACTAACCAGGCCCGACCCTGCTTAGCTTCCGAGATCGGACGAGATCGGGCGTGTTCAGGGTGGTATGGCCGTAAGCAACAGCAAGGGTGGCTGGTAGGGCTTATATACGGCAGATGACAGTGGCCCACGAAAGGCAGCCTGTCAGCTCGAGGATTGCGGCTCGTAGATCTGCTCTTTTCCCAGTTTGTCTTCCTAGCTGTTTCGGGGGACAAAGCGGACTTTGTCAACTTGTGTAAAAATGCAGCTACAGCAGCATGGTATTGCGACGGCTTGTGCATAAACACTACTGCGGGACAAACAGTTTCTCTTTAACATTTTCTCGGGGGAGAGCGCGAACGCAGTCCCCACACTACCAGAAATTATGCAGTCGAGATTCCCACATTTGGGGAATTCGCTCGGGTCAGCAAAGCACGGTGTGCAATGGCTAAGCCTCGCCGAGGGTGAACCACCTTCATGATCATGGTGTCTCCCCTGCCAGGTAAGTATGAGTTGGAAGCACTAGCCATGGAGGAAGGCACTCAGGTGCGTAGCAGTCGCCCTGCCGGGTCTGACACCCACTAGTGCCCTCCCACATTAGCATAAGAATGGCCTCTGTGTGGTACCCAACGGCCCCTCGTTAAGCACCCAAACAAGATGAAAATGAGAAGCCCCTGACTGTGGCACTCACCCATACAAGATGAAAATGGCACTCACCCATACAAGATGAAAATGGCACTCACCCATACAAGATGAAAATGGCACTGCCGAGTCTGCCCATCCTAGGACTTTGAGACACTTAGGAAGCCGCTGATATCACACACCCACATACCCCTGTTCACGTTGTCATTTCTTTCAAACAGTAGAGCTGGCCTTGCCCAAAAGACAAGGCCTTCCAAAAATAAGCATAACTCATCAATGTCCCTCTCCACGGAAGTCTTTAGTAAAAGGCGAAAGGCTTATTCGTCATGAAGAGAGACCCGAGTAATTCTGCCCTCTGGACGCCGCGGCTGGCAATGGCACTAGCCGTGCCAGTCGACCACTTAGCGGTTTTGGGTAATTAAATGACGTACAGACTGCCTGGTACAGCAAGAGATAGGGGACAAAATATCTATCACAGATAGGTTTTATTTCAAACAAACAACAAAGTCTTTGTTGTTTGTTTGTGTTGTTTTGTAGTGTAGTGTACTGGTCGGCCTATGATTTATGCATAGACCATAGATGGTCTGTGCATATCATTCAGAGCACCATTGGCAAAATCGAGTAAATAATGAGGGGGGGGGGGCTTAATGTAAATAATAGGGGGCTTACATAATTAGTAATGCACCTATTTATTTGTCTATTTAAGTAGTTACTGTCAAAGACCCAAAATAGCAGATCTACAAGCTCTTTAGCCAACTATACAGTTTCCCAGGATCAAAGGCCTCCTGAAAATAGCAGATATACAAATCATAGGCCGACCAGTACACTACCCTACAAAACAACACACACAAATGTGTTGTTTGTTTGAAATATTTCTTTCAGCAGTGCAAGGCTTTGAAAAAAGCTTACAGCACCTGGTATTCCCAGGCGGTCTCCCATCCAAGTACTAACCAGGCCCGACCCTGCTTAGCTTCCGAGATCGGACGAGATCGGGCGTGTTCAGGGTGGTATGGCCGTAAGCAACAGCAAGGGTGGCTGGTAGGGCTTATATACGGCAGATGACAGTGGCCCACGAAAGGCAGCCTGTCAGCTCGAGGATTGCGGCTCGTAGATCTGCTCTTTTCCCAGTTTGTCTTCCTAGCTGTTTCGGGGGACAAAGCGGACTTTGTCAACTTGTGTAAAAATGCAGCTACAGCAGCATGGTATTGCGACGGCTTGTGCATAAACACTACTGCGGGACAAACAGTTTCTCTTTAACATTTTCTCGGGGGAGAGCGCGAACGCAGTCCCCACACTACCAGAAATTATGCAGTCGAGATTCCCACATTTGGGGAATTCGCTCGGGTCAGCAAAGCACGGTGTGCAATGGCTAAGCCTCGCCGAGGGTGAACCACCTTCATGATCATGGTGTCTCCCCTGCCAGGTAAGTATGAGTTGGAAGCACTAGCCATGGAGGAAGGCACTCAGGTGCGTAGCAGTCGCCCTGCCGGGTCTGACACCCACTAGTGCCCTCCCACATTAGCATAAGAATGGCCTCTGTGTGGTACCCAACGGCCCCTCGTTAAGCACCCAAACAAGATGAAAATGAGAAGCCCCTGACTGTGGCACTCACCCATACAAGATGAAAATGGCACTCACCCATACAAGATGAAAATGGCACTCACCCATACAAGATGAAAATGGCACTGCCGAGTCTGCCCATCCTAGGACTTTGAGACACTTAGGAAGCCGCTGATATCACACACCCACATACCCCTGTTCACGTTGTCATTTCTTTCAAACAGTAGAGCTGGCCTTGCCCAAAAGACAAGGCCTTCCAAAAATAAGCATAACTCATCAATGTCCCTCTCCACGGAAGTCTTTAGTAAAAGGCGAAAGGCTTATTCGTCATGAAGAGAGACCCGAGTAATTCTGCCCTCTGGACGCCGCGGCTGGCAATGGCACTAGCCGTGCCAGTCGACCACTTAGCGGTTTTGGGTAATTAAATGACGTACAGACTGCCTGGTACAGCAAGAGATAGGGGACAAAATATCTATCACAGATAGGTTTTATTTCAAACAAACAACAAAGTCTTTGTTGTTTGTTTGTGTTGTTTTGTAGTGTAGTGTACTGGTCGGCCTATGATTTATGCATAGACCATAGATGGTCTGTGCATATCATTCAGAGCACCATTGGCAAAATCGAGTAAATAATGAGGGGGGGGGGGCTTAATGTAAATAATAGGGGGCTTACATAATTAGTAATGCACCTATTTATTTGTCTATTTAAGTAGTTACTGTCAAAGACCCAAAATAGCAGATCTACAAGCTCTTTAGCCAACTATACAGTTTCCCAGGATCAAAGGCCTCCTGAAAATAGCAGATATACAAATCATAGGCCGACCAGTACACTACCCTACAAAACAACACACACAAATGTGTTGTTTGTTTGAAATATTTCTTTCAGCAGTGCAAGGCTTTGAAAAAAGCTTACAGCACCTGGTATTCCCAGGCGGTCTCCCATCCAAGTACTAACCAGGCCCGACCCTGCTTAGCTTCCGAGATCGGACGAGATCGGGCGAGTTCAGGGTGGTATGGCCGTAAGCAACAGCAAGGGTGGCTGGTAGGGCTTATATACGGCAGATGACAGTGGCCCACGAAAGGCAGCCTGTCAGCTCGAGGATTGCGGCTCGTAGATCTGCTCTTTTCCCAGTTTGTCTTCCTAGCTGTTTCGGGGGACAAAGCGGACTTTGTCAACTTGTGTAAAAATGCAGCTACAGCAGCATGGTATTGCGACGGCTTGTGCATAAACACTACTGCGGGACAAACAGTTTCTCTTTAACATTTTCTCGGGGGAGAGCGCGAACGCAGTCCCCACACTACCAGAAATTATGCAGTCGAGATTCCCACATTTGGGGAATTCGCTCGGGTCAGCAAAGCACGGTGTGCAATGGCTAAGCCGGAGTGCCCACACTTCTCTCAAGTCAAGTCAGTTGATATTATATTTCCAGGTCGTTCTGACCCAGCAATTGGTTGAAGGCTCGCCAGCCGTGCTGAAATGAGCATGACTAACAGCAGATGATAAGATTTGAAAATGAATGAATTAATTGGAAATATCAGTTGTGGAGCTATTTTGCATGGGAAGTTTGGCTGATGATCCGGTTATCAAATTATTGGTTGAGAACCACTGGTCTAAGGCTATTTCTGCCGCCGCGCAGACCCGTTTTAAGGCAGCGAAAACGTTATGTGCACGCGCACGGACGCACGTGCATGTGCGTGCCCACACTTCCAAATTTAGCACTACAACACTGGCAGCCTGTCAGCTCGAGGATTGCGGCTCGTAGATCTGCTCTTTTCCCAGTTTGTCTTCCTAGCTGTTTCGGGGGACAAAGCAGACTTTGTCAACTTGTGTAAAAATGCAGCTACAGCAGCATGGTATTGCGACGGCTTGTGCATAAGCACTGGTGTCTTGCACGTGCGCGAAGGCACGTGTGCAAGACACCAGTCATGTTGCCATACCTTAGCTTTTTCTGAATTGACGCCACTGAGACAGACAGATAGATAGATAGATAGATAGATAGATAGATAGATAGATAGATAGATAGATAGATAGATAGATAGATAGATAGATAGAAATACAGACTATAGTGCTGGCTAGGCTAGGCTATAATAAACATTTAGGGTAAATCTATATTTTATAGTCAGTCTTGAAGGGTAAAACCCTGCTAAAAGCCCAGGGACGGATTAAACCCTGCAAGGGCCCCTGGCCGATATAATTTACCTGATGGACGTCCTTATTGTGAGGCAAAGAACACAGATGAAGATGTTGCCACTGTTGTCAGACAGATATGCTCAGCCAGCCAGTAGGCTACAAACTTTGAATAGTTCTGCTAGCAGCTAGTCCAATAAATTAATACATCTCTATTGACTTGCAAATCACCCTGATTTGCAAAGATGGTTGAGACAAACACCCATCAGTCCTGTCGTTCTGTTTCACACCTTCCAAACAGCTTGAATGCAAAATAGCATACAAAAAGAGCACATTCCAAAGGAAGACTAGAAAAGAAAATTTCTAAGAAGAAAGAGAAGTGTGCCTGCAGCTCGCTAAGTCTGTGCAACCTTGTGTAGCGGTTGGTGTTAGTGTTTCGTTTTGAGAGGGTCGTTCCCCCTGAAAAACTCATTTTGGCATGAAACGGTTACGTTTTGCGCGTTTGTGGTGCCCCCTATGGGTCGAAGTGGAAATGCTTTTGGGTATATGTTCAGTATAGCGCCCCCCACTTGTGGTTAAAATTTGGTGTTGACTGGATGTTTCGTTTGTGATTTATGGCTACTTCTTACAAAACGGGCTCCTCCCGCTAACTTTGGAACCCTGTTACGGAAGAACGGTATGGACTATCAAAATATCGTTTAAATATGTTTATCGCATGAGTCCATAGATTGTGTGTATCGATTTTTGTGACATTTGGAAAAAATATGTAGGAAAAGGAGCAAAAAGTGTGTTTTGAAGAAAATTCAAAATGGCGGAGAATCTATCCTGACGCAAATGGGCGTGGCCTATATGAGGAGATGCGTCATGACCCAAGGAATCCAGGGAAAAATGAATTTTAATTTTCCGACCCACGGTTCAAGAGTTACAGGCCGAAAGGTAAAGTGGACTGTTATAGCGCCACCATGAGGCCAACTGACGAAATTATTATTTTTTTAATCCTTGATATCATTATAAATCTCCTCTCCAAGTTTTGAAACTGTAGCCCCTATGGTTTGCGAGAAAAAAAATATTGAATGTGAGTTTTTGCGATTCCCATTATAAGTCAATGGGTAAAATTAATTCACTAATAAATTAATATCAATTAAACAATACAACTTTTCTCTTAGAAAAGTAATAGCAACCTATTCCCAACCGAGCCGCACGTTTTGATGTATATATTGAGTGGGTGGCGTAAATTGTGCGGCAGTTATTACGAGCAGAAATTTGCAAGAACATGACTTACTGACATACTTACTGTATGGCGGATTACAATAAGTGTTTTGCCATTGCATGGCAGGCACACTTAATTATGTGACTTTGTCGAAATGAATACTGTAAACATTGAGGGCAATGCTTCCATGATGTCCATTTGCAGAATCACTAGGGCTATTTTCAAAGTATGTAGACATTGCAAAGGGGGTTTGTGGAAACTAATCGTAGCCGTTTCCTTTGTGTAGCACAACAACGAACCATTATTGTGTTGGCTCCTTGTGAATTATAATATATCCTTGTGAATAGTACACCATCCTTGCAGTAGAGTAGAGTCGATGTAGGCCATTTTAATGTTTTTAGTACGCTTTTCCAGTAAGCCTACTTTCTCCTAGCTGGGAAGAAACAAAGTAGACAAAGCCATAATTCAAGCCAAGCCTCTCAGGCCCCTTTTAGACAGAGACGAATTTGTAATTACCAGGTAGTTTTTACTAGTAAAACGGCCATTTTGACACACGGAGACGCGTTTTTATGACCTAATCCGACACTTTTTTGAATTCGGGTCTGAAAGTGGAAAAGTGCGTTTTCGCATCAAATACGCAGCTGTGTAATAAAGGAAATCAGCAGCGAGGGAGAGTGCGATGATGTCATAGCACCCCCTCCCCTGGTCCCCCTCCCCTGCTGCATAACAGTGTCAGTCTGTCAGACTAACCGAAAATGTATTATTATTATTTGTGTTGTTGTAGGCCTAATTAAAACCCAGAAAATAGCCCAAACTGAACACATAGCGATCTATTAGCCCAAACCTCATTTGAAAAATGTCAGGAGTATATGAAAGCCTTTTAAAAATGTCTATATTGGCTATGAAACATTTATTGGTTTATAGACAAAATAATCAATTACAACTGCCAGCAGAAGTAGGGCAGATCAATAATTAGGATTAATTACGCATGAGTCGCACCTGGTAGCCTAGCTGGCCTGACGGAGTTGCAACAGCTCTCCTCTCCGCAAAGTTAAATTAAACCATTAGGCTATGGATTGGTAACCATTACATTCTAAGCAAACTAATGATTAATGACTATTTTGCGTTCCCCTTTTCAACTTCTCACCAACAAATACTGGATTAATTCTTCATGCACCGCATCACATCACAGAAGCAGCGGACTTCAGGTAATGAGTGCGTTATTGTAAAATGCTGAGTCTTGCTGACAGACAGACAGACAGACAGTGATTTATCCAGATGCTTTGCCATTAGGCTACTCACACGAGTAATGTAATGAATATGCTGACAGACAGACAGAATAAAAAGAGTCCACGAATAGGCCTGCACACTCGCTCATAATGTAAAAAAAAAAAGAAAAGAAAATCCTCCTCCTCCGGCTGCGTGATCCTGCCAGCAGCGTCAGTTCTGCAAATGCTAAGGTATGGTAACATGGCTGTTGTCTTGCACGTGTGAAGGCATGCATGCAATACACCAGTCATGTTGCCAATACTTTTTAGCAACAAGCATGATGAATTCATTTTAAGAAGTACATTTTATTATTTTCTCCTGTAATCAGGGTACGTTATACCATACCCATGTGCGCCTCTGTAGTCTACTCCACTCGCTGCCTCGCTCGGGTTATGCATTTTTTCCGACTTTATATCGCCCATCCCCATAGATAATGTCCAGAAATTTGCTCCATATAAATGATGTTCCAACCTTCATCTTCCAGGTGGCTTTTATTGGCTTTTTAAAAAACCTCTTCTCAGCCAACTGGCGCGGGACTCATTGAATATGCGAACAGAGTTCAACAGACTATAATAATATGGATTTGGGAGCATAGCCTAATTACAATGCATGTCTCATTAAAAACAACATAGGCTATATTTTATAGTTGAAGGGTAAATACACAGTAGCCTATATGTACGGGCATATGTAGACCTACTACATCATTTTGCATGACATGGTGCGTTTCGTGTAAACGCAGACAATACGAGTCAATGAGTGGCCAATGCGAGGTGTAAAGGCGATCTCATTTTGATAACGAATCCAAAATGAGATCGGCAGCGTCTCCGTTTAATAGTAGCCTCAGTCAGCCTTGTTGCTCCTTGCTAGAGAGAGGCGGGGCTGCCAGAGTAGCAGGGAGCCACGGTGACACACACATTCCACACATTCCATTCCAGGCAGGGAAGCGCTTGTATGTTGCTGACTTGGTGAAACAGTGAACGATAGTAAAGATTTTGCTGGTTTATAATCTATAAACATACAGTATTAGCAGCCTGCTCGCATGCCCCAACCGGCCGCCAGGCGTCCGGTAAAAACGGTAAAAACAAGCAAAAGCAATAAATGGAAACAATTTAGCACTCGGCTTGTAGAATAACTAATTACTGGCCAACCACAGTGTTTCTCTGACGATTCTAGTTGTTATCATTCTGGGGGGAGTTTGTTCATGTTTTTGTGAGGGTATCAACCCTAGGAGACACGGGGAAACATGCAAACTCCACACAGAAAGGCCCTATCGCCAACCCCATCGAGGGTGTGAGCGATGGGGCCTAAACATGGAAATGTGGAGAACACTATATATGGAGATAGTCCAGTCCATCATGTCATAATGGGACTACCGTCATAGACAGTAGCCATTGTTAGGCCGGAGTCAATGGCTGTGTCTATGACGGTAGTTCCATATGACATATTGGACTAGACTATCTCCATATATAGTGTTATCCACATCTCCATGTTAGGACTCATATATGGGCATAAAAAGTATGTCATGTGACATCACTTCCTGTACAGACAGTCAGCCATTGACTCCGGATTAACAATGGCTACTGTCTATGACGGTAGTCCCATATGACATATTGGACTAGACTATCTCCATATATAGTGTTATCCACATTTCGTGTAGCCGCCCTGTACAGGAAGTGATGTCACAACTCGCTGACATCACACTGACATCACAGAGGATACGGAAGGACGGTCACGAGGATACGGAAGGAAGGAAGGAAGGAAGGACACTCAAGCGACACGATTCTTCAGAGTACATGCGACCTTCGGTCGCAATAAACTAAAATATGAACCCTTATGTTAAAAAAAAAACAAAGTTGTCCTTTAATACAGCCCTGTAAAAGCCCATAGAGTTAACACAGAAATCGCAAATTTAATGCAATTTCCGAATAGTAAAATATAAAATACGGCCTAGCATGATCAACAACACAAGATAGTAAAAGGCACAGAGCATTATAATTTACTTTACCGTTCGAAATAATGATTTGTTGGCTTTAAGTCCAGCTATTTCTGTTATAGTTTCCCCTTCTAAACTGATGTCAGACTCAGCACCAGGAAGTTGCTGAGAAATTTGCGTGTGAGTGGGCCGTGAATAGGGCTAATTGCATAATTGCATTGACCATGTTCCTTTATAGCTGGGGTGAGAGTGGGGTCTCAATTTCCCATAGTAGGCCTAATAATTGCTTGCATGTTTGCTCGGTAAGGGCCCCCCCAGACAAACAGAATTCGTACGCAATGTTGTGGCATTTGAGGAATTTATGACTGTGACGAGAAACAGCCCAAGATCGCTCACGAGGCACAGTTTTTCTCGTGTCGTGTGGAAGCGCCCGCCGATATGTTAATTAGCTTTTTTACGACCTTTTTTACAACCCACCCGACAGGAGAAAATATCAAACTTGCTTGAGAATCAGCGCACAGCGGGGGAGAGAACTAGCAGTGTTCCTGTAGTGTGGAAACGAGTGACGATATTGTTGCAGCAAAATCTATGAAGTCCCTCCTTCCCTCTCTCATCTCTCTCTCTCTTCCTCCGTCCTGGCTCCCACTCACTCCCATCACTAGTTAGCCTATTAATAATTCTAAACATTCTAAACATCCATTAGAACTAGGGATGTGTGCGGTTATTTGGATATCCGACTAATAAACGGGGCTGATCCCACTATTTGGCTTGTAAATAAAATTTGGTTATTCTAATTATATATTTTTATTGAGATATGATCTTTATTAAACATTTGCATTTTGCACCCATATTAATGTCATGTCTTTATAATAAAATGTTGCATTTAACAAGTAAAATAAGCAAATTAAGAATTACCATGGGTGATTTACGGAGCCTGACTGTGTGGTCACGATGACCCCATACATTCAGCGCACCAGCAGGCTCTGTCTTTTTTTTCTGCTGCTTATCCCCAACACGAGGCAGCACATTGATCAGCATCTACTCTAAGTTTCTATGTGCAAAGTGTGTGTGAGTGCTTTGATGGCAATGTCATCGTGATGGATAAATCAAATCCAATAAAGACAACTGGATGGGAATCACTCGTTAGCCTACCTCTGCTCGAGCAGGCTATACTGCCTGGCGGCTGGCGTGCCTGCTGCTTCAATGTGATTCGGTCATCTGAAGAATATTAATCCATTTTGAGGTGAGAAGAGAAGAGAACATGGAGAAAGTAGTCTTATAAATTGGCTGCGAATGCCATATATTATGGTAACCTAACATAGAGGAGAGCTGTGCTGTGCAGGTCGCGAGTCCAGTCAGTCCAGCTGGCTGCGCTGGGAGTTAATTGGTAGCCTATTTAACCTACTTTAAAAAAAAAAGTTTTAGTCTTTCGCTGGTGATGTAGGCCTAATTAATTATTTTGAAGCAGATTCCAACAGTATAAACGTTATTAAAATGCTTTCATATAGCCTACTCTTGATATTCTTTCAAATGAGGTTTGCCCTAATGGGTCGAAATGTGCTCAGTTTTGGAAGAAAGAAAATAACAATTAATTTTTGGATAGTCGGATATTCGGTTTCAAAATTGTCATGTAGGCTACACCTAGGAACACATACAGTTTGTCTCATGATCTGACTTTTAATGTCACTGGTTTCTGCTGCTGCTTTGAGGGAGGCGTGATTTATTTATTTATTTTTTTGTCTCGTCACGTCTCGCACCAGATTTCACCACAGGGGTAGAGGTCTTGTTGTGTGTGCGGTTCTGTCGCGCGTCTCTCGCACAGCGGGACACACAACCCAATAATCGTCAAGACTGAGGATGGTGTAGTGTGTGTGCTCATACGATCCGATGAAAAAATTATAATATCTTATTGTAGGCGAAATCTCTTAGTCTGTAGAGGCTTTAACACAGGCTCAGCTCGTATAACCCTTAAGTTCTGTTCAGATTCACTACGCCTTCGTTCTGTTGGGGGGTATTTGGTTTAAAAAAAAACAACACTAATATAAATTTTAACTTAACAAATCATCATGATACATTGACTTTGACTTGATACCAAACAATTCATATGATATATATGGTAAATGTTTGCATTCTTGCTTTGCTATATCACATTAAACACTGAAAGAGCTAGGCGTTTTTAATGATTTAGCTGAAATTCATGTAAAAAAACTACTTTATTTAATACTGGGCAATATTGCTCATGCTTATAGGACAAAATGAAAATCAGACAATATTTTTATGAACAACATGCCCATTAATTGAATACTTGTGGTTCAACAGGACATCATTCTCACATAGAGCTGAACACACATGTGAACACACATGAACGTCACATATGAATATACACTTGAACGTATACACTAGGACAGAGGTTTTCAAACACTTTGGTCTCAGGGAACCCCTGTAAACAACATTTACATCCACAGCACCCCTGAAATACAGTGTTACTTTACAGCACCTTATGTTTATGTAAAATAATGTAAAATTTCCCCTAAGATACAGTACAGTCACAAGGAAAACTTCAGATAAGTGAGGGGTGAGGAGGGGAGGGGTGAGGGGTGAGGAGGGGAGGGGTGAGGAGGCGAGGGGGTGAGGAGGGGAGGGGTGAGGAGGAGAGGGGGTGAAGGGTGTGGGGGGGGTGAGGGCGATAGGAGGGGGGAGGGGGGGGAAGGAGGTGACTGTGTGTCTGTGTTAGTATACATGCTTTCTTTTATTTCTGTGCATCTGGGGTGGCTGGGGGGGGGGTGTGGGAGGGAGGTGGGGGGGGGTTTGGAGGGGAGGGGGTAAGGGCAAGGTGAGGGGGGTTGGAGGGGTGGAAGGGGTTAGGGGGTGATTGTGTATCTGTGTTTGTACATGATTCCTTGCATTTCTTTGCATCAGGGGTTAAGTGTGGGGAAGGGGGGGGGGGGGTGCGGAAAGAGGCGGGGGGGTTCGGAATGGGGCTTCGGAAGGGGGGTGTTAGAAGTGGGGGTGACAAGTGGGGGTGACTGTGTGTCTCTGTTTTGGGTTTTGGCATAATACTGTGTATTTCTGTGCATCTGTGCTTCCGGGTCAAAATGACCCGAACAGCACTTAAGGTTCAAAAAATATGAGGGGGGTGTAGCATGGGTGTAGTGCAAAAATATTTTTTTTACATGTTCATCTCAGAAGAATCTTTAAGGCCAGTGAGTTTCAGGTGGAAACAATTTAAACTTCTACCTTTTTTTTTCAAATGAAAATGTAAAACGGGTCAAAATGACCCGAACAGCACTTAAGGGATAAGTAGAAAATACCTTTTGAGGTTGGGATACCATTTCCATCCAAATTGATAACAATTTTATATTATCGACTTAAGTAATCTAAGTAAAAAGGGGGAGAGAAAAGAAAGGAAATATGATAATTTCATTTTAAAGGAGTAGTTAAAACGCATCACGCTGCGATGTGTTTTGAGCTTGTAGATCTGCTATTTTTGCTTCTTTTGAATTGGAATCCTGAATTATTTTTTATTTGTTTAATTGGAATCCTGAAATGTAACATTTAGATTTCATTTCAAACGCATTTAGTTATATACTTTATGAACTTAAATACAAATGCATTGGACATTAAAAAAAAATACATTTTAATACTACTAGTCATTAAGCTGACAGAATTCAAGCAGGTCATGTTTGGAATTGTAACAGCTGAAATCAATAACATATCAATCAGTATTCCGGTATTAACCTGCGGGCCGCATTAAGTGAAGGTGGGGGCCGCATGTGGCCCCCGGGCCGCCAGTTGCCCATGTATGCTTTAGACCTTCTCACCAACAGAGAATACCTGTTCACCTTGATAGTGCCGAAGGGTTCACAGGTTGCCTTAATGAAAACCACACATATTTAAACGCCACCTGTAGAACCTGACCTCCTCCTGTGCTCAAGTAACACTGTCATTTGAGAAGCCAGCAAATCTTTATAGTCATATGAGGTATAATACACACCCACTCACTCAACTTTGTTGCTGTTGTGATGGAAGCACTATCTGTATGCTGATCAATTATTGAAATGCCAAATACAAAATCAATTTGGACCATGACACATTGTGTGTCATGCCACACAATGCTTGTCCCAGGCAGACTGCCACCTACCAGTATGCAGTGGATTTCTTTATTTTTCAGAATAGCCAACCATGCCCTGGGGGGTGGTCCAGCACATCGCGGGTTTGAGTCCTGTTCCCAAAGATCTCTCTCTCTCTCTCTCTCTCTCTCTCTCTCTCTCTCTCTCTCTCTCTCTCTCTCTCTCTCTCTCTCTCTCGCTATATATCTCTCTCTCTCTCTCTCTCTCTCTCTCTCTCTATCTCTCTCTCTCTCTCTCTCTCTCTCTCGCTATATATATATATATGTTACAGTTAGTTTGGGTAACTCAGTTAGATTGGGGTAGGAGCGCTTGTTTTTGTTCACCTCATGTCCCAGTGGTAGAGCATTTGACTGCATTAGTCCCACGCTGGTGAATGCTACTATGCCTAAACCTAAACCTAACCCTAACCCTAACCCTAAACCTTACCCTAAACCTAACCCTAACCCCTAAACCTAACCCTAAACCTTAGCCTAAACCTAACCCTAACACCTAACCCTAACCCTAAACCTTACCCTAACCCCAAACCTAACCCTAACCCTAAACCTAACCTCAGTAAAACTATACCTAAACCTAACCCTAATCCTAACCCTAACCTCAGTCAAATTATTCCTAGTTCCCCGAAGGAGGCGGCGCCTGCTCCACATTGTGCACAAAAACGAGCGCTCCTGTTCTCAATCTTACTGATTCTCAAACTAACTGTGACATATATATATATAGCGAGAGAGAGAGAGAGAGAGAGAGAGAGAGAGAGATAGAGAGAGAGAGAGAGAGAGAGAGAGAGAGAGAGAGAGAGAGATCAAAGAAGTTAAGAACAAGAAGCCCACTTAGTTAGGTAAAGTTAGCCAAAAGTTAAACCAATCTGGGAACTAAATCAAAATCAATATCTTTCTTCACAAATGTGTTCATAAAGGTGTCAACTATCACCTCTGAACTTTCTCAATCACAACTCCCTTGGGGAACTTTGTGGGAGCCAATCAAAGTTGGGGGTATCGGGATACTTGGGCCTGGGATTAAAGGGGATAAAATGAAAAAAAAAAAAAAAAAAAAAAAGCCAATATGAGCATATGGGGTGTGTAATTAGGGTATGTTTGGGCTGTTGAATACATTCCAACCATTCGTTTTCAGTTTAAACAACTCCTTGGCCATAAAATAGGCCTAATTGGCTAAGGCTTAGTCAATCATGTCATTCGAGTTCACCTGTGTCCTGTTAGTCCCTATGCTTTAAACCCTTTTGAGTGTTCCTTGTCAGATTGTATCATGTTATCATATGTGTCATGATGTGCGCTTACCCACCTGATCTTGAATAGTTTTCATGAATTCAAACCCTACTCCAACCATTTTCTTTATTGACAATATTATGTCTCGTGGACACAAAAAGGTCGTTTGTTGTGGCCTATTTCATGGCCAAGGAGTCATTTTTACTGATAACTAATGGTTGGAATGGATTCAGCAGCCCCCAAATACCCTAATTACACACCTCATACGCTCATATTGGCCATTTTGTATTTTTTCCCCCTTTAATCCCAGGCCCACGGGATACCCCCAACTTTGATTGGCTCCAACAAAGTTCCCCAAGGGAGTTGTGATTGAGAAAGTTCAGAGGTGATAGTTGGCACCTTTATGAACACATTTGTGAAGAAAGATATTGATTTTGATTTAGTTCCCAGATTGGTTTAACTTTCGGCTAACTTTACCTAACTAACTGTACAGTCTGTGACACAAATCACCCAGAGCAGGAGGAAGCTAATGTGGATAGGCCTATGGTGAAATTAAAGAACACGTTTTAAAGACAAACTCAGACAGGGAAAAGATTTGGGTGATTTTAGTTCATATAGCATCACAATCATTGACATGATTGTGATGCTATATTAACTAACTTTGCTGGGTATACAGACCCCCACTTTGAGAACCAATGCTGTATAACTGGCTGTGATATACTGTGAGTAAGGTAAGAATGCTGAAGGTATAACTGGCTGTTTCGTAAGGGATGGGGAGACAAAGGCAAGGACCACCTTTTGATGTCCAAAACACACAC